>NC_143013.1:228831996-229198246 GCF_055824585.1 Amblyomma mixtum
GTACACCGGTAGGCAAATAGAAAAAGGCACCTGGCATGCACCGATGCCATGTTATCAGGAGCCTGAAAGTAATTAGATGCGCAGCAATTAACGTTTGTTCTTCATGTTCCGGCCATAATGCTGTCGAATGCCTTCGTTACAGTATGATACATCACGGTATATTTATGTAGAACTGCTTCCTGTAATCTGTGATTGTGATTATATTCAGCTTTTATCTAGCTCATGTATCAGATGTCCTTCTCATCTAGTATTCTATTGGAAATACCTCCGAGCTTTGAGCGATAAGCCATGGCCCGCTTGCAACCTCACCATCAAGGGAATATTTGATAAGCATCGCATTACATTGTCATCCACTGATCACAAGGTAGATACGACCGCGCACGTTCTAGACGACCATGTTGCAATCAGGATGCGACATTTCAGTAAACACAGAAGATCGGACAGCTCAAAGTGGCCTAACTGGAGTGAAGCTATACCTTTTGGTATGAACGTATCGGTGAACATACTCCGGGACCTTTACGGCGTAATTAGATATTTCATTCGCCCACAAGATATTTCATAAATGCATGAATTGAATGGCGTTGGTAGTCGGTTATCGCAAATTCCGCCATGGTTTCATGGGGGTTATGGTCCACGGCTGATGAATAGAAAGTCACCTCTCATTGCTAGAGTCTCTTTGGGCCTCATAAGACCGTGAAACCAACCAGGTAACGCAGTGTTTTGGTTATATCGCTGTCCAACGAATGCATAATATTGTTACGAGTTTATCACGCACCAGGGTTTATTTACAGATGGGATCGATACAAGCAGGACGGCGACGAAGCCTACGAGAGTCCTTCTTCTCTTTCTCTTCTTTTTCCTCTACCGGTCAGTCCTACCGTTGATCTTCTGCTCCTTCCGTCGATGTTCTGTGAAAGCACGTGACATCTCCCTCCTCGCAGACCAAGCCCGTCGGGCGAGTTAAATAGTTCGAACATCTGGGGTGAAATCGCTTGAGGCGGGCTACATGCACCACCTGAGACTGACGTGACCGTCGACCACTAGCAGTTAGGCGTGATATAACGTAATTAAGGTCGTTCATACACTCTAGCACAACAAAGGGTCCAGTGTAGTGTAACAGCAGTTTTTGACAAAGACCGCGCTTGCTTAGAGGTGTCCATAACCCCACAATGTCACCAGTAACATAAGAAACTTCTTGGTGTCGGACATCTTGGCGGTTCTTAGAGCGCTCTTGCGCGGATAAAATTCGAACGCGGGCAAGCTGGAGAGCTTCTTCAGCTCTGCAGAGCGTGGTCGCAAGAGAAGGTTCATCGTAGATGAAAAATGGTGGTATGGTGTCAAGGCCACAGCGAGGCGAGCGACCATAGAGCAGGTAGAAGGGGCTGTAGCCAGTTGTCTCATGTTGCGCTGTGTTGTATGCGTGAGTAATGAACGGGAGGACGCCATCCCAGTCCTTATGATCTGCAGCGACGTACATAGCAAGCATGGTGGTGTGCGTCCGATTAGTGCGTTCGGGAAGAGGAGGTATCTGTGCGCCGGACTCGGGCAGGAGCGGCTCTGACTCCTTCTGTGCGTCATCGGTGGCGTGACAAACGTTTCGAAGTGACTGACAAGTGTCCCCATTGTGGTGCTGCGCTCGAGCAGTGTGACGAAAAACACTTGCTGTGGACTTGCCCGGCTACAGCTTCCGTGAGACGACGCTTCCAAAGCAAGGTAGGCCTGCGATGGGACGTTGCAGAAGATTATCCGAAGTGGACTCATGATAATCGCTTTATCGCGAACTTTTGCCGCTTTTTAAGCGAGGCTTGTTTACACTCCTTTTTATAAATGTCTTTCCCTTTTCATTATGCCTAATGGCAAACAGCTCGAATAAAAAAAAAATAGTGCGTTCTACCACACCGCTCTTTTGGGGATGATATGGCGTGGAGTGGCGAAAACTGCAGGTGCTGAGGCGGAGAAGTTCTTCGACAACATCCGCTGTGAATTGGCGTCCACGGTCGCTAGTGAGAACTGCAGGAGGGCCGTGCCGAAGAAGGAGGAACCGAAGTAAGAAATGAGATACATCGGACGCAGTAGCGGCTGGTATCGCGGCTGTCTCACAATAACGGGTTAAAAATCTACGCAAACAAGAATCCATCGATTTCCTTTAGAGGACCGTGGGAAAAGTCCAAGAAGGTCAATTCCAACTTGCTCAAACGGGGCTGTTGGAGGTGTGATTGGCCGCAGTTTTCCCGGTGGACTTGAAGTCGGCAGCTTAAAGCGCTGACATTGCACACAGCCGGCTACATAGTGCTGGATGGTTGTACGCATGTTAGGCCAGTAAAATTGTTGTTGTGTGCCGTGGAGTGTTCGGGCCACTCCCAAGTGCCCAGACGTGGCGTCGTCGTGCATCACTTCAAGAACTGTGATTCGTAGGCTTTCGGGCCCTACAAGAAGCATGCGTGCTCCCCCAGAAGCGAAATTCTTCTTATAAAGCAATCCCTCGCGAATGCAAAAAGTATTCTTTACAGTGTCTTGGGTGGCATCAAACAAAGAGGTTAATGTTTGGTCTTTGCGGAAGGCTTCGGAAGGCTTTGGGAAGGCTTGTGAAAGTGAAGCCATATATTCATCAATGTTGTCTGCGTCGTCATCAGTCGTTTCAAACGGCAAAAGCGAAAGACAATCGGCATCTGAGTGTTTACGGCCGCTTCTATGCACCGCAGTAAAATTAAATTCTTGAAGGCGCAAAGCCCATCGAGCGAGACGGCCACACGGGTCACGAAGACTCACTAGCCAGCAAAGGGAATGGTGGTCGGTCACGACGGTGAAAGCATTCCCGTACAGATAGGAGCGGAAGAGCTGTACAGCGAAAACAACGGCGAGAAATTCTTGCTCAGTAATCTTGTAATTACTTTCGCACTTACTCAACGAGCGGCTGGCATATGCTACCACGTGCTGATCGTGACCATGGCGTTGTATAAGTACAGCGCCAATACCGATACCACTTGCTTCAGTGTGTACTTCAATTGGTGCTGATGGGCAGAAGTGGCGTAGGATAGGGCCCGAGGTCAAAAGAAATTTCACGTGACGGAAAGCTGCCTCAAATTCGCTGGTCCAATAGAAGATATGCGAAATTGATGGGCGGTCTGGCAACACCGCGCTCATAACTTCCGGTTTCCATCTTAGGTCGGTCGAGCTCGTCGAGCTGGTGCATCGTTTTCTATGCGCGCTTTCTTCCTGCGAGTGGAATTTCAACAGGCAAGCTTCAGCTGCTGCGTTGTTTTCACAGCTGATCTTTGACCAAATGTAGGTGCTTTCAATAAGCGCCAGCTTACTCCTACCGCGTCCTCAGCTCGCATGAAGTCTGGCGCTGATGATCGCAATAATCGGCACTCGTAAGTGGGCTGGAAAGTTGAACCGTGACCGTGTGCTGTTGTCGTTTTAATGCTCGCATTAAAGCACCAGTTCAAGCATCGCGCATTATCATGGCTATTTTATTCCCAGGTGGACAAGAATTCATCTGGTAGGGTAGCGAGTGGTTATTTTGAGGTGAGTGCGCATGTGTGTTGACAAACTTTTGTGACAGTGCGAACTTTCGTTCGCGCCGACGCCAGGAGCTTCGTGCATTGCAGTATAATCACACAAGACCCTCGACCAGCTGCGTAATTCGATTCCTTTACTATAATGTGCAATGCGCATCCGCGGTTTTCAACGTCACCGTTTCAGAGCCCGGCGTCGGTTGATTTTCGCCACAATTCGTTGAAACCGCGTCCTGCTTAAGACACAGCCAGTCAGTCAGTCGACATTAACAAGAGGAAAGTAGGCATGCACATATAATTCAAAATATTGTAAACAAAGACGCAGCTTTTTTTTTTTCAGATAAGCACTGAGCCACCGCGGCGGCTTGATTAGAGAAAGATGCTACAGCTGTAGGTGCATGCACGGACTCGATACGCTGGTCAAACTGTGTGTGCAGGGGCGAAATTAGCATGTTCGGTTGCTTCCGAAACTTAATTAGCTTACTCCCAAACTTAGAATAATGGCTTTGTTGCGAAGCAAGCTGTTGGAGCTTACCACAACGGTAATAAAATCTGATGGCCTGAAGCGTTTTCAGAACACTGTTGCACGTACTTTCTAGCTTAGAAATGCGTCCCTCCTTGATAAGAAAGTAGCTATATTATTCGCTTTTTTTAGATTTTCGTCGCCGCAGATATCGAAGGTATAGGAATCATCAAGAAATAAAGCATTCGCACCTCATTTTTTACACGTAGGGTGTATTGCTTCATAAAGACTCCTTAACGCGCGTAATATATGCGTATGGTCCAGAGAGTTTGCTCGCCCTTCTAAAGCTAATTGAACACGGGAAAAACTTAGCTGAACACGTAGCAAACTAAGCAGTAATCGGCATATGGTTCTTCGAGTCAACTTATTTCGCCACGGCACGAGCGATTGGCCCGCTCAAAAAAATTACCTTCTCTATTACGTTGTTCAAGTATGCGTCTATATATATTTACGCCCGACCGAAGAGTAGATAAATGCACGAAATCGGCTTCTAATTTTGATCAGAGACAACAAAGGTTGTGGTCCCTATCTTAATTTAAACGCAAATCGCCTCGAGAGATTTGTCAAAAATCAGCGCAGAAAGCGAAAGCTGCGCTCTGATCCGCGGGCTGACACATGATACCTCGCATGGCGTTTTGTGTTACTAAAACGTTGGGACAGAGTAAAAAACATAGAAAAGCGAAAATCTGGAAGTTTGAAGTTTGAAAAGTATTTATTTGAAGTGTTTCATACACTCCAGGAAGGAGGCCAAAAGGCGTGGTGCCTGACGAGGGCCTTCCTCCCTGACGCCTAGTTCTGGCACGCATCGTAGTGCCTTTTCACAGTGGAGAGGGTAGCGCTACACTGCATCGGCATTTTACTTTTCAAACGAAGCGCAGCCGTTTAACCCAACGCTGGGCAGCGGTTTCGTTTTCCGTACCGTACCAACATGGAGCACTTAGTTCTCGGAGCGCCGAGAGATGGCGCTGCGCATTTCGCATGATTAGAGTCACTGGAAAAAATTTCAGAGTACCGCAAAGGTCGGAATTTGACTGGCAACACTGAGCGGCCACTGCCATTTACCTTCCAAGCCGACTGCGTCGCAGGAAGGTCGCCGTGTTGGAAGAGCTTGATATTCGGTTACATATCGGGTTGAGTGTTCACTGAAGCGCAAATACTTCGTGCTCGGGGACAATGGTTACTCAGAAGAGAAAAAAAAAGATATTGTTATTATGTGCGAAGTAATGCAGCCGGCGGTTGTTTTGCTCCGCGGTTGCGTTTACTGCAGGAACTGTGCTATGGTTATGAGCAGCATCTTAGCGCTGCGGTCGGGAGCTTGTGCACGCCTTTTTTCCCCTTCCGCGGAGCAAGCTACGCAGGAAACATTTCGCCACTCCGAGCAGCAAAGAGAGAAGCTCGTGCTTTTGGGCAGTGAGCATCGTGGACCGCCATGGGACCGCCGTCTCGTTCAAGCAGGACGAAACGACTTGACATTAGCTTCTTCTTCCCATCCACTCTAGGCTTCTCGAAGTCTTCAGCACAAAAGTGGTCCTGCAAATGTTTGTTGTACAGTTAGAAGAGTGATGCTGGCCACCCGAATGCTGGGCTGCCCAAGGAGGCTCCCCGGGGTTTTCTGAGTGAAGCCCTGTTTCAAATATGTGGAACAAGAAAAACATGGAAGATAGCTGTAATAATAAGCTGAAACACCCAAATAAAGAGGCGAAGAAAAAGAATACGTTATAAAAGTTTCTAAGTTTACGCAGTGACACTTAAAATAGCTCATTTGGGATGTAAACACGCATGTCGCCGCAAACACGCAGCTTCAAGGATTGCTAACATTTGACCTATTTCTATTTTTCTACCAGTCTCAACACAACTGAACAGAAAGCGGCCGTTAGGTGAACGTAATACATGCCCGACCATGCTTTTATTGACTGCGATCGTCACGGTCCGCGAAAAACAAGCGCCATGGGTCTAATGACTCGAGGCGCGGAAGTTTCGTGCGACTGCTTGGTGCACGTTAGGACGCGGAATTCTCGCGCGTCAAATGTGCCTTCGCGTGCCACAAGCACTCGTAATAGTCGGAAGAGCCGCGTGTGTTGAGTAACAAGCGCGTACACGTGTACCCGCGTCAAGCGGGCAAGCCGCGATCGATCCCTGCGCGACATGCGCGGCGGCCTTGCACTGAACTCCTGTTGTCTCAGCATCCTATCGCTGACACCGCGTGCACTGCGCTTACATACCTTCTAAAACAGCACCAAAAAGCACAAGCACGGTGCACTTACCTCGCACAAGCGTGTGTTTTTTGAAGGCTTGAAGTTCTCCCGGCCGATTCTGTGCAACCACGCAGAATGACGCTCTCGGTCATTTTTCCTGGTCGGAATCGAGAAAGAAGTCTTTCCGGACTCGGTTCAGTTGCTGCATCCGAAGGCGCAGCAGCCAGGCATGATTTCTTCAGTATCAAACACGAGAGCGACAGTTGCAATACGAGAAACGTCGGGAAACTGCGCTCTTCTCAGCCGGCCCGGCCGGCGCTTGGAAGGTATATGGCACCCCAAGATCACGTGGTGCGGTTGGGCCAATGACCGCGTCGGCGGCGTGGGGAAAAGGAATGCGGTACTCTGAAATTTTTTCCAGTGACTCTACGCATGATAACTCAAGAGGCAGTGCCCTACTTTTTGAAGCTAGATCAGGGTGTCTTAGAACGCGCAGCTACAAAAAGAAATTTAACGAAGAAGATGACACATGTGCAGTGTGTGGTAGATCTGTGGAAACAATTGAACACCTCATAATCAAATGTGATGGTATCCATCCGGATGTCGATGCAGGCACAGTCGCTCTTTCTGAGGCCCTAGGGTTTAAAGATAACAATGGTCATGTAAATAAATCTGCAGTGGAAGTCAGCAAAAAGCGATTGGAGGATTGGTGGCTGAAAAGCAGAGTTGTGGCATAAGGTTAGAATAGTAGGAAACCGTAGGCAAAGGTGATGGAGAATCTTAATGAGAATTGCCAACACAGTAAACAAAAAAAATAATAAATAAAGAAAAGCTGAGCATGGTGGCAATTGCCACCACCCCGTTTCAAAGGGGGCGCTCCTATCCATCCATCCATCCATCCATCCATCCATCCATCCATCCACCTAAAGCCCCTGGAAATTTTTAAAGTAGCGACAACCTTTGCAGAACGCCACCTCACCCTCTCCTGCGCCCGTCGCCTCTTCCCATTGGTCGATGGTCTCGCGCGCAAAAGTCCTTTGAATCCGCGCTTTTCTCCGCCGCAGACGCCATATTGTCCGCTCCAACCGCGCGCCGTAGGTTCGGCAGGCGTCGTTGCGGACACTGCGCTTTTGCTTGCTGTGAAGAACAGCGGCTTTTGTTTTGTTCGGAACGTGTGTCAGTCACCTAACTTCAAGCCGTCTATCTGTGCGGCATGACGGGCTGCTGCGCCTTCGGGTGCAAGAACCGTCACGACGGCGGAAAGCGGTTCTTCTCGATCCCATCATCGAAAACCGACGCGGGCCGGAGGAAGGTTTGGTTACACAGAATTGGCCGGGCGAATTTTAATGCAACGCCATCGACCAGACTTTGCGACGTAAGGGACGTGCTTTCAATAGCTGCTGAGTTTTCCTTTTTTTTTTCAAGCTACGCTGTGCAGTGGTTTGTTCGCGATCGAGCGTATGGCCGCAGTAAGCTCGACATAAGGGCGCTTGCGTTGAGCGCATCGTGATTGCACGCACGCAAACGTGTAAGTGACGCGAGGCACACCTCTAACTCTAGAGTGACGTTCCTTAAATTTGAGCGCATGCCGCAGTTAGACATACATGCGTACTATAAGCGCAGATCAAACTGCGCTCTGACATGGTGAAGCGCAAGCGTTACATACTGCAGTCGCGCGCGTGCTTGCGAGTATAGTATATATATATCTATATATATATATATTAAAGAAAAAGACAAAAAGAAAATTATCGCGCCAATATGCATCGTCAAGGCACCGTAGGCACCGCTGGTGGAAACACCAGCTGTCGCGCGCTGCCTTGCGTTTAATCTCGAAATATGACCAGTAGCTGTGGGTATGCGTGATATAGTGCCCATCGTAAGTGCGTCGCGCGTTTCCTGTCACATACTTTGTAACATCAATTCCGCGTTCTCGCTTCCCCTTGACGCCTAACTAGTTAGAAGGAGGCTACGAATGCGAGAAAATCTGTGATAACCTCTTTTATTAATGCTAAAACGTTTTTTTTTTTGTTAACGTTGCCCACAGTGAGGCCTCCACTATCTCAGTCTTTAAAAGTATTGTAGCCGCTTTTTTTTTTTAATGAGATCCGTATAACAAAAGGCTTTCGCTTTACCGATGTGCATTTAGTACTCGGGCTGTTTCCGAACCTGAGCCGGGCATGTCTATACCTCGCGGGCCGGGTTCGGGCCTATATCGAAAAAATCGAGCCGGGCTGGGGCGGGTAACGAAAAAGGTTGACGGGCTCGGGACGCGTGAATAATTAAGGCCCGTGCAGTGCTCTAATAGCGACTATACGAATATGGAAGATTATCGGACAGATGTGTTAAAAGCGAGGTAGGTATTGCTTTTCACTAAATGACTGATACCGATGAAACATTTATGTAGAACTTTATTATCCCATTGCTGGCAGGCGAAGGATATTTGCGAGGTAGGTTTTCTCCTTACTAAGTAACTATTCAAAGAAAATTTTAATGCGGGAGTCTATATCGTTACAGTTCATGCAAGCAAAAGAACATTAGGGGAGGCACAGATAAGTACACACTTAGCGTGGCCTTCATACCGTATTTCGAGCACTCCCTCAAGCGTCTTACCTGGTCCGCGATACACTTCAGCAGAGCAGACCAAAACTAAAAGCCACTAGAAGAGCGGATGTACCACGCGAATTAAGAATGCCTTGACTTGCAGGTGCCTTTTAGAATGTCAAGCCTGTGCATACGTTGTAGCACGTCCAGCGTTCCGGCGGGGACGGTCGTTCTGTTTGCATACTCTTCACCAAAACAGATCACCGCAAATTCATTCTACGGCCTCGTGATTCACGGTCACGTTCAATGCGCGCCCCACTCTCGATGTCAAACTTGGCACGCCGCATAAAGCCCGACGCACCCGGACACGGTGCGCGTGCGGCTCTACCAAAACAGTCCGTCTATGCGTGCTCATTATTGCCTTTAGACGATTCAGTGCAGCATGCAAATGTTTCTCCTAAGTCACCGATGTATTTATGCAGCGGAACGCACGGACGGTTAATGCGGAGACATAGAGAAGAATTCGGCAAGTACGGGAATCCAGCGCAACCAATTGAAAAGGGGCGTTAGTTCCTTCGGAGCGGGCTAGAGGTCGCCACCGCAGTCACATGAAATCACAAAGAAAACAAAAGTCGTTCGCCCGGCGCGCAGGGGAGGAGGATAGAAGAGGGAGGGCGTCTTGTCGCTACTTTAGTTTTTTCAGGGGCTTTACGCATACCCAAGGGCGTCCGCAGAATTTTTTGCAGGGGGGGGCCCCGTTGGTGCCCCGGGGGGGGGGGGGGGGGGTATGTTCGTAGCAGAAAGGCGCTATTTGCGGAGTAAATTTATTTATTTATATATAAATAAAAATTAAACAAAATGCACACATGAAAGAAAAATTACAAACAGCAAATTAAAGCGCGGCTAGGAGAGGTACATTGGAGTTTATCAACGAAGAAACAACTAAAATTAATAAAAATGCAAAAAGATGCTATATCACTTCGTGGAGAAGAGTGCTCAGTCTTGCTGCATACGGGTTCTCGACTCACCCGGATTGATGACCAGCACACAGCACAATATGTTCACAAACACGCAACTACAGTCACTCAGTCAGTCTTCCTTGAACAGCAACTGTAGGCGCCTCGGATTTTTCTGGGCGAATTGCGTAATTACACGTGTGATAAATTCACTTCTGTGCTTCATTACACGCTCTCGGTGCACACTCATCATACACATTGATTGGAAAACTGTTGAACGCGTACGTTGAAAACAAAAGATGACTATATATACAACGAAAACTTATTTACAAGATAAATGCACGCTCGCAGCTTCATACACCTCGCTCCATCTTGCTTGCGCATCCGCACAGTCGAGCAACCGCACACACACTGCTCTCCGCTCGTCGTTTTCTCGTCCGCTGTCTTGGTTGTTCTCAGCTTCGCTGACAACCGGCCACTAAAAACACCCAAGCACAAACACAGAGGCGCGCACACGTGCAAGGGCTTACTTGCCGCAGTGGTGGTGGTGGTAGTGGTTTATTTAAAAAGATAAATAAATAAATAAATAAAAAGTGAAGCAAAAGAGTGTTGCCGGCCGCGGCAATTGCTATCGAATATCTTAAGCACCCGAGCTGCAGCCGGCGGAAATGAAAGGGAAAGGGAGAGGATAGTGAGGAGAAGTATAGACGGGAGCGACAGCAAGAAAGGATAGGGGAGAGCTTTGTACACTATTTACAAAATACAAAAGTAATCAAGTTCGCGCCGCTCGCGCGCTAATGTCCAAACATTGTCCGAAAATAAGTGCGCGCGAGCGACCACTGCGCACAATCACAAAAGATGTAAACACAATGTACATAGCCGCGCGCACACATAGCGTCCTGTCACGGACTAATCGCGCGCGCGACACACTGCACTAGCGGCCGGGGTGGGGCGCCCGGCCGCGTATACCGTCCGAGGTAGCACCAACGGAGCGTTCCTGTCACGCGTGCATTACCTGGCGAAGAGCAAGCGGGAAGTCAAGCCTGCCCGCTCGATGAACACACAGAGGCTCACCATTGTTCTGTCGCGGGTGCGCGCACTGCCGCGCGGCCACAGGAGCGCTTCGAGACTGTCCGGGATGATTCCCAGCGCCCTGTAGGCCGCGAGCATCTCGCGACGCGGCACTGCAGAAGCGGTACAGCGAAGGAGCATGTGCTCCAATGTCTCCACTGCGCCGCAGTCAGCGCACGCGTCGCTCGACGAAAGTCCGTGGCGCACCCGTCTTACCCCGGGCCACACGCAGCCGACGCGCACTCGGATGATCATCGCCCGCTGGAGGCGCGACAGTGAGCGCGCGCCGACGAGAGAAATGCGCTCTCCTCGCGCGATGCGAGGGTCCGGGTGTTGCTGACGGAGGTGGTCGTGGATCACCGCACGCACGTCTTCCAGGGCGAGCGGTTCGTCGCTGGGAGTAAGCTGATGTGCGGCGGTGGCGAGCTCGTCGCCTTGCTCGTTGCCGCGGATGCCGCAGTGACCGGGCACCCACTGCACGCGAATACTGCATCTGCGCTCCGCGAGGCGCTCAATGCGCTCGCGTAACGCGCACAGCAACGGGGTGCCACGGCCGGGAGTCTGCAGGCGGCTGAGGGCGGCACGGGAATCACAGAGCAGAGCACACCTGGGTGGCGGCGGAGTAAGGGTGAGCACCAGGTCCAAGCCCAGGCGAAGACCCAGTAGCTCCGCCGTGGTCGAAGAGCCCAGGTAAACCACTCTTTGCTGGCGGTGCAGCTGCAGGGCGGGGATGGTGGCCGCTGCAGCGAGCGAGCAGTTTTCGCTCACCAAGGAGCCGTCAGTGAACACAAGCAGATGGTCGCGCAGTTGCTCGTAGATGACAGCTCCGACTAGCTGCTGCACCGCACATAGTGGTGTGCTGCGTTTTCCCGCGATGCCGACGATCTCTCGCTGTACCTCCGTCGTGAGGGGCCAGGGGGAGCAGAGGCCGTAGGGGGGCGTGGCGCGCGTCAGCTGGTCATATTCCTGCAGTGCCGCGCCCATTCTTGAGCGCGGGTATTGACGAAGGCGCTGCAGGAGTTCCCCGCCGTCCGGAGCGCGGTGAAGGCGGTCGATGTGGTGCAGCGAGCGCTGCGTGGCCTGTAGCTGCAGCGGCCACGCGCCCGCCTCGGCCAGTGTGGCCTCGCATTGCGAGTTGCCGGGTAGGCCGAGGCAGGTCCGCAGCGCTTTGCGATGCTGCACCTCCAGTGCCTTCCATGATGGTTTGCGCACCGTGACGAGGGGCAGCGCGTAGAGTATCGCCCCTAAGGCTGCGGCGTTGTAGAGGCGCAGCGCAGCCTGCTGAGAAATCCCCTGGCCCCGGGCGGTGAGCTTGTGCACGGCGGCTGTAGTCCTCTTCATCTGCTGGCAGGCCCTGGTCGCCGCGGGGCGAAAGGAGAGGCGCTGGTCGATATCCAGGCCGAGGTACCGCACGGAGCTCTTCCACGGCAGCGGCGTCCCAGCCAACGTCAGCGGCGCCAGGCGGGCGCATCTGCGAGCTCCGCAGGCCATGGCTGCAGACTTCTGCGCGCAAAGCGCCAGACCGAGGCCCCGCAACCGGTCGCCGATAGCGTCAAGGGAACCCTGGAGGCAGTCTCTCACGCGGGAAGCCTCGCCCGGAGGTCCCAAGCACCACAGAGCGATGTCGTCCGCGTATATGGAGATGTACACGCGGTGCCGGTTGCCTGTGGGCAAACAGCCCGGCACCGCCGACATCGCCACATTGAACAGGAACGGGGACAACACCGACCCCTGCGGCACGCCTAGATCCACCGGGCGGGGCTGAGAGAGAGCCGCTCCCACGCGCACGCGAATAGTGCGAGCGTTAAGGAACCCCTGCACATAACGCAACAGACGACCGGCCACGCCCGCCTCTTCCAGCCTCGCGAGAATTACCGCACGGTGGACGTTGTCAAACGCACTCGAGACCGTCGAGCAGCAAGAGCAGTGCTACCTGCCGCGCCTCCACGGCGTGCTCGAGTGCGGAGACAACGTCCGCGATTGAATCTGCCGCGCAGCGCATCCCGCGAAACCCTGTCTGACGCTCGTCGAACAAGTCCGCCTCCGCGGCCCGCGCATGCAGGCGTTGGAGCGCCATATGCTCCATCAGCTTGCACGCCGCCGACGTTAGCGCCACTGGACGGTATCCGCTGAGCTCCGTGGGTGGGCGGCCTGGCTTCGGTATCGGGCAGACGACCGCTGTGCGCCACTCCTCAGGTAGCACCCCGCGTTCCCACACCAGGTTGAGCTGCCGCAGGAGGACTTGACGTTGCTCCGCGTCCAGGTTGCGCAGCATCTGGTAGGTAACCCCGTCCGGCCCGGGCGCTGAGCGGCGGGTGCAGTGGCGCAGCGCGTCGTTCAGTTCCGCCGCAGTGAAGAGCGCGTTGCACGGGCCGTCATCCGGGGCGGGGGAAGAGGCACTGGCGTCGAAACTGGGGCCCGATGTCGTCACTGCACTGCTCGCGGGGCACTGTGGCGCGAATCGGTCAGCGAACTGCTCAGCCAGCTGTTGGTTTGTTTGGCCGCTCGAGATGGCGAGAGCGGCCAGTGGCTGAGGGTTCGCCTGAGGTGTAGTGATGCGCCGCAGTGTGGTGAAGAGCCGTCGCGAGCTGCGATCCTTCTCCATCGTGTTGCAGAGAGAAGCCCACTGCCGTCGATATAGCTTGTTGGAGTGACGTCTTGCCGCTGCGTCCAGCCGATTGTAGACCGTCCAGTCTTCTGGCTTGTCCGTCCGTCGCGCCCTGCGCTCCGCCTTGTCCCTTTTGTCGCGCAGATCGAGCAGCTTATTGTCGGGTGTTGGCTGACCTGCCCGCACCTCTGCGCGACGCGTGGCTGCGAGGGCGCTCCGGACAAGACTGGTGAAGTAATCGGCGCAAGACGCAGCGGCGGCGTCCACCTCTTGGCGGAAGCGGCCCCAATTCACGATAGCGTACGTACGCATGGGGCGCGCCTCTTTAGCAGTGGGCTCTATGGTGATGGAGAAGTGATCCGAGCCCCAGAGGGATGGTGCACGACGCCAGGTCGCCTCGATGCCGCTGGACGCGAACGCAACGTCGATGCAGGAGCCTGACGATCCACGCCGTCGGAAGGTGGGCTGGCCAGTGTTGAGGGGAGTGAGTCCCAGCTGCGTTGCTGTGTCATGCAGGTCGTCGCCGCGCCGGTCGTTGCGCGCACTGCCCCACGCACAATGATGGGCATTGAAGTCACCAACTATGAGCTGGCGCGGGGCACAACACGACGACACAGCACGAAAACACAGCGCGTTCCACGCCACAGCTGGGCGCACATAAACACTGGCCACTGATGTGTCAACACCCCCGACGCGCACTGTCACTGCCACGCACTCCTGAACGTCACTCGTCGCCGCCGCCGTGCCGACGAGCGCGTGCTGGACGTCGCGCCGCACATAGATGGAGGCCCGCGATTTTCCGGGTCGATGGGCTGGGTCGCCGCAAGGGATTGATGCACATGACCCCTCCTCACACTTCGTTGGTGAATGGTAGCCGATGTAGCCGGGCAGCCGCTTTTGGGGCTCCCCATCCCGCAGCCGGACGTAAGTTTCCTGCAGCGCGATCACCTCTGGTTGTTCGGATGTTATGCGTGAGCGGAGCTCAGCGTATCGCGCTGCAAGGGAGCGGACGTTCCATTGCAGGACTGTGGGAATGCGGGGTGCTGCCCGGCGACTAGCCATGTTGTCGGCTGTTTAGTGCAGGAGGGCCTGTCGCTTCCTCACAGATGCGGCGACCCTCGGAGCCCTCTGGCAGGAGCACGCTTAGTGCTCGCAGCGCGGCCTGCAGGCGCTCGATTAAGGCATCGCGTGCGTCCAGAGGGGAACCACCGGAGGTAGTGGGTGCGGGCCTCACTGGTGCGGTGCGGGAACCGGCCGGCTGCTTGGGATGCTGCCACCGCTGCTTCTGAGGCCGGAGCTGCTGAGAAGGCTGCTGCTGCTGCTTGCTGTGGCCCACAACCTGCGCATAGCTGCGCTTGCTTGGTTGCTGCTGTGCAGCCTGCGGCGCCGTTTCTTCACGTACAACCGCGCGCACGGCCCGTCGTGAGAGAGGCACCTCTGACGAAGCCAAAATCGTGGCGACATGCCTCTCTCGTTGCCAGTGGGGGCATGAAGGGTCCGTGGCAGGGTGTCGGCCGCCGCAGTTTGAGCAGCGCGATTTTCCGCTGGTGCACGCTCCAGTGTCGTGTGGTCCACCGCAGCGGGCACAGCGGGCAGCAGCTCTGCAGGCCTCGGTGGCATGGCCCAGGCTGGAACAGCGGGAACACTGCAGTGGGCGCGGGCGGCAGGGCCGGACAGCGAGGCGCCGCCTGTAAATGAACACATACGATGGCGGGATCGGCGCCGCAAATCGGAGAAGCAGCGTGCTTCCCGACAGCGACGCCGACGTCACTGCCACCGCCGATTCCACGGCGGCAAGCAGCTGGTCCGCTGAGCGGCGCACGTCCACGCCAAACACGAGCTCACTGGACTGGTTGCGAGGAGCTGGCTCCCTGGCGCACACAGCCAGGCCACGGATGACAGTCGTGGCCAGAAGCGAGCCGAAGGTAGCTGCGCAGCCGGTGTCCACCGCCACCACATTCCTCCGCGTATTAACGCGAACCGCCAGCACGCCTGGGCGCGGGCCCAGCTCCTCAGCAATCTCCCAGCCCTGTTCCCTGCTTATGGCCACGCCGCGTTCCGCTGGCCGGAACAGGACTGTCCAGTGGAGCTCCTCATGGACCGCCACAGCAGCAGCAGCTCTCTGCAGGGCAGCCTTACGCCTTCGCTGTGCTCGGGTTGAAGCCTGGCGCCAGGGGATCAGGCCGGCGGCCTCCAGGGAGCATGAGGATGCCGGGGGGGCGTGGCACTCGTTGCTGTCAGGCACGCTGGCAGCGTGCGCCGCGCTCCGTCTGAGAGCCGCAGCTGCGGCCTCTTGGTCACGAGCCGGGTTTGCTGGCTTCTGCCGCGCCGCGTCAGCCGATGTCGTCACCGGCCGCTGGTCCCTCAGGGTGGGGGCTTGCGTTATGGGGTTCAGAGCCCCAAAACGACTCAGGCTATGAGGGATGGAGTAGTACAGAGTTCCGGGTAATGTCGACCACCTGGGTCTCTTTACCATGCACTGACACACACAGTACATGGGCGCTGTTGTGATTTGAGGCCCAGTCAGAGGTGACAGGCGAGCCAGGCAGGCGCCATCGGGCTGCGTTGACCAAAGGCGCTGGTTTTCGAAGAAGACGCAAAGAACACTGGTGTGGGGGCGCCTCGGGAGACTGCGTCGCCGTGAACAAAAGCAGCTAATCCCCTTTGCCGGAGATTCTGAAAGCGGCGCTTCTACCGAACTGCGCTACCCGTGGATCGGAGGAGACAGCGAGCGGCGGCGGCGCCAACTCATCGCCCGCTTGCCCCTGAGCAGCCCGACAAAGCGGGGGTGGACACGGCTGATTTTACCTTCCCTCCTTAAGAATTCATCGGTGACCGGCGTAACGATAGGCGAAAACAAGATGCCCCGTGCACTGTCTGCCTCCGTGTCGCTATCTCTCTAGAGATCAAAGAAACAGACACCCATCTCAAGGCGGCTCGAAACACATGCTCGCCGGTGCCGCTGTATGTCTGGAACAGGTCGCCCTTCAGTAGAGCTAACGATGGCGTGGTTTGAAAACGGCGGAACGACGCACGCCCGGACGCGGCATTTCGCAGATGTGACCATGCGGGGCTGCTTTTACCCTTTTGACTGAGCGCACCACCGCCCCTGGCGTGCGGCCATCACTCACGGTTCGAGTGAGTGATTTTCCAGGGGGGTGCAGCCGCCCCCCCTTGCCCCCCCCTCCGGACGCCCATGCGCATACCGTCTATTGAACGGTGCATCTTCATGCAGCAGACACGTGAGTGCATAAGCGATGTCCGCAAACCTTGCTGTAAAGCGTCGAACGTACGACCAGAGCCCTAAAAAGCTCTGCAGCTCTTTCACTGACTGGGGCACCGTAAAACTTTTGACAGCTTCAATTTTCTTTGGATCTGGTCGAACACCTTCTTTACTACTAAATGACCAAGAACAATTGTTTCACGGTTCCCAAAATGACATTTCTTGGAATTGAGGATAATACGAGCTCGTTCCACGCAATCAAGCACGATATCTAGACGACTGTTGTGCTCACTAAATGTTTTGCCAAAAATTACAACGTCATCCAAATAACATAAACAAATTTGCCACTTCAATCCACGCAGGATTGTATCCATGAACCACTCGAATGTTGCAGGCGCATTACATAATCCAAAAGGCATTACGTTAAACTCATAAAGTCCGTCTGGTGTTATGAATCCTGTTTTTCTTCATCAGCAGTGTGCATGGGGATTTGCCAGCAGCCTGATCTCAAATAAATAGAAGAAAAGTATGAAGCTCAGTGCAGACAATCAGTTGCGTAATCTATACGTGCAAGCGGGTAGACGTCCTTATTCGTGGCCGTATTTATGCTGTCGCGTAGACAACACAGAACCTCCATGTGTCATCTTTCTTCCTAACAAGGATAACTGGAGCTGCCCAAAGACTGAAAAACTTTCGAATTATGCCCCGCCTTAGCATATCTTGAACCTGGTCATCTATTAACTTACGTTCATTGGCTGAGACTCGATACGGCTTCTGGCGGATAGGAGGTGCGGAGCCGGTATTGATCGTGTGATGAATACGTCTGGTAGGCAGCGGTGTTGAATCGTCCTTAATTGGCAAAGTCGAACGCGAACACGTGCTTCATAAGTAGTTCCACTAGAATGGGACGCTCGGTTGCGGGAAGAGACCGATTAATCATAGCTTTAACTTTGGTCTCCATATCTCTTTTCACGTGCTGCTCACTGACAGAGCTGGTTAACGCCGCAGACGGAACCTGACAAGCCTTTCTCGAAACGGGCGAGTTTGAGGCCCCGGGGCAACACAGCTGGCTTTTCAGAGTGGTTGACTGTCCACAGCTCGCTACGGCCTCTGACCACGGGAACGACGCAACGAGGCACGAGGATGTTCTTAGAGCAGGCGAGCGTCGTAGGCTCGACTACAGCTTCAAAAGATTCGCAATGATTGTGAATAGAGGAAACCCGCACGAATGCTGCAGATAAAGCTGGTACAACAGTGTCTTCTTCCAGCGCAAATGCTCCAAATACAGGGGTCGAGTTATAAGAGCTGAAAGTAGCGAAGAATTCAAAGCAATCTCTCCCGCACGACAGTTTAACGATGCATCACACTCTTGCAGAAAATCAATCCCAAGAATCACATCGTGCGTTGACCGAGGCAGCACTGTAAATTCTCTTCTGAACGCTAGACCACCATTAACAACATCCGAAGCACACACAGCAAGTGGAACCAAAGGTTCACCGCCGACACCACGGAATAACGCTGCACGGTCACCACTAAACATCACTTTCCTACCTAAACTGTTCTTAAACCTCAAACTCATAACGGATACTGTAGCTCCAGTGTCTACAAGAGCCACTGTTTTCACACCATCAATAACAACTTCCAGTTTGTTCTTCAACATAAACAGGCAGAGGTATAGTGAACGTCATTGACTCGCCAGCGGCCTCAGCTCCATCGGCCGCGCCTCCTCGTTTCACGGAGGCGGAGTGGAAGCACGAGGTCGAGGAGAAGGTGAAGGCCGTTGGCGCTGAGGTGGCGGCGTCACACTGCGATCAGGTGCAGGTGGTGAACTCCGCAAATTTGTCGGATGGTTTCGAGTCTCAAGCGGACATAGTCGGGGATCATTGCTGTTCGGTGTGCAGTTGTCCGTGAATATTCACCGGGGGTCGGTAGTCTCGAGCAGTCGGGAAACGGCGGCGGCAATATCTAGCGATATGCCCTGCAATGCCAGACCGGTAGCACAAAGGTTGAGAGCACCAGCGACCGCATAAGAGTCCCGGTGAACAATGTCGCGACGTTGGTTGCAGCCAGGCTCTCGCTGCTGGCGAACCACGCCTTCAGGGAAGGTGGGCCTCCTTTCCGTCGGCTGGCGGCCATAACATTGGGAAAAGTTATTCCGATCGTCCATGGGCAAAGCGCCGCTAGGTTGAGCCCACGAAGTCGACAGGGCGGCAACATCTTCCAGCTGTGCAGATCTGTGCCGCAGATATTCTGTACAGCAGAAGGCGTCCCTGGATCTGTACAATTCCTCGCGCACAATCTCTCGTATCATATCAGCCGTGGAATGTGGAGGACAGGCTTCAACACTGGCTATAGAGGTGACATTGGTCAGTCTTCCGAATTTAGGAGTGATTCGACGCACCTTAAGAGCTTAAATGTTCTACAATATTTTATAACGTCAGCTGTGGTGTTCAGGTTCTCCTTGCTAATCAGGAAATTATAAACCTCTTCCACAATTCCTTTTAGAAGGTGGCCGACTTTGTCTTCTTCAAGCATACTGGAATTAGCTTTAATGCATATTAAATGCATATTAGCTTTAATGCATAACTTTAAGACGGCTTCGATGCATGCCGTGCACGGTTATCCGGGTACTTGCGCGCGGTGAAACAGTGTCTGTACCGCACGCTTCTTTTTTGCCGATTCATCCCCAAAATTTTTCTTGATCTCTCTTGTAAAGGTAGCCCATGAACTTAGTGAATCCTCATGATTGTCGAACCAGTAAAAGACAGTGGCGGCAAGGAAGAACACCACGTTAGCCAGTTTAGTAGCAGCGTTCCAGAGATTATATTTGTTCACCATTTCGTAGTGTTTCAGCCACTCAGTCAACGTCCTCCTCAGGTTTTGCGAAGAATGTGTGGGGCTCTCGGTGATGTGGCCAGTTGTTCGCTGTGGATGGCCTGGGTTGCTCGGCATTGTCGTCTCCAGGCTTGTCCGATGGCAGTGGTGGTAAGCCTGCGAGTCCATGGCTCCTTCGATAGAAGGAACGCTCCGTAGTCGATACCCGGCACCTCTCACCAAACTGTTACGTGCTTAGCACGCACGGAGGTTTATTTACAGAGGGGATCGATAGAAGCAGGACGGCGACGATGTCTACGAGAGTCCTTCTGCTCTTTCTCTTCCTCTACCGTTGATCTTCTGTTTCTTCCGTCGATGTTCTGTTAAAGCACGTGACAATATCAACAGTGTTACAATCGATAGCAATAGTAATATTATCGATAGTTTTTAAGGCGAAAGCCTTTAATGCCTCATACTGTTGTGACCCAGGAATGTTAGCAAAAATGTCCGAGTTTCTTCGCGCCACTACTTAAAAAATAAACTATGTTCAGGCTCGGAATCGAACCAGAGCCTTTCCCATTTGAAGTGGAGAAAGTACCACTCCGCCACGAAGGCTTTTTTGTCTTGATTGCCGCCACGAAGGCTCAAGGTTTTATTTATGAAACCCATGAATTCACTAGATGCGCCTTTATTCATGCTCAAACCTTGCGCCACGAAGGCTCAAGGTTTGAGCATGAATAAAGGCGCATCTAGTGAATTCTTGTTTTTCATAGATAAAAAAAGAAAAAGAAACAACGTATGAAAACTAAAAAAAAAATTTAAAAAAACAGCGCGCCAGGAAACGCTTTCGCCTTGCAGCACTTTAGAGAGCCAAAGTGGCCCCTAAATTTCTTTGTAACTCTATACATTGCTTCAAAAAAACTATCAATACCATAGATAGTCAATTTCCGGATAGTTATGCATAACTAACATGGACTAATTATTCAGCAATGGTCGCATAAACTTCAAATTAACGACATTACTCTTGAAATCAGTGCATTAATTAAGTATTGAATACAATTTCTTATTAGCGAGGAATATTAGGGAACAAATTCTTGTTTTCAATACCTTCCCTCTTTGGAGTTCATTACACGCAACTGAAACGGCCATCGAAAAATTTCGCTCAAAGAAACCCCCCGGAACGCAGGGGATTTCTGCATGAGCTTATCTCTACCAGAGGAGACAATAGGTTTTGAGGGTCCCTGCTGCTTTTGAGCTACTTATTCATTATATTGGTGAATACCGAGAGGAGCTAATCTGCGAAGGAAATATCGCTGGGTCAATTTCAGATAATTTCAGAAACACATACTACGAAGCCTTCTTTTGGATTTGAATAGCAGCCCCCCCGAAAGAGGCCTACAAAAATTGTGCTCTACGTTGAGAGCAGTCAAACTGGTGCTGAGGTAACCCTCATCACGACGCCTTCGCTCTCCCAACAGACGGAACTCGCTTGGGCCTCCTGCGGAAAACCACTGACATTACATATTCGGTACCAAAGTAATTCAACTTTTCTTGTGTACTGTACTTCCTGCATCAACAAAACCGATTATGTTTCTTTGTCCAATGTGTTCTCTTAAATGAAAAGACGCTTGTTTATTTGGCAAAGTCTGGTTTATTAAAAGTAGTTACTTATTTCTGTACAACGTTCTAATCGCGAAGGTATTGCTCTCTGGCGAATCTTTGTGAAAGTCTCTGTCTGTGTTTACGATTTCTGCCGATAGATGGCGGAAGCATTTAGGCGCGCTTATGTCCGCGCGTCTCCCTTTCAGAGGGGGTGGGGGGGGGGGGGGGGGGGGACACCCTTCGTACCACCCCGTGCCGCCGTATCTTGCGAAGATAGTGTTTGGTGTAGGCAACTGCAAGCCGTAACCGGTGAAGTCCCATGACGTCGCACCACCATAGATGGCAGATGAAATCGTGAGCCAGCGTCAAGCTTAGAGACGCGGTCCTGTTGATGGTTCGAATCATTCCAGTGCGCCTGCATTGCGGCTTGCATTAAATGCGCCAACAAGGCTCCAATGTCTGATCTAGAAAAGGCTATCTTAATGAAAGCACCATTACTATGTGCCAGCCGAGCCTCGGCGTCAGCACGCTCGTTTCCCGCTATGCCGCAATGGCTCGGTATCGACTGAAACTTAATGATATGGCCGCGGTGGAAAGCTTCGGCTAACAAAAGCACAATCTGTTGAACCAGCTGTTCGCATGCGCTTGGTTTTACATAAGCTTGTATGTCCTGCAATGGCGATCTCGAGTCGCAGAATATAGTCCATTGGTGCGCTCACTGGTGACCAATATAACGGACGGCTTCTCGTATGGTTGTCAATTCGGTTGCCGTAGAGGACGTTTTATGCATTACATAGAAACGGTGACATGAGGCATTGCCTGCCACTATCACCGCTGCAGCTGAAGAGGTAGGTGGTCGTCACGGATCCGTCTACGAAAACATGCTGGGCGTCTCTATACATAGATATAATGTGTGACAGCGCCAGCTGTTTCAGACCGACTGCTGGGATGCGCGTCCTCTTTGCTATCCCTGGGATGGTTGTACGTATATATGGTTTTGGTTTGGTTTGTTTATGGGGTGGTACTGCCCAAAGTGGCACCTCTGCAATCTGGTGTGACATGTAGTTCGAAGGCACCACTCCGAGAAGTCCATCTCGGCGCCGTCCTCGGTCTTCCGCATCTTGTGTCGCGGAACACGCCCGAAGAAGATGCGCCGCTATCCGTGGCCGAGAGCTGCGGCTTGGCGCGTTCGGCCAGTATCGCCTTGCTAGCGCCGTAGGCCTTGCTAGTGCCGGCTTCGCGGCGTCAGGGCCTTTGGTGTAACGGCAGCACCGGACAAGGGGCCTTCCTTGTTGCTCGGGAGGACGTGGGCGGGGCCTGCCGAGTGCATCGTGCGCGGGGCGTAGATCAGGGCCTCCCGGTTGACGGAGGCCATGTGGGGGACCGGCGCCGGCTGCTGTACGATGGACTGCCGGTGCTGGTTCGCGACCGACTGCGACGTCGCGGCCTGGGTCTCCGAGTCGGGCGTCTCCTCTGAGGGGTTGGAGACCCTCGAGTCCAACTGTTCTGCGGTCTCCTTCTTCGGCGCCTCGTCGTTGGAGGTGAGGACAGAAGACGCCACATCAGTGGCGGCCCCAACGTGACGGTCGACGACTTCTCATCGTCGTTCACTACAACTTCCATGGTGGGTTCTTCTGGACCGCCAGGCGCCTCAACAATCTCGACCGGCCAGGGTTGCCCACCAGGCCCCTGGAACGTCTTGGCAGCCGCAGCAGCCGCATAGGACCGCGGCAGGATGCAGTCCGACGTATGGTGCCCGCTGCCGCAACGCTTGCACGCCGCGCGGCAGTGCACCACCGAGCACGCAGCGCCGAGGTGGCCCTCACCGCCGCACCGCGAGCATCTCCTCTTCATGCCGTGGCATTCCAGCATGACGCGCGTCCCGGTCACCATCAGAAAGTTGGGAGTCGACCGCGTCCCGTTCCGGACATGGCTCTTAAACTGGAAGGCCACCTCCGTCACGGAGCGCACCTTCCCGTAGGAGGACAACGCAGCGGCGAGGTTCTCGTCGCTGACCTACTGCGGGAAACGGTAAGCCGTCACGTAGACCACTAGATCTCCCATCTGCTCCAGCGGCACCTCTTATACGGCAAGGCGCAGAAGGACCCTCGCCACCATCTTCGTAGCCTGCGCCAGATACGAAACTGCGACCAGGCAACGAAGGTGACCAAGATGCTGCAACTATTGCAGCCCCCCCCCCCCCCCCCCCCCCCCGAGTGTCGGCCGGAACAGGTTCCGGCACACTAAAAAAATGAAGGGGGACGCTTTGTTGACCTAAAGTGCGGTGAGGCGAAATCCTTAAGCGTGGTGTTGCTGCTTGTGTCACTGATATATGGTTCAGATGTTAAGCTTCGCCTAACGTGGTGGCTCAGTAGTTATGGTGCTCGGCTACTGACCCGAAAAACGCGGGTTCGATCCCGGCTCCGGCGGTCGAGTTTCTATGGAGGCAAAATTCTAGAGGCCCGTGTACTGTGCAGTGTCAGTGCACGTTTAAAGCACCCCAGGTGGTCGCAATTTCAACGTCTCTCATAGCCTGAGTCGCTTTGAGATATTAAAACCCATAAACCAAACCAAACCTAAGAGTGGAAGAGACACGTCTTGCAACGCCTTGCTCGTCGGTAAATTGGTTTTTGAGGAAAGGAAATGTATCCGTTTCGCATATCTCGGTGGACACCTGAACCTAGCCCTAAGGTAAGGGAGGAAGATGGGAATGAACGAAGACACCGTATTCACTAGACGCGCCTTTTGTTCATTCGAAAACCATCGAGCTGGCATGGTGGAGTGGTTCACGTGTTCGTCTCGCACTCCAGAGACTCTGGTTCGATTCCCCAAATCGACGAATTTCCTACCCGATTTTATTTATTTTACTTGGAGCATCACTATACCATCCCTATAATTGTTTGCATGGTTACTAGCCAAAGTACAATGGCCCCGTTTGTAATTCGCGCACTGTGACGTCACGACCTTTTCGACCAATTGAAAAGTGACTTTTCTGTCGAGAACTCCTGCTTACAACGATGAGGCAGCCTTACAGTGGCTGGAATAGTATTCCAGCCACTGGAATAGTATTCCAGCCACTGTACCTAGGAATGGCGCTGTGCAGGAGCGGGCACCACCATGCTCGATCGGCTCGTCCGGGCAGCCACGGCTGGGACACGGCGCCGGACGTTTTCAATAGCCAAATGATGACTGTGGCAGCCGGCCAAATCTTTAGCTGGCGTGTGCGACGGCCGCTTTTGAAGCGAAAAGCTTCACTAGGCTCGTCAACATCGCGCTTCGCGTGAGCCACACTACAAATTTGCCACGGCTGCGCATGCGCGAAACCGAGTGACGTCACGTGGAGTGCACGTGGCCGCTGCTGCCGCAGCCGTCGTCGCGCCGCGCGCTGACTCCGTCGCCTGACCTTTCGCCGCCGCCGCGCTCTACTGCGCATGTGCACTGCCGCTTCTCCTCCTCGCCACCATTCGACCTTTCGCCGCAGCCGTGCGCAGTGCGCATTTGCCCATACAACAAGCGCAGACACTCGCCATGGAAGGAGAAGAAGAAACAACTGTCGGACGGCGCAGAAACACCGATCCAGAAGTGGTAGCTCGGGAGTTGGCTGAAAAGCAGCGAGAGCTCTTCGCTTCAAGATATCCAGGCTTAACCTTAGTAAGTCACAGCCAATTTTTACTACGCTCCTGCGCTTTGCGACGAAGAAAACTTGCGGAAGGCTCAATATTAAGCACTGGCTTAGTGAGCCTGTGCTCAGAATTGATATTTTCGCAAGTTTGCTCCATCACAAGCTGCAGGAGCACGGAATACGCGGCCGTAAGGCACGCCAGCTAAAGATTTGGCCGGCTGTACGTCACGTGAGGTACGAAAAAAAAAAACACTATATAATTGCTGATTCTTCATAGGCCATTCCGATTGTTGAGGTATGCTGACTTTAACAATACAGGGAATTAAAACGACGCTACGGCGATTACATCACAGTTTTCATGCTTCATGTGACCTATATTGACCGTCTTTTCTTTTCGGTGGAGTTTGCGGACTTGAAAATGCTCCCACCTTGCTAAGAACATCTTCAAAGAAGTTTATTTGGTGGTCGGTGTGGCTCCATCCAAGCGGAGATGCAAGTAATACGAGCAAAGGTGGAGAGAGGAATAGAGAGGGATAGAGAGAATTAAAGCGCCTGGCATTGTGTTTTGCGCATCGCTTTAAACTAGCGAATGTAGTAGCAGTTTACGAAGAACTGCATACGTAGAGAACGAAAATAGGCTTGCGATTTAACATTGCTAAGCACGGAATATTGTGCAACCGTCTAGATCACTCAAGATACCCTGGCGTGGTGTGCAAGATGCCGTGTCACGGCTGTGACGCTGCCTGTATTGGAGAAACCGGAAAATTCTGCCGAAGGCTCCAAGAGCATCAGAATGACGTCATCAAAGGCCGCTCTGCATCTAATGCTTTGAGGGAACAGGTTTTGGTTTTGTTTATAGGTGTTTAACGTCCCGAAGCAACTCAGGCTATGTCGGACGCCGTAGTGAAGGGCTCCGGAAATTTCTACCACCTGGGGTTCATTAACGTGCACTGACATCCCACAGCACACCGGCCGCTAGAATTTCTCCTTCATTGAAATTCGGCCGCCGCGGCCGGGATCGAACCCGCGTCTTTCGTGTCAGCAGCCGAGCGCCGTAACCACTGAGCCACCGCGGCGGGGCCTATGGGGGAACACAACGCATGAACCCCACTGATTGGGACGAAGCATCTATCATTGCCACAGAGAAGTTATCATCACGCCTCCTTTGTAATCATTCCATATACAAAGCACAAAGCATGCTCTTAACAGAACACGTGGTAGTCTGCCAGAAATCTACAATGGCTCGCTACGCAATTTTAACCCCATATAAGCCACTGTCGTTCCATGCAGCTCTCTATGTGATCAAGGGACCATTACGGGCCCCGAAACGTCGTGTTTCCTTGTGAAGAATTTGTTGGCGAGTGTGTTTATTTCCACGATGTTCGCTCCTAGCCAGACGGTAATCTGTCAACCCCTGGACTATAAACATTGTAAACACCAATGCATGCAACGCACATGTGTCATCACTGCCACACAGCTCAAAGCGCGATTGAGCCAGTGATGCGCCTTAGCTTTCCTTTCGGGACTACCTCAGAGGCTTCACGCAAATAGGCTGATTCTGCGGCGTAGGAGGGTAATAGCGCATCCGCACTAAAAAAAAATTTGCAGGCTAGAAACATTACCAATCTTCTATAATCAGGGAGTATTTGGACACTGGCACCCGCTCAAGCACAGTCATACGGGTACAAAGGAAAGCTGTACAGCTTCCACAGAAACGTGGAAAAATTCGTGCTGGTTAAGAGTTCGAACGCGGAGCCAGCGCTTCATCGTTGCAGTCTCTCTACCAACTGAGCTAACAGGGACTTTTTTTCTTCATTGCCTGTTTCGACAGGTTACAACAACAGGTAACAAACAGATTAAGTTCGGCATTCCATTCACAAAATCAGGAGCGGACAAGCGTTTCGCCAACAGCAGAAACTCAGAACCGTTTCAAGGAACATAACTGCTTCAGGGCTCTTGGACAACTAGGAGCCCACACTTGAGGACCTTTTGTCCTTTTATTAAAATACACTTCATCACCAAAAACACAGCGCCTTGTACACTTCATGCAGATTAAGCACATTTTCGTAGAAGTAATCGCTGACAAATCGCGCATCTTCATCGCAGTGTCTTGCATCCGTCCTGCTGCGCCAGATATACTGTGCAGGCCAAGAAGGAAGACGACATCGTATATATAAAGGTCCGGTTCAACGTCAAGGAATCCTGTCCCTAATAGCGTCGAGGGTGAGTCTTCTTTTATTCTGCGCTGGAAGACGTTCCAAACGAGCAGCGCATTCCAGCCATCAATAAAGACGTCTTCAACTGACTCTGGTTTGTGACACCACCAGCAGTCAGCTGAACATGGTAAGGCCTTCTCCTCCATCCACGTTTTACATAAAGAAAAACTTTTTTTTTAATAACTTCCTCATTGGCCTCCGCTGCACAAGGATCGGTACATTGCCTCGGGGCACACTGAGTCAACCAAATATTTCAGTAGTTGTTTATATGTGACATTTCAAAGGCATTCCACACTAAAGCAAGCATTCAGTAACAGGAAAGCAAACATCACTTCTTTCAAAATCAACTTGCACTGCATCGCAACCCGTCTACAGTGGAAACAACATAATTTGGCAAAGCCGAATAAAGCCGCTCTGAAGTCCGCAGGAAAGGGTCGCGCTGATCCCGCAGAAACACGAATTTTGGCCCTACTTGCCTTAGATACAAGTGCGGCAAGACAATACTCCTTTTCTATGCCAGCGTATCGAAAAAGATTATCACGCTTATTCCTCTCCATGAGGACTACCGAAGAAAAACTGTGTAGAGACTAGGAAACTTTTGAGTGCCAAGTCGAGAGCATGAAAAGACATGCAACAAATGCCACACTTTTGAAACCAAGAAAACATTGGATATGTATGCTCGCACAAAAAGACAGGTTCCTCTCGAAACATTTTTGTGTACGTGTCGACAATGCTCGAATTCTTTCGTTCCAAAAGTAATCTAGATTTCGATATCTGTAAAAACGGACATCCAGGCAAGTGAAAAGGACATGTGTCCATTTTGCACATGCATGAAACCTAGGGGCGGATGCCCAGTGATTAAGGTGAAGTTACTGCATCGCATAAATAATTTCTATGTAAAGCGATGAAGCAATATTAGAGTATATTTTCGAGGTAATCATTTTGTCCCTTCGAAAAATCGCGTATCACATCTTGCTAATGGTATGTACTATTACGTCATTCAAATGACCAATATTTTAAATCCGCTTGCACAATATGTACGCCACCAGGGCTTCCGCTGTGCACACACGCTGGTCTTAGAGTTCATCGTTTTCTCTCTCTATCTCACGGTATAAAATAGCAAAAAATGAAAAGATAAAAATAAAATAAAGAAGAAAGTTTGTTATGCAACGGGATGTCGCCGAGCCGGCTCAATTTGCAGACGCAGTCGCTCGCAGCGTCAAAGCGTCGGCTGGCCTAAGGAGAGTCGGCAGGTATTTTCACCAGCATCTGCAGGAAAAGAAGAAAACATTTGATTAGGTACACGGAGCGAAAAAAAAAGTCTCTGCCGGCGCATTTAATTTTTTGGAGAAAAGGATACTAGATTTTTTTTTTTACTGGCAGAAGAAAAATTCACTGGGTGGAATTTAGGCAGAAACGCGGAGCCGGGGAAAAGGCAGTTTTCAGAATTTGTTACAAGGCCTATATTTCATTTGAGTAATGAATAAATTAACGCTAAGACTTTATCCCAGACAAGCAGAAGAAAACAAGGTGAGCTAGTCCTCCTTCGTTTCAGCAGATCTTGAGAATGCATCAGAAGCGGAAGCAGCTCTCTCCTCATAGAGGGTATAAATGCTTTAGATTTAATCCTTTAATAAGTAAATAGTTCGATACAATATGTGCACAACTGAGCACTTGGCAAAGTGCCAGCCTTTTCTCAGACATCATTGGACACTTGTCCCCAATTCGGATCTTCCTATTTCTGCGTAGTAAAAATTGTCTACAAAGCGCCATGGCGCAAGCGAACCTTATGCTCCTCGCCAATGTGACATCAAGCTGCACTGAGCAGTGCTCAGCAGTTTTGCGAATTGCTCACTATTATTTTTGTCTAAAGATTTGTATGGGCAGCTTTCATAGATTTTGAAAAAAGAAACGGCATGGTGCGACGGAGCAGTAGGCCCATAAGATATTTATCTATTTCAATTATGCACATCATCGTTCCAACCTGAACCAAGATAGGAATGGCTACAAGCACCAAGTTCTGCTACAGTCGTGCCCCGTTAATACATAAGACTCGAATTATGGACATTTTTCCTCGGGAACAAACTCTCTGAATGTATTTCCGCCTCGTTAATATGAAAACTCGCTGTCCGGACAATGGACAGCGTGAAAATGCACGTAGTCCATTTGAATCCATGGATTTTTGTTCCATTAATACAGAAAATGATGCCGGCCTAAACTACAGTTCCGCCCCATGCATTATTTGCGCAGAACACCGCGAAACCACCACCACCAGCGGACACCAGTAGGAAGGTGCAGGTGCCGTATACATTAATGTCGTTTTTGTGCGTGTGCTTCGTTCTTTTATAGTTGCAAGGTGCCCGGACAACGCGAATTACTATTTCCCTCAATACATAAATGGCTGAGAAAAAAAATTCTCCCTGCGCGCAATACGCTCAAAAAGCACGTTCAGCGCATGCCAGCTAACTCAGTACGCAGAGTTTGAACACTAGTAGTAGAAGATGCTTCGCACCAAGAGGCGTCATCACGCGTCTATGGACCACCAGGAGCATGAAAAATTCTAAATATGGCGACCAGAATAATATACCTGGAGATTCCAAGACTGCGCGATGTCCACTTCACTTCCCGCCTCTATGCAGAGAAGAAGTCCCTAATCATAGAGCGTTTTGTTTTTCAGAATATTTGTCTTTCTTTCATGATTCATTGGTACCAACGACTCGCTTTATGGTATCTTTTGCTCAGGAACTAAAGCGTCCATATTAAGCATATAAAGGAGGCACGACTGTATACGAAGATTAATGCGCTGAGTTAACGCATAATCTGTCTGCGTAGAATACGCGCAGAATCTGGGAACGAGATGATTTTCCGGAAAGCAAATATCAATACGCATGCGCCAGCACTGAATTTTGCGCGAAACACTTTTTTTTTGTTCTTTGGTCATGTCGCTTTTTTATTTCCTCCGGTTTTATATTTCTCCCTTATTTTTTCCCCTTGTTTAAAACGTGGATTTGTAAGTTTTGGCGAAAAGGCTTCCGGCGCGCTGTTCGCTGTGCCTTTAAACAGACAAAGGCCGCGGCCGCACTCACCCGGACATCGTGCCGAGCAGAGACGACGGGGCAGTCGGGTCCCGACCGCGGGTTGCAGCCCACCACGTCGCCATCTTCGACGACGGATCCCGACCCGTTAACGGCGAGGTACCCCACAACGAGTGCCCCGTGGTGGCGAGCCCTGGCCGCCAGAAGCCACTTGCTGGGAGCCTCGTGACCAACGACGACGACTGCCGTCGCTGTGGCCCCGCCCCCGGCGCGTTGAACCAGCCAATGGGAGCGGGCGCCCAAGGACGGCGACAGAGGCTGCCAGCGGTATCGAGTGCCTCTGCTCTGTGCCAGGTACTCGAAGGCGGACGCCAGGCGGCAGCGGCCCTTGGCACGATCCGCCACGAGGCAGCCGCGGCCGTCGGCGAAGCACGGAAGCGTGTCGCCCCTGCAGAGGCAGCAAACACTCTTTAATGCGAGAGCATCATGTGGCAACAGCTGTTCTGCTTCGGCGTCTGTGTGAAGCGTCCACCGGCCAACCTTGGCAGGTGGCGTTTGAGGGGAGTTTCCGCTCTGCACCTACCACCATCCTCCTGCCATAAGACCGGCTAGAACGAAACAGCGGCTACAATGAAGCACCGGCGAAGGACACTTCAGTGACATGTGATATAGATTGTGTTCTTGTAATGTCAGTGGCTTAGGGAAGTTAAGAGTAGCGGTAGTGGCCGTAGTGGTACAGCTCAAGCTGTATCCACCTTTTGTTCACTCGCGACAACTAGGATGACGGCAGAGAAAAGTACTGCTGTCACCGCGTCTGCCTTGGCGAACAGACCATGCTCACCTCTATCCATCAGGACATGCGGCATTCGTCGTGGCCGTGAGGTTGCGTACTCCTGTCACGCGACAAATTTCCGCGTTCGAATACGACCCATTGTGGTGTTTTTTATTTGTTTCTGTAACGCACGAGGACCACAGGGACCGCTTAAATCGCTCACTGTGGCCAACAGTGCTAGCGCACAAAAACAGGCAAGGGACGAGGAAGGAAGAAAAGACAAGGATGTCCCAACTAGTTTCACTCCTTTTTGTTCTGGAGGTGAAATCTACTTCGCATGACTGGAACTTAATAACATAGTGGAGCAGTACCTTTCAGTACTCCTCGCAAAGTGATGTCTCTTCATCACTGGTGCACAAATCCTCACATGGATACATGGATGATCGCCGAGAAGACCAACTAGTCTTTATCCATGGCATATGACATCTTCACAAGAGGAAGTGGATATATGATGACAGTAATTCATAGCCTCTCTACACCCACACATGGCTACGAAAAACACACTCATAAGCGTCCAGTGTTAGTCTCAGCGGAGGAATTTCTAAACCGCCCGTGCCTGGTCACCGTGCGGCCCACGATCTGCCCGACAGCCTCGTCCGCTCCGATCCTCGCGGGCCACAGAGGTGCACTGCGAGGCAGCACTGCGGGCAGCCATCGCTCGACGGGGAAGGCGTCCAGCCGTTTGCTCAGCACCTGCAGCGACCGCGACGGAGGCCTCAACACGCCGTCCGGGCCGGACAGCACCCGCCGCGCTGAAGACAGCAGACCGCCGGACGGGAGGCTGTGCGGCGACGTGAGGATGATGATGTAACCGCCGCCAACGCAATTCACATGTACCGTCGTGCGATACAGTTTGACATGCGTATTAAGCAGCCCTTTAGCTTTATTGTGAGCCCTTTCATAGCCTCGAACAGTTTCAGGTGTACCAGTCCTCAATAGACTGCGACACACGAGATGTGTACGAAACAAAATGTATTCCTTTTCCTTTGTGAGATTGCGTCAATTTCTCACGTGGCCACCCTACACGCTATGATTTTTATTCAACGCTGACAACTGCACAGCCCGTTTGTTCTCCAGTGGAGAAAAGTGCACAGATGTAGGCTTAGGAAAGCCGCGATTGCCCCATCATTTTGACTTTATGAACCTCATTACACTGTTTTTTGCCACGTCTAAGGAGGCCTACATTTCTTTAACATTTAACTGGTCCCGTGCTGCTCAAGGATGTCTCTCTTATGTATGCTTCATTTTTTAATCTCATCTTAGGCGTTCTACAATCTGTTTTCGGTTGTTTATCGTTCAATCGTCGCTGCTATTTTTCGGTGAACTTTTATGTCCTCGCCGGTTTGACACGTTTCTAATGTTCCAAAATGGACCAGCATACCCAAGTAAGTACTCTGGAAACTTTTTACTGACAATATTCTTTCCTTCTTGCATTGCACTGTGTTTATTTTTATTGCACAATTATTTGCGCTGCCGTCAGAATCCTGGCTCTTCAAGAGACGCACCCTTCGTCTTCGTACTTGAGCTGCCTGGCGAAGAAGGTGACGTCACCCAAGGCGGCGGGGTCTGCCCTGACTGCGTTGTCCGGAACACTGGCGTGTACACCTACCGGCAGCCAGGCGAGCACCAGTCCCTCGGTCTCCAGGAGGTACTGGAAGTAGCCGCTGTGCACCAGGCCGGAGCTCAGGCTGGACACGCACGTCGGCCTGGTGACGCAACAGTCAGTTTGTTATTATTCGCAATGCTAAAAAAGGCCCTCAATCCCGCCGGAGGTATTCAGGGTGTACCGGGTGAGTTAGCTAAGAAAGGGGGCAGCACATGCACAGAAAATAGGCGCGTGCTGTCTGCCCGTGTCTGGGTCGATGGGCACACTTTCAGCACTACACAAGAGGTTAGCTGTATCACCGTATTCCGGCGTACAGCCCAGCCTTCCATCCATACTGGAGTGATAGGTGACATTCACGGTAGGGACTTTCGAACATCGTCCGCTCGCAAGCAGAAAAGTGAGTCGAGTTCCCCCAGAGAACAGACGTGCGTTTGTTGCATACTCAGGTGCATCTCTCAGTGACAGCTGCGTATGTGATTTTGTCGCGCGCAGAAAATTTACATCGCTCTCACTCAACAACAACTCCAAAAACTATCGTATGCTCTCAACACTCTCACTCAACAACAACAACCCCAAAGACTATCGTATGCTCTCAACACTCTCACTCAACAACAGCAACCCCAAAGACTATCGTATGCTCTCAACACTCCTTACAAAGCATCCCTTCATCTTACCATTCCCACCTTGCCTCACCAGAATCAGCGCCTCGATGGGACAATTGCACAAAGATAGGCATGTTGCTTGCCTGCCTGACTCCCGACAGGGCCGATGGATCTTAAAACGGGAAGATGTGCCTCCCGTTTCAGAAGAAGCAGTGAAAGCGAACAAAAACTAATGGAAATAACGTTAAGGGCGCCACTATCCAGTTCGCTTCATGCTTTCGTGGAGGCGAGCGCTGCTGCTTCAACCGCACCGAGAAGGCATCGATAAGTAAAGGTGATCGACACGCATTGGACAAAAATGTTAAGATAAAAACCGCACAGGACGCGAGGTTAGAGGAAGGATTTACTGATGTTATCCATCCAATGCTACCCACAAAGGAAAAATGGAGAGGTTCTTTTGCTGAATCAGTCGCCAGCAACGTTGGTCGTCCCTGCACTGTCTACAGAATATACGCGAAGGGACGATACCGTCAAAATTCGCGGCTGTAAACTTCTCTGGGTGAGTGAAATAGGCGAGTGAGAGGCAGTTTTCTCTGAACTTATGTGGATTTTCGTAAGTGGAATAACTTGTTTTCACGCTCCGTTTCAGTAATTCTTTTTGAGGAAGCATCAGGAATCCAACCAGGTAATTCCGGTGTGGGAAAAACATTGCAGCCATGGAGGAAGGGAAGAAGTCAGGAGAGGCGGCTCCGTCACAATTTTTGAAGCCCGATCGGAAGGCTCTCCCCCCCCCCCCCCCCACACACACACACACACATACTTGGCCGTCGTCTCAGCGTGCTTGTGCATCCGCAGCCGACGACGCCGCTGCGCCCAGCGTTACCATTGGCTCCACCCTCTGCCAATGACTCCCAGTAGTGCCTTGCAAAGTCACGTGACTTCCGGCGCACTTTTCGGTTAGAAGCTCGGACAGCAAGGGCCTCCATGGTCCTCCATGGTCGCAGTGCTCTTTAACCTTCCTCTTTCGGGACAGACCCAAAGTTGACGCAAAGCTCATAAAATACTCCCGGTACAGAGATAAAAATTTCTTAAAGCAGCACAGAAGAGCGAAGCGCTTAGTCCGTTGCGCAGTCTCGGCAGCTTACTTGGCCTTCCGAGTCACTAAGCACGGCGTCTAGGCGTCTCCCCGGTCGGCGCGGCCCGCGTAGTACAGCGAGCGGCCGTCGAAGCCAGCGGCCACCGACGACCGAGGGTGGTGAGCGTCGGCGACCGTCAGCCAGTGCACTGCGAGGAGCGGAGACACGTGCAGCGCTGTTGACTTTTCACGAATGCGTTGGCTGGGGTTAGCTATTTACAAAACGTGGGCGCTACAGCGCCTGGCTGCCAGCGCCACCAGCGGCAGCGACAAAACCGTGCATGGCCGCACATTTTACGCACCGACTACGTCATACAAATATACCAGCCCTGTAATGCAGCATTTAGTCGAAGTTACAAGGCGTGCGTGTTTCTTTTTAAAGTCGTAGGTTGTCCGTCGCGTCATTTTTATTTCTTCTCGCTTTTTGGAGAAAAAGTGAGCAACCGCAAACTTTCTACAGCCCTTCAAAATAGTTAAATGGTAGGTTAGTTCCTATAGCCGCGCATCCTGGGACGCTCTCTCTGCATACGCCCTGCGAGCCTGCTCCGACAGGGCTGCGTATTATTTGTATATTTAATTTAATAAAAAACAAAACTAGCTCCCTCATTGAGGAATGGAAGGAAGCCAACGAAGTCCCAATTCACAAAGGTCGTTCACTGAATAGTCCTGTAAAGTACAGGCCTATCTTCCTTACTTGCATGTACTGTATAATAATGGAACACATCATTTAAAGTTCTGTGATCAAATACTTTGCATGGAGTAAATTCTTCACAGCATCGCAACAAGCTTTTCGGGCTGGCCATTCATGGACAATGCAATTAGCTCAATTCACTCATGATCTGTCGTCTGTACTCGACAGCCTGCAGCAGGTTGAGTGCGCATCCTTGGACTTCAAAAAGGCCTTCGACACACTTCCCCATCTCCTGTTACTTCATAAGCTATCGTTTCTTGGTGCAACAAGCAAAGTGTTTCAAAAGATTAAAAATTATCTTGAAGGGCGCAAGCAACAAGTCGGGGAACGGCCACTTTTCAGACATAGAAGTAGTCACTTCTGGTGTTCCGTAGGGACTTGTGTTAGGGCCTCTTCTGTTCTTAATTTATGTCAGTGATGTAGTGAAGAATTTTAATTGCCAGGTGCGGTTGTGCGCGGATGGCTGCGTTTTGTATCATTCAGTTAAAGTCCCATATGACACAGATGATCTCCAGCAAAACATGGAGCGCATTAAGCGCTGGTCTGAAATCTGGAACATGAGTTTGAATGCTGCAAAATACTGCTGGGTCTCCATTACGCGAAGGCGTACTCCTACTGTGTCGGATTATCTATTAAACAACCAGCTTTTACCTGAAACGACAGATTACAAATGTATCTGTGTTTATATTTCGGCTGACCTGACCCGGAGAAAACAGGTTGAATACATTTCTACAATGGTCTCACGAATGTTAAACATTTAACAAAGAAATTTCCAGAATGCTCCTCGGAAAGTTAAGCAAATTTTATATTTCACTTATACCAGGCCAATTATGATGTATGCATCTGCAGTTTGGAATCGTCGTGTTGGAACCGATTGTGATATGCTGAAAGCGTTAAAAATCGTGCAGAACGTTTGTTACTAACAAGTATTGTTTTAATATTTTCAGTAGCTATATCAAACTGTAGCTTAATATGGACTCACTAGAAGAGCGCTGGTTGGGAACTAGGTTCGAATTTCTCTGCCGCATCTATTCCAATAAAACCGGTATTAATCCTAAAGCTGATTTCCTGCCACCGCATTTCTTATCCACAAGGTGCGACCACGGGTGGAATATACCCGAGACAGAATGCCGGGCTGATGTTTTCGAGCACTCCTTCTTCCCGCATACCATCAATGAATGGAACAAGCTGCCCCAGCATGTTGTTGAATGCCAGTCCGAAGCTTAGTTGTCAGCGCTGCTATCGGACTTGTGACATGCTCAGTTGCTGTTTCCCGCTTTTTCTCTTTTCGTGACAGAACTTCGGCGAGTGTGAATTCGCAGTTGAGTGTTTTTTTCCAGCCATGCATTGTATCTTGTACAAATGTTTCGGGTGTGCCGTATATTCGACTTGTGCGTGTATGCATCCACCCTACAATTATGCCTTCAGGGTGCAGCAGAAAACGTAAATAAATAAATATGATGCTGTATGCTCCGTACGGGCGAAGTTTAGCCAATGCGTCACCCGATTATTCGCCGACCGACTGAGGGTACCTCAACAATGTGTTGAAGATATGCATAAATAAAACATACCGCAAAAAGCACACACATGTAGTGCAGCGTGATTCATCACTGCGTTGGCAGGCGCTATTCACTGCTCCCCCAGCAAGCGCAAAGAGAAAACTACGCGGATCCTCCTCCTCAGGCGCTGGAAGGCACTGAGAGGCACCATTGACCTCTAGAGATACTTGATCACGTACATTTAACGGGAATTTCCGGCTCCTCTTCTGTCGCATTCGTATCGTCCCACCAGTTGTCCGCCTCGCCGAAGATTTCCCCGCGCAACACTTGGCTGGTATTGAAGGTCGGCAGAAGCTCCGACAGGTTGCCTGTCTCGTAACTCTCATGACGCAGGGGCTCTTGGTAGGCTGCAAAAGAATAATGGTTTGGTTTGGTTTATGGGGTTTAACGTCCCAAAGCGACTAAGGCTATGAGAGACGCCGTAGTGGAGGGCTCCGGAAATTTCGACCACCTGGGGTTCTTGGAATTGACCTTGCTGCTCGCACGCGCAAGTGCACAAGTGCGCGTACTGATTGTGTGATGCAACACAGAAATTTTGTTAATTTGGAAACTATTGGACACGAAGGTGCTAAAACTCTCAAGCGGCTCACAGCAAGCCGCGTGAGATGCGAACTTACTTGTTCAATCCATCCTAGTCGTCATCTGTTCCGCAATTATAACATCTAAAAATTAATTTAAGCGCATCTATCTAATTAAAGATGTTTGCACCTCATCAGTTTTCCTACATCGCACTGACTGCGGCCCCTTTGGTTTGTGTCTCGGGTGGAGCAGTCTTAGACGGTGCCATTAGAAGAAGGTATAATATTTGGTCGCTTCTGTACCTGTCTTGGCGCATGATAGCCTTAGTTGCTTATGCGCCATTAAACTCAACTCAAGCTTCTGTACCTGTCATCAATATGAACATCACAAGCTCCCTACCTGTACATACGTTACAGTGTAAATAGTATATCTGTATACTGGGCCTCTCTCCCCTCTAGCCTTTCTGCCTGTCCCCTCAACTCTTTCATTTCATGCCTCCAGTCTGCCTGCTATCCCTTTATTGCTTCCCGTAGCGATGGCGGATGCCGGGGCTAGTAAAAGTATCTTCCTTCCCTTTATTATTATTTTTTAAACAAACCCCTACAACTACTACTGCCATCATACTTCGCGTGGCACAAAGTACACGCATCACTTCAGTAATGTCCAGGTTGTTGTTGAGTCTCTGTAGAGGGCCCTTGAAACAATGACGACGGAAGCGTATACTTTCAGATACTTACGTTTATATATACCAAATATATACAGTATCCTACAAATATTTGCAACTAAAGGGTAGTGAGTCCACTGAGCACATAGTAACTGAGACCGCTCGGGTTTCAGACTCCTGAGGAGGGCGTTGCTTCAGCCCGCACTGGCGTTCGAAGCTCGCGCGTCGGCCTTCGTGGGGCGCCCTGCTGCCTCCTTAATATGCTGATCTTCAGCTAGGCCATCGACACGCTGGAATCTGACAGCGCGGACAGTCCTCCGGAGGCAGTGGGCTTCAAGGTAGGCTATGTGTGCTGGAAGGGTGGGCGACGGTGAACAAAAGACTTCGGTATAAAAAGGAAAACGTGCCGTGTCGATTTAACTTTGGGAACACCTGAATTAGGCCGCTGATAAGTTGGGACGGGGATCGAAAGAGGAGGCGTCACGCCATGAGCAACAAGCTATGTGTTCTCGCCCGCTTGGGTCCGCTTGGAGGTTCCCGCTCCATTTTGTGTCACTATAATCTACGGCTACAAGGAGAACCGCTCCTCCCAACAGGATTTGTCCTTCGCGCCCAATCACTCATATATCTGAGAATTTAAAAAAATAAATAAACAAACACAGAGCAAATCAAATCAATATAAGCAAATCAAAGTTTTGACTCATTTAGGAGCTGCGGCAATTCGAACACCATTTCTTTGATTCCACGCTTACCTCTGTACAAGTCATGGATAGAGATGTGAAGGCCTGAAAAAAACACTGCAATTTTGGAAAAAAAAAAAGTGGTTTCTTTCGTTTTTTTCAGACGAGGAAAAATGGAAAGAAACATCGAAAATTTCACAATGCAATTTCAAGGTTTCATGATGGCTTGCTTTTAGTTTAGATTTTGTTTTTGCTTCGAAAACCATTACAGCGTGCATCGTTGAACGATTGGAGAGCAGTCGTCATCGCTGTTGCCAGGTGGTGCTTTTAAATTGTTCGTGCTGCGAGTACGCGGGTTGAAGGCCAAGTCACATATAAGATCCAGGCTCGACTTAAAAGCATACTAATACTTGAACTCACGGCTAAAGTAGAATAAAATGGCTGCAAATTCTACAGCGCTACACACATGTCATAAATAACATAGGCTGCTGTGCACGTAAGCGGTTTTAGCCAAAATACAAGCCTAGCTTCTTGATTTCCAACGCAGCAGAGTACAGGACATCTGCAGGAATTTGGTCCAGGACAGGGGTATTCAGCGAAGTATGTGGCCCCATCTAGCTGGTGGCAAGACCTTTGCACAAACCAGCCGCTAACTTGTCTGGCTTGCCGACTGCTGCAGATATCACCATCATCCGCCAGCTGCGAACGAAACTGGTCCCGTTTCGGAAACGTCCATACAAGGATTCGCAACAGGCTTTCAGGGGAACGCGTTCAAAAGCTTGTGTATGTGCAGTCGAACCCAGCTGTGGACGCAGCTGCTGCGCGTAGTGCCGCATCCAGCTACAGTGATTCTGAGTCCGATATAGAATGACTTATAGATCAGTTTTCATGTTCCCTCTTTTGGTGCAATATAACAAGAAGTTCATTCCACAAATATGATATTTATATCTCCATATTCGCCTGAAGTGCAAATCATTATTTATCTTCTCGGTGCAATAGAACAAGAAGTTCGTTTCACAATATGACATCTATAACTGCATATTCGACTGAACTTCGTAGCATTATTATTGATCGTTGTGCTGTTGCAAATAAATCTGTTCTTTTCACGTTTTGCAAAATTTTCAATTTTTGATGAAAAAAACCCTGAAAAAAAGGGTTTTTTCATGCCATTCAAAATTTCTTGAAATTTTACATCTCTAGTCATGGAATAAACATACTGAATGCACTCACCTCGTAGTGCCAAGAAAGGTGGGTTTTCTGCAGGAATTTGAAAAGAAATACAATTAGGGGAACAATAATTGGTAGTTCCTTAGATCTACTAACTTAAATAGGTAAATTTATCATTCGAGGTTCTTCGGAAGACGATTAGAGTGAAATAGGTTAAAAAAGCCATAAAAAAAACCGGGCCAGGATAATAGGACGAGTTCATTCCACTTTAGTTTTTGTTCTTTTCAAATTTCGTCGTCAGCCTAAGAGTCAACCCCACCCCCGCGTGTGACACGCTTGTTAACGGACAACAGTATGAACCATTAAACGCTTTCACCTTACTAATGAGATAAAGAATCGGCGCTCTGAAATTCATATTCCCTTAAGATTTCATAGCTGTGACTTCATTAATTGAAAAATATTTTCTAAGACCAGTGTCCCCAGTTAAGGACAATGCAAGGCAATCACAGATGAGTCGGCGCGTCCACTCACTGATGCCTTCGAGGACGAAGAAGACGGCGGTGACCACGATGGCGGGACACACGAGCAGTCCGCAGATGGTGTTGATGAAGCTGTTGCAGTTGCGGGACAGCGCCGCGTCGCCGGGGTCCCTGCACACAGGCGGTGGCAGCTTCACGTTATAGTGCATCCCTGGACGCCTTCCAGGTGGGTGTACGACGTGCGGAAGGTGCGTGGGTGAAGTCAGTAATAAAGAGAGGAGCAGGCGAGATTTTGGGTATTAGAAGCGAGGCAAGAGCGATGAACCGCGTACAGCATAGGCAGGAGGTCACTGATCAGCGGTAGGAAGAATGAGCCGCGAACATTCAAGGGAAAGGATGTGCGCACGCAGATGCGCCTTGGTTGCGGCATTTTAGCCCACGTTCTCTCTTGCGCAGTGTTTGTTTCGCGAAGGCTTAAACAGTTGCATTGTGTCTCTGAATGCCCACAAAGCACATACTTTTTTGCAGGTACCCTGCAAGTAGTACAGAACGCCATTAGAAAACGGGAAAGACACGGCAAGATTTTGCACAAAACTCTGGCTATGCTTGCTGCTGTGGTTGTTACGCTGTCGAACCGATGCAAGATGTCAATTATAAAGAAGTTACTTGACTTGAGTTGGAGAAAATAATAAAATTGATGTGCTTTTTTAAGTTCTGCAGTGGAGCATACGCTATTAACGCTATAGTCCCCCCCCCCCTCCCTTCCCTATTCCTCCTGCAACGTCCCACAACAGCACAGATTCTTTGTGACCGAAATAGTTCGCTCCAAGCTACTCTCCGTTTCGAGATTATTTCGCATGCGTCGAATAAGGACAAGTTCCCGTCTTTCGGTGTCTGGCGAAAGTTGTCCGCATTGCTCAGGCGCACATACATGTTGCGATCACGAGGAAGGGCGAACAACTTTGAGCTTGGAAATCAACAGCAGCTCACATGGTCGCCAACTCCCCATGGCAGTCAAAATTCCTGGAAGCTGGCCGCATACCAATACACACAAGCGCCAAAGTAGGCTCACACATGAAAAGGCTCGCCTCGGCCTGTCTGTGCAAGGATCCGCCAGTAATGAACGCTCGTCTCAAGTGCTGCTCGCAAAGGGTTTGCTGTGTCCCCCCTGTTTTGCTGATTAGTATCGAGAACATCCGGGTTTGTGTTCGCGTCAGCAACGTCTAGAGATTTCAGACAGTTCGTGCCTTCTAACAGAATTTTATTCCGCACGCAGTCAACCCCTGAAACACAATATCACGTGCACTCAGCGCGTAAATAGAACGAAACACTGTCATGCGAATTTTCGCTTGATGGCATGCTTACCAGTCGGCTGAAAGAGCAACAAGACGGATAGGGGCCGATTGTAAAGAGAGGACCTCAAAAAAATGGTGCGTTTAATTATTCCTTTAATGTAGACGACTTCGGCTTCATCTACAAAGCTACAAAAGTGGCTTTTGTACAGCGCTCGCCGCATCGGCGCTACAGCGGCATCTTGATTTAGCAAAACTTTCACGAAACTGTTGGCCTGTAGTAATCCGCTTTCTTCCATCTCCAGGTGTTCCATTTGGAGCTGGACCGTTGTTAGAGAACTTCCTCAACCAAGCTGCATGCCCCGATCACACGATGGCGGAATAGCTGACACTTGTAGATTTATGCAGAAATTAAGATTTTTCAGCCACTACAGTTTTCTACCTCTAGTATATATAAGTACATATTAAATTGATCATGAGGACATGAAAGACGCAGCAACTGTCCTAATCTCGGTGGGCACCTCAACCCGGCCAAATATTTTCTTTCTTCGTGACTCATGGGTTGACGGTATATGGTCTGCGAACTTCTGCGTTTAATTTCCGTCTGGTCAGATTTTTCCTCTTAATATCAGTCGCACGTCGACGGGCCAGCTGGTCAATAATTTCACATACCATGAGATAAGCCTGCGTTGGACGATTGCCTTCAAGGTATTACATCAATACTCAGGCCAAATAACTGCAATGCATATGTAGTGAATCGATTGAAAGCATTCGGTTCAGCATTACCGACTATCATCCTCCCGAGTTTAAGAGCTTCCTGAGAGAGAGAGAGGAGGGTCAGGAGGTCCTATTAGAGAGGTGGAGGAGCTCCGTAATTTGGGCCTTTTCATTCACCACAGACTAAGACCGGACTCCACTATTGTGAAACTCAAGAGAGTAGGCGAACAGGTAGAGCGCGTGATCCGTCGCGTTTCCAACAAGCGGGGTGGTCTGCGGGACAGGGACGCGCTTCGGCTCGTCTATGCCTTCGTGACTAGCCGGATCCTCTACGCCGTGCCATATCTCCGCTCTACTAAGCAAGACGAGGCGCGAATAGACGCCATCATCCGCAAGGCAACTGCGAGCCCTGGCTAGGTGGCTACCTCTAATGCCAAACTCAAGGCATTGGGGGTGCTAAACTCCTACCAGGAGCTGCGGGAGGCCCACCTCGTGAACCAATACACGCGGCTCATGCAGACGGCCCCTGGGCGCCGCCTGCTAAACCGCTTACACATCCAACACGACTGCACTCCTGAGGAGGCGGAGCGTATCCCAGTACTGTGGTGCCATATGCTCTGGGTCTCCCCGCTCCCGCGTAACATGGACACCGACATGCACGAAAACAGACGACAAGCGCGGGCTCGGGCTCTTGAGAGACAACACGGCTCTCGACCCGGTGTATATTATGTAGACGTAACAGAGCCATCGCCCACGGGATTTTACACGGCCGCTGTCGTTCACCAGGAAATGCACGTTGATGGACTCTCCTTTCGAGCCCCGAATTCAATACGAGCCGAGGAACTAGCGATAGCGCTTGCTGCCGCCCACACCAATTCTAGAATCATCATTACGGACTCCCGAAAAGCATGTGATCATTACTTGGCAGGGGAGATCTCCCCTTAGCTGCTTGCATTCTAAGACGGACTGCCACTGATCCAACACCGAAAAGAATCATTTGGGCTCCTGGCCACCAGGGATTACGAGGTAATGAGGCCGCTGGCGAGGCTGCCCGAGCGCTTATTCACCGGGCTCCTCATCCCAGCTCTTCTGGCTCGGAGACTAACTAGCCGCTGCTGCGATTCAGGGAAATAATAACGCATTATAGCGACAACCACCGCCTTTTCGCGGCGCCTGCAAAGGGGCTGAGTAAGACGGAGGAGCGAACTTTAAGGCGCCTGCAGATAGGTGCTCTACTCTGTCCTGCAATCATAAAACATTACGATCCTAACACGGATGATGATGCCCTCACTGTGGGGAGACCTGTAATATCTTCCACATGGTGTGGGCATGTACTCAAAATCCCCACCTCCCCCCTTCCCCTACCCCTTTCAGAGAGGCATGGGAGACTGCCCTCCTCAACTGCTCCTCGCTTGAGTACCAAAGGGCTCTGGTGAAACGGGCAAGAGACGGGGCCTTGTCATGCGGTGTCCCGGACTAGGGACGCCGACCAAGTAGCGGGGCCACTCTGTGGCTCCCATAGTCTATCTCATCAATTAAAAGATTTCACCACCACCACCACCACCTTCCTGAGAATTTAGAAAGTATAAGACCTGACTGGAATGCAAGAGCGGCACAACTGAGCAAAAATTAGGAGCCCTACCTGCCTGCAGCCCTGAAAAAAACCCTCATTTGATTCTAGTCATAAAGTGAAAAAATCTCACAGTCTTCGTTCCTATTTCCTCACGCATTTAAACCGAAGTTCTTTTAGCCCATATACCACACCGCTTTTTCCAGCGAAGACCAGGAGAACATTTCTTGATTTTATTTCTTTCAGCCCGTTATCGCCTGTGGGTGTACCAAACTCTCTCTTCTCTCCTTTTGGTCTCATTCTCATTATGACGGGATCAGTAGTCTAAGTGGAACGTATTTTTCATAAATTTTCTTTGAAGTTTGCCTCAGCGAGTACCTGTACCTCTCCAAAACTAGCTATACTTCCTCAAATTTTCGGAAAACATAGTTTGTCACAATTTGTGTTCGACAAATTTGTGGCCGAGATTGTCGCTGATCATGCCTTAGCTTCACTCGTCTCTGCGGTAACGAGAATAAATTGTGTCTTTCCTTGGCTACGAAAGCGGTCGGTTCTGAAGGAATATTAGAAAAAGCAGCTAAAATAATGCCCTTATGAAATAATACAGACAACTGAATAGTAGCGTAAAATGTCGCACGCGCCACTCCGTGCTTCGCAAATGCTGCAATGTCCAGCAACGAGCTTTCCACAGGCCGGTTGCAATCGTCAGGTTGTATTGAAGCTCATTTAAATTCTCCAGGGCAAACTAGGAATAGAAGGTTTTTGGTTTTTTGCTTACGTGCAGCCCGCAAGGTTTACATAATGCTAAAGCATTCAAAAACTCAAACAACGAAATTGAAAGATAAATTCGGTGATAATTGGCATTACTATTGTTGTACGGCACGATTGCACCAACTCTTCAACGCCTGATCACATATTTACGCTTCATAGCGTATTTGCGTATAGAAAGCCCAATAATGCTGTGGAATGCACTTACCAGGTCGCAGTGCTAAGAGAAACAGATCAGAAGCGTTAGTGGGTCAGCTGAGCAAGCCCAAGTCTTACATGATCGTATCTTACAGAGGCCGCTGTTTCAGGCCACAAACACAGGAGATAGGCTACATACGTTTTTGGTCAGCCTACAAATGAGAGCATAGTTCTGTGCAAGGTGTCTGCTGGTCTCAGAGTTCCGCTAACCTCCACTTCTATCTCGCCTTCACTCCCTACAACTTCGCGGCAGCACTGCGCTTCCCAGCTTGCACCTTCAAACAGCCAGGTTCTACTGATTTTTTTTATAGCACGGCTGTGTTGACCGTGGCCATGTGCGCAAGGTTTTGATGTCGCAAACGCCCTTTTTCTTAATGAAATCGGTGCTTTCCTTTTGGGTAGTTGAGTCCTTATGCGAACGTTGTGGCTGGCTGCAGATTCGATTCCTCCCGATTTCATGTGCAGGCAACCGAGAAGACTCAAAGACCCGATTAGTTTGCGTTCACAGCCCGCCATGCGAAACATCTAGTAAACTATATATGTTCTGGCAATATCTATGCGTGCGAAAATGATTAGTTTAAATCTTTTCAGTAGACGATCAAAGCCGTCCTTAGCATCCATGCACGGGAAAAGGCAGCATCTGATAACAATACCAGCGAGGAAGCTGCTAATTGTGTCCTTTTCAAAAAGAGGTCGCAGCATGCCGCCATACTGGGCACTATGCTGTGGGCAACAGTTGCCAGCAACTGAGTGTTGAGGCAAAAACTCCTCCACGTTCTCCCCAACGGCCAAAAGCAGCTGGCCAGGGTGGGCGTGAAAATGTCTGTTGGCACTTGAGCTACTAAAACAATCTTGTGCCCAGAAGGTATTAAATTCACGCGCTAGGTAACAATAAGGAATATATTCATATGTTCTCACCTTCGATGCTTTCTTCACCTGATGTCATAGAAAATAAAGAAAAGTAATAGTTAAAATGCAAGGCTTGCGCTGCATGTCATCAGACCGGTAGAGCGATGCTGAATACCAAAGCGTGCTAAGTGTGACAGCGCACTGCGCATCCCCGGAGGGCCGCTATCTGCGGCGATATCTTCCCTTTGCGGGACCCCGGAGGCGCTTGACCAAGAGACTGTATTAGTGCACTGCACGGGCTCGGGCCGGCCCGAAAGCCCGGGCCCGGCCCGGCCCGCGGGCCGGGCCGGGCCGGGCCGGGCCGGGATATGATTTGTTTTGCCGGGCCTGGGCCGGGCCCGGGCCTGAAGTTGCGGGCCCGGGCCGGGCTCGGACTTAAAGCTGCGGACCCGAGCTGGGCTTGGGTCTGTAGAGAAACGGCGGTAGAGAAACTATTGCAGAGTGAAGTACACAATTGCGGCATTGGAGCAGTGACACGGATGAGCTATGGGTTATAGTACGCGCTGAGAAAAAAACTAAGCTTTATTCATTGACTTATTTATTTCCTCATTTCCACGCCGCGGTGGCTTAGTGGTCAATGCGCTTAATTACTAAGCCGGGGAACCAGCGTTTGCTCCTAGCCTCGGCGGCCGCATTTCCATTTAAGTGGCAAGCATCACAGCCGTGTACTGTGCAGTATCTTTGCTCGTTGAAGAAACCCAGGTGGTCGAAATGATCCGGAGCCCTCTGCATCGGTGTCTCTCACAGCCTGACTCCCTTTGGGCCTTTAAGCCCCCCCAAAAATAGCTGTTATTTTGCAGCCATATTTTTCTTATGTCAGAAAATTCACAAACTAAAGCGCGTTTGGTTTTCTTTTTGATCAGCACCGGGACGTCTCGTAAATGAAATAGCCACAAAAGCTCGCGAGAGTTTGTAAATCTCATCTCATAACCACATATATTCCTCCTCACTTCTTTAGCATGGTTGTCATGACAAGTGTTTTGCCCTGTAAGTTATCACGTGGTTTGCGCGTTATCTTCTGCTCCACCAGTAAGATTAAAATTCAACCGGTCTTAATTTGCCATTGATCGATCGTCATCCCAAAACATACCTATACACTATTCGAAATACATTCAGGAAGAACATTAGTTTAGAAATACATTCAGGAAGAACATTAGTTTAGGACTCTTATAGTCTTCAAAACACACATCGTGAAATACTCAAGCCTTTTAACTTTTCGTTTCTGCTGAAAGGCGACCAGTTCGGCTATGAGTTCAACCTCTGAGATCGCTATCACTAAAAAAATGTCATTCCACTGCTTGCTAGGCAGCTTTAATGTTTATACTTCGCGGGCGGCAAAATATAACTGATTAAAATCATGGGGGACTGCAAAGTAGCCTACTACGCGCGTATGCAGCCCTCATTATTTGGCTTTCGGAACTTCCGAGTTTATCTTTGCGCACCTACACGAGATCACTGTCCAAAAGACGGGCCTGCCGAGCACTACTCTTAATCACTTCCTTCTGGGTTAAAAAGAACCAACTTTCTTCAAGCCAAACTGTGGGTTCAGAACCTTTGTCGGCCAGTTTCTTATCGGACTAGTAGCAGTCTGCTTGCTCAGAATGAGCAGTATACCTCAAGCGTTACTGTGAAACGGGCCGGGCCGGGCTCGATAGAGCGATAATTTAGCGGGCCTGGGCCGGGCCCGGGCTTGAAGCCGCGGGCCTGGGCCGGGCTCGGGCTTCAGGTCTCGGGCCCGGGCCCGGCTTGGGCCTCAGATTGAGGCCCGTGCAGTGCTCTAGACTGTATGGCACCAGGAATCGTCGGGTGACGGGGACCAATGTTCATTAGCGGTCCGAAGGCCGACAGCCTGGCTCTCATCTTTATCACCACACTGACAAGCATTGAACTGGTCAAGAGCACCTCGCAAGAGTGACAGGAGCGACGGCAGAAGGGGATAAAGACCCAGGCCGGCGGACGGTCCGGAAAGGCGGTGAGTGCCGAAGCGCTGGCGCTGAGAAAAGGGCGGGGAAGACGCTCCAGTCTCGAAAGGAGGATCGCCCCAATACGGGACCGCTGCTTCGCAGGGGGGCACTGCGGACGCCAGTGAAATGCGCCCTCTCCGGCCGACTCCGCTTTTTTGACCGGGCAAACCGGTCACCCCTCCCATTGAGTAGCTGCGCGAGCAGCGCGCTTTCTCCTGAAAAAAAGCCACTTCTGCACGTACTTTGCACGTGTTGGCGAGCCTGCAAATCTCTTTGTGCATTCGCGAGCTTTTCTGGCTTTTTCCCCTCGTGCTTGAACGCTGACGAGCTTCAGAGGATTAGCAAAATGTACAGGGGCGCTAGAAAGAAATGCGGACAGCACGGCGCCCACGCGCTGCGCAGTCGGAATTTATCTTCAATGCGTTTTTATCTCGGTAGTAACAAAAAGACGCTAGAGTGGTATATTATTGTATCACGGATGTCTCTAGCGTATTTGTGTTGCGACCCAAGTATAAGCGTGACGAAAATAAATTCCAACAGCGGAGCGCCTAGGCACCGCGCTGTTCGCATTTCTTTCTGTCGCGGCAGTACGCTCTGAGATGTAGGTTAAAAGAAATAGTGGACAGTGAATTTTTTTTTTCGCTGCGCAAACTTGAAAAAAAAAGAACTGCTAGTGGATCAGGCCCACTCCGTGAAGCAGATGGTTGACGAAAAAGCCGGTACCGTAACGGCGAAATGTGTATCGCAAGTAAATGACTAGATCATTTAAGACATGGAGTTCGAGGTAAATACCATTTTTTTTTTTTTGGCGCAGCCATCTTCGCAAGAAACTTAATTTCGTTGGGTAGCTGAGCAGTTCTGTTCGTCCAGGATTGTTGGCCAAATAATAAGGATTTTGTTACGTGTTTGGCTCAATAATAATGGAAATAATTTTTACTTTAACTTAATATAAAGTGGCCTTAAGGCGACACGCGAGGCTGAAGAGAAAAACGAAAACACGCTCTAGTTTGGTCAATCGCTGTAACGGAGATAAGCGGTTGGTATATTTATTTTAATGCCGATTACAGCGCACGCGCATCCCCAAAACAATTTATTTGCAGAGCTATCGCTCATATGGAAACGCTCATTCATATGCAAGCAAGCATTTCGATTATTTTTATTTTTAGAAATTGTTTACATGTAAAGCAACTTCGAAAATTGAGCCAGGCGTCACAAGTCGGAACATTGAGGCGATCACTGACCTTGCCTCACATGCGTCTGCATAACGCCGCTAGCTGTTGTTGTCAGCCTCCAAAATAAAAAATGGCAAAAAAAATTGAGTTTCGTTAGCGCGAGCTTTACTAAACACTGCATGCTTAAATTACATAAAAAACTGCTCAGAATATTACGCGTCCAACATACCAAACGTGTTTAGCAGCAGAAAAACGCTTACTTCACCCTGCCCACAGCAGTTATCGAGGCCTGCCGTTTCTCGTTCTCATCCATTTCATACCCAACAATTCCGGACAAACACTTTTGAATTGAAAAGAGTGTATGAACGCATTTTTTTTTTTCATATACTGGAAGATTTCACTATAGCAATCTCCCATCGATAGGCTTGCATTTTTTTTTTCGTATTAACGTTTTTCCTATCGTCAACTGCTCGATACGAGCAATGAAAATTTTTTAGGATTTTGCTACATATAGAAAGGGTGGACTGTTACTGTACGTTACAACATTCCAATATTAATTTTTTTTTCCCCAAGAATGTAGGACATGTGCAGGAGATCTGTAGAATTCTACGGGCAGTCCTTGGCTGTTCATGTTCAGAGAACAACTGTGACAGCCCCTGACACAACAAGTTTCTCCACTCTTAGAACGTCGCGGAATTCCTACCATGACTCACAGCGAGCGCCACCATCTCTTTTGTGCGCCCGCGAGCAGGACGGCGCGTGCTCACAATGAGAGAGAGAGTGCCAGCCGCGCGAGCAGCACGCGCTGCTTCGACAGGCTGCTGGCTCAATGCGCTCCGCCGGCGACCTGCCCGGACACAAACGGCAAAATGACCGGCAGGGGAGAAGTGGCGCTGATGCAGGGGGAGCAAACTTCAGGTGCGCTTCCCTATGGATGAAAAAAAGCGAGGAAGTCTGTTCAGTGGAGTGACGAGCAAGGCCCGAGACGACACCGCTGGGCAGTCGGTCCTCCGGCGCCCGAAGCGCCCAAGCCATCGATGAGAAGCCGAGCCTCAGCGAAGGAACAAGCTCAACTCCGCAGTCCCTCCGCTCCTTCTGACGGAGACTCCGCCGCCAACGGAGCAGCATGCAAGCTTGGGAATGCAAGCTTCTGTGTCATGTACTCAATAGTAATTCTTGAATACATATGTTCTGTTCCAACTGAGTCTAGCGGTGCCTTTGCCTCTCCGTCCCGTGTGAACCCGCGCAGTATGTAGGGTCTCAAAAACAAAGCTGCTCTGAATGCTGCGACATTCATGACTTCAATCCAGGGAAAATCACGGGACTGATTGTGGAACTTTGACCCCATTTGAGAGGCTTGAGACATCGAAGGGCTTCAGCGGAAAAAATTTCTCTATCTGAGGGAGCTCCCACCCCGCTGCCATCGCTCGGAACAAGGATGCTGGCATTGGGGAGCATTGTTTCGATATTTACGGGTGATGAGATGGCTCTTCCCATCAGCGCTTTCTTTTCCATGCTAGAAAAAAATTGGGAAAATGGGAGGGGTGTTCGATGCGCACCTGCTGGAAATTGCAAGGTGCAAGATGGCAGCAGCTGTTCGTGATTGGCGAGCCGAAAAGCTGAAGTCCACAAAAAAAATTTTCGGAATTGCAGAAGCTCGTGTTCAAGCACTTCGGTACTGAACTTCACCATGCGCGTATACGTAAGTTCCGCGGGGCCCGAGAGATGGCAGGGGAGGACGTGAGAGCATTTGCGCTGCTACCTCAGCGCGTAGCACGCTCAAAATTCGGAGAGGAGGGAAGAAGCAAGAGACACCGCGACGCTTAGATGGAACAAAACACATATTCAAGAATTACATATTATTGAGTACATGACGCCAACGGTGGGATGCCCAAACTTACATGCCGCTGTATAGACCACGGAGTCTTCGTCAGAAGGAACGGGGGGACTGCGGAGTTGACCCTGTTGGTTCGATGATGCTAAGCTTCTCCCCGACGGCTTGGGTGCTTCGGACGCTGGAGGGCCGAGTGTCCAGCGGTGTCGTCTCGAGCCTTGCTCGTCATTCACTGACAAGTTTTCGGCACTTTTCACGCCTATTCGGGTGATACTTCTTTTCAGGCTGGAGCGTCTCTCTCGCCCTCTACGGCGGCCAGTAACGGGCCGACTATAGTTGTGACGTACAAAGTCGTTCCGATGACGCAAACACAACAAGCCAGTTGAGTGGAAAGGAAATGGATACGAACTAAGACTATAAGAGGGAGGAAGGAAACGACAAGGGGGCAGAAATGAAAATTAGACGGGAATCAGCGGTGACACTTACATGCCCTCTGGTTTCTTCGCCACATTGGCCACGTTTCTTATTATCTCTGTATAAACGTGTTAATAAATGCTTTCGTGGGTGGTATCTATATTCTGGACGTCAGGGAATCCACTTCGGACTCCTTGGTGTGCGCCAGGATGGATTCCTGTGAATTTTTCGGCGTGCAACTTGTGCCCCCTGATTTGAAGCGAGTTTGCTTGTGCTGACTCCCAGCATGCTTACAGAATATTAAAGCCCTGGGATCAAATGACCCCGCGTGCTGCGAATACGAAACGTTTGATATGCTGGTTTAAAATCTGCTGATCACGAAATACTGTGCGACGGTCCAAATGCGTAAGACAAGGATGGAACATGGGTATAAACAGTCGGAACACAGTCATTCGCGTTATGAGGCTCCAAAATGTGAACTATGGTGTGTGCTGCAGCAGTGCAAGCCGTTATAGAGGGACAAGTAAAGGCGCTTTCGTTCTCCGAAGATCTGCTTCCATTGAGAGTCCCCTCTGTCAGAAGAGTGCCTTCGTTGAGGCCGTTTTGGGCCACCCCTCCCACTTCGAACGTGACTGATCTCACTGCTAGTTTTCTGACCAAAACGCTTTCATAGACGATTTTTCAGCTCGACAGCAATAGTACCCTTCGATCAGCTTGATCACGTTGACTTGCCTGAGAGCACAAACCCCTAGTTTAAATGCCATACTCGGAACCAACATTACCAAACTTACAACAAGGACATACTATGACATCATGCTCACGCCAATGTCATTACTAATAGTTTTTTCTCTATCTGTAGTTCATGAACAAACACGGGAGCATGAGCGCAGCAGAAAATAGGCATGTCTTGTTCAAACCCTGCCACCACATCCACCCACAAATGGAATCCATTTTACTACTCTCTGAATGGGGCGTTTCCGAGCAACGTAGCCACTGCTGCCTCGGGAAATAAGTCACCTAAGTCCCGTTTTTCTCCATTCTTTCCTCTCTATTTCGCTCTCTCTATGCGGTAAGAGTAATTGAAAGAATGCGAATGCGTGCTGGGGCAGTAATTCGAAGAGTGAAAGGTTGCGTACTGACCCTTGGCCCCCTTGCGGGCGGCAGCTTCGCCAGCACCAGGAGCCTGCGGCTGCTTGCCCCCACCTGGTGGAGAAACAACAGCAGCGTCAGAAAATAAATTAAGCCAGAGCAAATCCACAATCAATGACAGTGTAAATTTACTCGCTAACATTTGGCGCGCGCTTTACTTGAAATTGTTGGAAGTGGTATAGTGACAAACGAGGCAGTTTGACGACAGCAAGTGACAATGCCAAGGACCGACTCTACAGCACTTTTTTTTTCGAGAAAAATCAAGTTGTTCTCCAATCCAGCTGTGATGCGTGGGGAATATAACTGAACAAGATGTCTCAAGGTGATAAACGCAAGACAAGAAGACAAAGTCAAGACAAGACGACAAAAAGACAAGAAGACGAAAAAAAAATTTGGAATAAAGTAAGTTCTTTTAGGGAGGCTTCCAGCGCTTCAGAAAACAAGACAAGTGCTCTGGAACGCTGCTGGTAGCGAACTGCTTGCGTTTGGTGAAGAAACTTTCCGTCATTTCACGTTTAGTCAGGAGTGTTTAAATGAGCCACGTATACGTGCCTTCCTCCTCGTCGGACCCGCTTTCTGAAAAAAAAAAGAAAATAATGAACCGCATGAGCAACACGTCTAACTAGTGTGGGGGCCTGCATTTGTCATTTCATTTCAGTGCCCCTTGAAACCACCAAACAGGGAAAATAAAATTTCGATAAATTTTGCCAAGCCATCTGTTTGCGTAAGCTTCACCATCATAACATAAAGATCGATAAACGATGTGCGGCGGAGAGAAATACAGAAAATAAAATTGTATTTGTACTATTAAGAGACAGGAATAGGACATCTTAGTTCAGATGTAGAAGGAGACACAGGCTCGGGTAGGGCACGTGATGCGAAGGCAAGATAACCGTTGGTATTAAAGGGTAACGGAGTTGATTCTAAAAAGAAGGGAAGCATAGTAGGGAGCGCCACAGAGAGTCGGATAAGCAGATGCGATTAGGAAGTTTGCGGGGATATATGGTGGCCGCAGCTCAGCGCCAACGATAGAAATAATCATTAAGAACTAATGCTGAATTCCAATGGCAGATCGGGACCGCTCCGTCGGATCGCGTACGGAGCGCGTCGGAGCGCGTAGCTTCGCCACCTCCCATTTTGCGATTGGAATGCGAGTGCTCCCTCGGGAGCACTTGGTGCATCTAAAGCCAGGTGCATCAAGTTTGGTTGCGCGACGCCAGCGCCGCAGCGGCGAGCCGCGGAAACTAGGGGCGCCGCCGGAGCGGACGCACTGCTAGCTTCGTGTTCAAGTGCGACAGGAGTTGCGCGAGGCGCAATCTCCGCGTTGACAGACGCCGTCTCGGCGAAACAAAAAGGAGCTAGTATGAAGGCCGTAATGTAAAAACAAAACCAAAGCGTATGTACAGGATGGTCCACTCTCCGTGAACACGCGAGTATGCGGCCGCGGTCTTCGGAGCGCCAGTGAGCCTGTCCCTACCGTTCACGAAAGAAGTGGCGGACGACGCGCAGGCAAGTCGCTCGCTGCTCGATTTTCCAGCCTTGCGACTGCGAGACGCAAGCCGCTGAACCAATCAGCGAGACAGCCGAGCTTTCGGCAACGACGCCGCCCGCGGACACGCCGAGCGACGAACTGCGCTGCCCCCGGCCAACGTTTCTCCCTGGCTGCCGTAGTCGTCGCTAAGCCTAACTGTTTCACATCGATGCCGCAGTTGAGGGCGCTGTAGTAAAGGTTCTACTCGCGTCACCGTTTTACTGTGTTCCTCGTCTCATAATAAAATAAAGACATGATCGATTTCTGCGACGCCTCCAACAGCGGAGCTAGCAGGCAGCAGGCCAGCCGCACTGGGCATCTTGCAGGAAGAAATTTGCTTGTATCGCAGTTATCACTTCTACCAGCAACTCGGTATTGGCCAACGATCCTCAAAAATGATTCATTTTTTTACACTCCTCTACTCCAGGGCTTGTTATGAACGCGAACAAAGAATATTAGCGCATTTTTCTGACGCCGGCGGCAGGCATATACAGGTCGGCAGCTTTACACTCGCTGTCCGTTTCAGACGAATCTTCACTGCTGGACTCCGAGCTTTCAGTGCCCGAGTCGGAACTGTCACTTCCATGAAGCAAAATTAGTGCCGCACGGCTCGGAGCAAGATCATTGCCGTCCACTGTAGACTGGAAAGTGCCCGGCTGTCCCGACTCGCCCGTCTCACCACGTAGCGACGACAGGAACGAAGCGGCTGCTCCCAGTCGCGACAGGAAGCAGACGCGGCGGAAAAGAAAACGTCACGCGAGGTTCCGGTCAAATGCGCCGATTTCGGCGGATCAAGTATCGCTGCTCCACGGAGCGATCCGGGATTTACGCCTGATCCCGATCTGCCATTGGAACATACAACTCGCGCTCCCATTTTACCATTGGAATACGACTGATCCAAACCGAGCAGAAAAACTTGTTCCCGATCTGCCATTGGAATTCAACATAAGCTTCAGCCGGGCGTGAACGCTCGCCGTGCTTGTGCTATTTTCCAACATAAATGAGTGCGAGCAGCAACGATGCACATCCAATGAGCTCAGTAATTAACCAATCGCTTCAGTTCCCAGTGCAGCCGGTTCAGTGGCAAGAGTGACCAGTTTGCACAAATGTACCCGCTCGGGACAGCGGCAATGGACACTTGAAGGTGGCCGCCACAGATTCAGTTCCCAGAGCGTAAGAGCCAGACGAGCGATGAGGACAACCACGGAACCCACTTTCTCAGCTATGCCACCCTTCGTTTGACAGGAGCTGTACTCCCATGCAAAGGCCTCACCTTCTTCCTCACTCTCCTCTTCGTCGGAGGCCGACTCTTCGCTCTCAAGTTGGGAGGCGAAGAGGTTGGGAGCGTAGCTCGGGTCTTCGATGATGCGACGCCAGTCAATGCCTGCGCATTGCACGCCAACCACACGTGACTCCGAATTGATAAATCGTGTGCTAATTAACGGGCTGGGGTTGCAATAAAGAGTCGATCAATTGAGAGCATTCAGAAAGATTTTTGTTCAGTTTGAGAAAGATGGAGTACAAAGTAGCCTAGAATGTTAGTGGACGTAAACACCAGTAAGCGTTCATTCAGTGCAGCTTCCACTAAGCGCAGCCACCGAGCTGAGGACACCGGCGGCATGTCGTTAGGGGCCAGAGCGAGTGAGAGTGGGGATGAACAAAACACACAGAGAGAAATCTGGGTGAATTGTAGTCAGCAACGGGTAATTCTCTCGATATAGGGCTACAGGGTTCAAAACTACTTTTTCCCTCGGTATACTTGATTCAGTGGCCTTGCATGTACAATCAAATGCCGCTGATCCCAAATTCGCTTGATTTAAACCTCCATTTTATTCGAAAGGACACTTCGGTCCCGTCACGACAGTGACACGACGGTGCAGCAGTAAGCGACCGCGCGCAACTAATCGTGACCGTCGATTACGTAACTGCGCAACTTTGTCGCTGTGCTGTTCGGTACTGTTCAATTCGATACTATCGAAATGCGACGGTGTATTGTGATGATGTAATATTACCTCTTTGTGACAGGACTTGTAGGATGTTGTCCACGGTGAGGCTCGCTTCATCAGGGGAAAGCAGGAACAAAGGAAGTTAATCATTATTACGCGAGTACAGGGAGACAGCGTGTGATTTAATCAGGAAAAAATAAATCCTTCCCAGCGATCCCTTGATACGCTAATTAATTCCAATTCTTCAGCTGTAGCCCTCCGTTGCTGATCCTGTTATTAGAGGACACACACCATGTTTCACCTCAATCTATTATTAATTTCGAAAATTACTTTTTCACCGAAAACGACATATTCTTCGCCGCTATATGGATACTGTCACCTGTGGTGGCTACCAGAAAACAGCTTCGATGTGTTAATCGGGAAGTCATTTAACTAAATTTAACTTTCTAACTCTTGCAGTTAGGCTGCTTGTTTCTATTGAGACTTGTAGCTCGTCATTGCAGATATCTACACCGGTTTTTAGATTTTATAAAACTCCACTCTCGTCTGAGGTACGCGCAAAAGAGCATGGATAGTTTCCACGTGCTGAACCGAAACCCAGTAGCTGAGCAGGGCTTGCATTTACGTCTACGCACTTCATCCGTCGACTAGCCTGTCACGTGACCAGCCTGTCACGTGTCACAGCCTGAATAGATGTGGTTCCTACCTCTCTCTCACAGCCCTCACTGCGTTGTTGCCGCCCTCAAAATGCGCACAAAAAAAGCGCTGCATTTGCATCGCATGTCACCACATCGGTGGTCATCCACGGCAAACGTTGTACACAGGGTAGTTGGGGCGACATATGAAGCTTGAAGAGTTTGCGCCACTGTTTAAATATATGACCCAGGACGCGTACAGACCTGAAGAGAAAGATATTGCTCTACTGAATAGACACTTGTCGATGATCGCGGAGAAAGAAGCCCGTTCCACCTCTTTGAGAAGAAGATTGCTGGAGGAGCCCTTGCAGCATCTGGGCCTCAGTTTGAGCAGCCCGCTCTGGCTATCATTTGGCACCACCGCACTTGGCAGTCAGCCACGGCTCTGTTTGTGCCGCTGTTCAAAATTTCTAGCAGGAATCTCATCAACAGCCTTGCTAAATTGCAAAATTTTCTTTTCTATGCATTGTTAAATTTTCACTTAATAAATTATTCCTTTTTCTCTCTCTCACAATCTCTTTTTCATCCAAACTCTAAACTGTTTTCAGTCCATGCCCTACTTTAAAGCTTTTGAAAGGCTAACAACAGCAACAAACGGCTCGTGTGGAGATTCCTATCATCGTATGCCTTAGTGACGGTATCGGGGCTTCTTTTCATTTTGTAGGCTTTGCACCAAACTCACGTCGAAGTCAAATATTGGGCATGTGTTATTTCTGGCGAGACCAACACCATCACGTATCGATTCCCGAAATTTTAGATTACAGCTGCTCAAATGGTCACGTGTCGTCGTGTTTCTGAGTCCGATTCCTTTCTCCTGTGCATAAAAGTGCTGCTCAAGTTATTCAGGGATCATCCATGGCATGCCTGCCCAGTTCTACGGAATTTAACTGCACGACCAAACCCCGCGCAATGGTGGGCGGTCCGTACCGGGGTCCAGCCCGGCCAGGGCGTTCACTGGCAAGGCCGGCTGTGCCACACCCGCTTGAGGAATGGTCCCCAGGGGCTGCTGGCCGATGTAACCCGGGGGGGGGCCACGGCCGCTGTCAGGTACGGCGCCCCGGGCACCCCGATGCCCTGCGGGGGCACGCCTGGCGCGGTGCCGGGCGGAGGGGCCTGTAGCGGGTAGGGCGCTTGGTGCTGGGGCGCGAACGGTGCCTGAGGCGCCAGCGGTGCCGCACCGGGCAATGGCTGCTGCACTGCAACGACAAATGTACAGGGTGTGAGAGTCAGCATCAACGCCTGCCTTAGTTTCAGCCACTGTCCGCATTTTTTCTTCCTCGTGCTTTTGCACATTTCGCTTTTTTTTTTGTAACTGTTGCAGCCTGTGCATTCTGTGTGCTAATGTGTTGGTCATGACCAGCAATTCTGGACGAAAGCATTTGTAAGCAGGAAATAGTTTATGAACGCTATTTTTATATATATATTAGATTTTCCGATGGCAATCAATGCATCCGCAGATCTCCCGTCGGCAGGCTTGCATTTTTGTGCAGTTAACGGTTTTGCTATCGGCACAAGTGCTTCTCATGGATTTTGTATGGCAGTCTTAAGTGGCCGATTTTGCCGATTTGCCGCACACCGGAAAAATGGACCGTAACCTTCAATATTTGCACCAGTGCCTGACAATTTTAGAATGTTGAAAATTTTTATGAAGAATGTTGGACACGAGGTACGAAAAATAAGCAAACAAGGACTGGGCTGTCTTGCATAATGCCCATTACGGTGTTTCATTCTTTGGGATGCAGCGTAAGTAACTTAATATGTATCGAGATGCAAGGACACTATAACTCAGAAGAAGACATTAGAATGCACCCGAATATAACTGACCAAATGCACCTCCTTCGCTCTTGGGCAGGTTATCGCGTTCGAAAGTTCAACCCCTTTGTCTGGCCAACTAATCTAGTGGCTAGAAGCCTGAATCTGAACTCCTCGCTATTGTTCAGTCATGTACTCCAAAGTGATGTTCCCCTCATTTTTCCAGTATAGGTAAATGATGTCGTTAAAGGTCTCATTGTGTTCATCTTAGTATAATCTTCCGCCGATGTTTATTTATCTGTTGCATCTGTATTCTGTCTCCCGAAGTCTCTAACCACTCATATTCACTGCGCAAGCACATTACGGAGGTCACACGGCCACATGCAAACAAACAAAGCGAATCTTCTACAAGAGAATCTAGATGTCGCCAAGTATCTATCTGCAACTTTAGGAATCCGGGCCTTTTTACGGGCAAATCTATTTAGCCCAGCCACGTAAGTACAAAACAGCTGGCGTCGTGCCAAAAAAATGGCGATTCTCGGCGGATCGTTTTAATACGTTAGCATATCCGAGGTTGACACACTAAGTTCTATCCAAGATGATACAGTTAGGTTCGTATTTTCCGAGGTGAACGCACGAAAGTTGCTTATGTCCAAGGTTAACGAGAGTAACGTTGGTTATATTCGAGGTGGTACAGCAAGCTTCGTCATGCCACGCGGCCACGTGCGGCGGCGGTCGCCGTTTAACCCTTCTAACGCAACGCATTAAAAGAAGTCACTGCAGAGGACTCTTCGCATCGGATAAGGTCGGTTCCCGCGATGAGACCATTGGCCCGCGGAGTAGGTGTCACGTGACGTCCCATTTCACCTCCGCGAGGTCCGCGCCTGACTTGCGCAGGGAGAAAATGCACACGCATGTTTTATGCGCTTATCCTCCGAGCTTCACATTTACAAGTAGCGATAGCGACATTAGGCATTCGCATGGTATTCAACCACGCTATCATTGCTCGTTGACCATCGTGGGTAAGGCACAAGTTCACGAACAGGAAGGGAGATGTCATGTGTAACCTGATCCGCGGACCACGACGCAGTCAGCAGGCCCTGTAAAAGGAATCCTGAGCCATGGTTACAATGCAGGAACAAAGGCTGCAATTATCACTACCCACCTCTTGTGACAGAATGAAGACATATCATGTTATTCTCAACGTTAAGGTATTTGTGGACACGCCCCCCCCCCCCCCCCCCCCCCCCCCCTCGCAAGCCCTGTCGCGCTAAAATTTGCGGGCCGCTTCAGCCGCATGGAGAAGGCGGAGAGTTTGGCAACCGAGTTTAGTTCCATTAACGTTGGCGTACAGTGCGCTCTGCGGTTGCGTAGCGTCAGGATTAATGCGACTGAACGGGAAGTATGCATTAGGTAGTTGGTTCGCTCGTCGCAATAATATTCTGGTACTTTTTGAGTGTCTATTATGCATCGTACAGTCGCTGTAATCACACGGCAAGCGAAAATTAATGACGGACTGCTGGGTTCCCCAGTCACTGGCTGCGATGAAATAGAACAGCGGTGATTTGGTGTTCCTTCGTAGTTGTAATTTATAGAGCCATGGTCGTCGAATCCACTAGAATTAGGCTCCATTTGTTGTTCGTACGTGAGCACTGGTCGGAGGCCCCGAATTTTCTCGGCATATGGCAGCAGCGTGGAGGATGACCTGCCAAATATAACTTTTTCATCATTCTTTGCGATCTTTACTCCACCATATGTGGAGAATTCCACGAAGTAGTGGCAAATTTCTCTTCCAGACGTCCGTCGTCACACTGCTCTGAGGAGTAGAGCTGTGACATGTCTAATACCTCTTGTTCATACTTTCTCAACTGCTTGTTCCGCAAAAGAATCATGCAGCGGTTTAGTTTGCCTCTGAACGGTGTTGACTACATGCAGACTGATGATACGATGAGTCGAGGTTTTGCTGACCAGTGGTTGTTAAGCAGGAAAGTCCAGTCCTAAGTCCAAGACAAATTTAACTGACACGTTTATTTTTTCTTTGCAAAACTTCAGGAAAGAAATCATCAAAAGCGACCTCACAAAATGAGCCTCTAAACCAATTCGCTTGAATTCCATTATCCTTGCCAAGCTAGATTAAACAAAGGGAGTCGGAGCAATGCGGGCTGCCTTCCTCGCTTCGGCGGAACCGTCTGCTCTAGTTTCGAAAAGACGCTGTCCTGTCGCCTCACTTAGTAATATTCGGGCAAGGCAACTTACCTGTCATTAAGGTATGGGTCTGGGATAGTTGGAAAACGACTTTTGACGTAAAGCGCGCAGAAAGACACGGACGGGTCAACAGAACAGACAAGCTCTCTTCCCCGCAGCGGTCATCAAGAGAGGCAATGAAGAAAACACAAACTCTCGGAAATGCCTGCCAAGGGACGAATTTTACCGATGTGGCTGCGTGACGCCAACGAAACGAACTTTTTTTTCTTTCTAATGGAGAAAAGTTGGGTCCTATCGTTCGCGTCACGCAGTCGCGTCTTCTTTGCTTACTGACGCACAGAATCTTGGTACGCCGACAGCATATTCGTAGTGAGCTGGCGCAAAGAAGCGAGGAAGGAGCGGGGTGCTTAGAATACCTTCGTGAAATAAAGATAAATAAACTGAACGAAATGCTTGAGGAGAGCTCACACACTCGCTTACCAGAGGGAGCTCGCCTAAATAATATGGGTGCCTTATTGGGACATGTCTTTGCCGTCAGGTTCTGTAGGAAGCGCTCGACAAATCTGGATGTGTCCTGGCATGTTTTAACCCTCGCCTGTCCCTGTTGCAATGAACTGCGGGACGATTATAGCTTTCGCGGCCGACGTCATCGGCGCACGTGCTAGCGGTCTGGATAATACACGCTACTTCTGACAGCGTGATGCGCGGAAGGTTCAATGTGAGACTACTACACAATGATGCGTCTCCAATCGGGAAAAGAAAGGCAAAACCGAGGCGAAAGTATAAGAAAGTCCGCCCATTGGGCCACGCTTCTTTGCTTGAAGCGCGCGTGTTGTGAGCGTGATGTAGCTGTCGGAGGTCAAGCTGTGAGGATTTGTTGTGTTCCCGGGTGTTCTGCTCAAGAAGGCAGCGGCTATTTCGTTTTCCTCGGGAAGCGTGCGGAGAAAAAAATGGGAATCACAGGTCAGGTGAGGCGGCTGTAAACAAACATAACTCCAAAGTATGCGAGGCAAGGCATGCGAAATGCTTGCATTCGAGAACAATGTTTGCTTGATGCGGAGTTATAGTGCGCAACTTTAACGTTTGATCCTCGTAAACTTCTCGCACTTCACTTAGCGGCGAACGGAGAAGCTGTTTAAAAGGCAGTCTTCTTGAATAAGAAAATGTAGCTCGAAATAAGTAATCCTCTTTGTTTGCACAGTAATGAAATGTCAAGCATCCGGATACAAATATTCAACTGGAGCATGCGACGCCCGTTCTGAGACTGTAACGACTGTTCAAAAGGCGCCGAGTTTCAAGGCAGACTATTGTGAACGAAGGTATATTTCAGCGTAACTGACTTTGGTTCACCTTTTAAACAATCTGTGGTACCACCCGGTCTTTGGATGACACCAAATATGAGGAATTTCGCGCGGTAGAGGCAGTTGTCTCTTCGAAACAGCCCGTCGCCGCATTGCTCCCAATGTAGCCGAACGGGGGAGAGGGACCCAGCATTCCTCCGTCGAGAGCGGTGTCCTCACCCTGAAAACGGCGCTGGCCATCGAGGCACCCTAAGCGCGCTAAGGGTGCCATGATGTCCGCTCCACCGCACACGGATACTACTAATGGTGAGCCTGCTGAGCTTCGAGCTATCGCGGGGATTGCCATGTGAATTGATAGTCGCGAACGGAACACGTAATGCCAAACGAAACTCAAGAGTGGCGCGATCGTGCTACGCCCAGGGACTCAGGAATAGAGGAGGAAGCGTGGCACAAGCTGTCTAGGACGTGAGTCAATAAATCATAGTTTCTCACTATCGCGTAGAGGGAAAGCTGGCGGCGCTGCACTTCAGCCAACATGGACGCTCAAAGCATCATGGGCCGGTAAGCTACATGGTTCGGAACAGTCGTATTTTTGGGGAACATGGAGTGTCACTACTGAGATGTTTCATTCCGAAAACGCTGTTCGTGTGTGCGCAGACAATATTGGCGCGAAGGCAGTGTGCAAAAGCCATAGTAGCGAAACCGCAACAGCACACGACGCCAATAAAAGCGGCGGCTGAATTTCCATGGAGGCGAAATTCTAGAGGCCTGTGTAATGCGCGATGTCAGTGCACGTTAAAGAACCCCAGGTGGTCGAAATTTCCGGAGCCCTTCACTACGGCGTCTCTCATAGCGTGAGTTGATTTCAGACGTTAAACCCCAATAAACCAACCAAACCAAGCCAATAAAAGAGTTTTTTTTTCCGAAATGCCAACAAAACCTCTAAAATTGTTTAAGCCACAAGATTTTTTTTTTTGTAACGTATTTCCTTCTAAAAGTGCGCCTGCTAATCACGAAATATTATTTTGTAGTGTTCAATACTTCACCAATAGGACAGCTAGCTATCTCTTATTTTGGGCAAACTTTGCATTTACTTGCTTTTCTGCTCATTTGTTGCAATCATTAGACAGGATATTGAATATTAGGGCATTCTTTGTTATCGAACAGCATTTATTTCTGCCTTATTTTTTGGCCAAGAATTGTAGTTCTGCAGTCGGCAGCTCACCGGCCCATGATGCTTTGAATGCCCATCGCAGCTGAAGTGGTCTTGAGGGAGCTCCAAGCAAATTCCCATATACGGGGTGCCTCGTTTCCCTCTAGGTAACCGGAAGAAACTCTATAAAAAACCAGAGAGGTGCATGTACGTCTCTTGAGCTACTTTTGTGTATTCTGAAATTTTTTTCGTCTGCACGGTGACCCCTAGCAGGAAGTAAGTTGTGGGCGTACGTGTCTCTTTTTTTTTTTGTGTCTTACTTTTTGCTGTTCTAAGGTCACCTAATCCAGAGTTGAAGCGGAGGTCTTCTTTTTAGTTATACGTTAATTTTGCCTTCTCCAAGATGGCGGCCATGCAGCGTCAAAGTGCAGGCGCCTACGTTTTGCCTCTTTTGTGTGTGAAGCCGCCGCGGTGGCTCAGTGGCTATGGTGCTCGGCTGCTGTCCCGAAAGACGCGGGTTCGATCCCGACCGCAGCGGTTGAATTTCTTTGGAGGAGAAATTCGAGGCCCGTGTACTGTGCGATGTCAGTGCACGTTAAAGAACCCCAGGTGGTCGAAATTTCCGGAGCCCTCCACTACGGCGTATCTAATAGCCTTAGTCGCTTTGGGACGTTAAACCCCATAAACTAAACTAAACTTTTGTGTGTGAACTACTGAGTGCGCATTTTGGTGCTTGCTTTTTCAACACCGACTCTGTGCGCGCCGCCGGTGCTTCGCCCGCTAGCACCCGAGGACTTTAAAAGGGGCCGTATGGGCTCGAACTTCACTCCGCTGCTCGGTGGAAAAGCCGTCGTCGCGTACTCCCGGGACTCCGAGCCGCCACACCGCATCCTCAAAAGCGCAAGCTGCCTTGGAAGGACCCTCGCCTTCGGGGGTCGCCCTGCCTGCGTGTTTGTAGATGAACTGCCGCCGCGCTCCCCAGTCAACTGTTAGTTCGTTCCCCTTTTGAACTTTCGACGACTGCTGCTAATTGGACTCTCGCTTTCCTACTGATCTGTGTAGACAAGTGTTTATTCCAATGTTTACCTTAATTCAGTGTATTTAATGCGATGTGTTTTGTCCGATATTGGTGTGTAGGGTGTACATTAGCCCTATGCAAAAGCTGTCATATTCTTCGTATCGAACTTACAAAATTTGTTTTGTTGTTGTTGCCTCTTACTCGTAACATGCCTCTGTCTCAATCACTACGTTTGCTTACCGGCAATGCCGGGCATCGAACAGCCACCCCCTCATTGTCATGACTCGGTGATGACATCAAGTAATCACTGAACCCGTGGCACAGTCCAATCAGTACTTCAGGTGGACGGCGGTAAAAAGTGCGCCTAGAGGAGACCTCGCCGGGGCCTGCGGAGCGTAGCCGAAGGAGCGTCCCGCGGCATGCGTCAGCGAGGGCAGCCTCACTGGCGTCAAAACTCCGAGACCCCTTTGTCTCCCTTAGAAAGAGAAGTCGGGGGGGGGGGGGGGGGGGCACACGGAGGGCACGCCGTTGCAGACCGACCTCCTCACCTAGGGTCTGCGTTGCGCCCATGTATCATCTTCAAGACCCGGGAGCTGCGCGCCCTCGCCGTCTCGTTTTCTTCTGTCTCCGTGTGAACGATTATCAATGCGAAAGCATTTCGATCCTATCTCGACGGGGTCGCGTCAAAGAAACGTGTCAGCAGATCGTGTCCGCAGCAGTTTTGACGTTCACGGAAGACGTCGCATTAAAAAAAAGGTTGTGATCGATAGAGGACGGCGTGAGGATGATGCGCAAAAATAAAATTGTCACTAGATTCAAAATGACGAAACTGAATGTTGAAATAGCGTGGGCGGCAAGCAATACAGAAGCAGTTGTACAAAATGAGTGAAAAAATAAAAGTTCTAAATGATTGAAACGTGTTTGATGAATTAAATCCAAAGCAATCGGTTAAAAACACTTCATTTATTTTGAGTAATTAGTTAATTTATTAGCAACAAAAGCAATGGAGTGTTTGGACGGGTATATAGTAAGTGGACGGAAAAGCAATTAAGGCATCGAATTTGAACAAGGAAATGGGTAATCAATCATCGACCAATAAGGTTAACAAAGTGACAATTAGTTAAATAATTAAAGGCAAACGCAATCGAGCGAGGAATAGTTTGGACGGGTATATAGTAAGTGGACAGAAAACCAATAGGGCGTCGAGCTTGAACAACGAAATGGGTACTCAATGATCGACCGATAAGGTTAAAAAATCGATAATTAATCAACAGGCTGACAATGAAACAATTGATCTATGATTATTAAGTTGACCGATAATGAATCATTTCATCTATAATTAATCTATTGATCGATAATTAAACAATAAAGAGAGGCGACGAGCGCCGATGAGGTGTCAATGCTTCCGCATTTTCCCAATGCGGGTTGCCGAGGTGTTCTCTACTTTTACTTCCCCGGAGAGGCGGGCACTTTAAACCGTCTGCTTCGCTCCCTCCCAGTGGATACGCCGCCTTCGTCCGCTGCGTGCCATAGTTTCTGTCTTCGTTTCCTTTTAAGGCGAAAGCCTTTAATGCCTCATACTGTCGTTAGCAGACGCTGTCGGCAGCCGTGTCGACAGACGCGTCGGCAGGAGTGTCGACAGACGCGTCGGCAGTCGTGTCGATAGACGCGTCGGCAGGAGTGTCGACAGACGCGTCGGCAGCCGTGTCGACAGACGCGTCGGCAGATTCGTCCGCCTTTCGGCGACACTGCTTAAAAGGCTCAAGGTTCCAGCATGAATAAAGGCGCATCTATTGGATGCATGGGCTTCATGAATAAAAGAAAAGGAGTAAAGTCAAGATAAGGAAAATAAAAATAAAAACAAAATAAAATAAGACTTGAAAAAAAAATAAAGTTCAGGAAAGGAGCAAAAAATAAATAAAAACAAAATATGAAAAATAAAACAGTAAATAAAAACAAACAGTGGCCAGGAAACGCTTTCGCCTTGCAGCACTTTAGAGAGCCAAAGTGCCCCCAGAATTTTTTCTAGCCATTTCGCTCTCTTTCTACCCCCTTGCATGTTTATGCTACTGCTCCTGGCGTTAAATTTCTTTTTCGTAGTTTTCTTTCTGGGCATCCTAGTGGCCATTTTGTTGGGCTCAGCCGCCATTGTTACATTTACTACATCGCTTCTACCTACCCCTACGCCATGAGCCACCGTGGACCCCCTAAAAAAGCTACCGCTCGGCCTCCCAGGCGCCAGCCTATCTCTTCTTCTACCCTTCCACTGAAATGGATGCCATCTCGTCTAAAGTCTCTGCCAAACCTGCTCTGTGCACTTCCTTGTTTATGTCTACCACCTCAAAGCCTTTCTCGAGGCTTAACTGATTTATCTCTCGATTAAGATTCACAACGTCGTTAGCAACCTCTACATTCCTTCCTTGTGCAGCCGGCCAAATCTTTAGCTGGCGTGCGTGATGGCCGCTTTTTCAGCGCTCCTGCGCTTTGTGACGAGCAAACTTGGGGAAAGCTCAACATTAAGCAGGAATTTAGTGAGCTTGTGCTTAAATTTGATATCGTAGCAAGTTTGCACCGTCATAAGCTGCAGGAGCATGGAAAACGCGGCAATCAAGCACGCCAGCTGATGATTTGGCCGGCTCTACCTCCGGCACTGTACACACCACGATCTGCGCTTGCTGTGCTATCGCCCTTATACCGTCAACTCCCTCAGCTAATCTTTTCTCTACTTGTGCGGCGTTACCATTCAGGACATCATTCAGCACCGCCGCTACCACTACAAAGTTACGCCTTGCAACCTTCTCGGAAAGTTCACTTTTTGTCGCTCTCAGAATATCGTCCATTGTCCTTACTGGAAACACCCCGACTGCTACCCGCCTATCACCTTCACACGGTCCAGAATAGAACCGTCGTCGCTACGTTCAGCGCCACCAGTGGCCAGTTTTGCGTCCCTAGGTGTATGGCGCCCCATAGGAATACGTGACAAAAAAGACTTCAAAGCAACTTTATGATTTCACAGGGCAGGTATGATGTCGTCCCTTCGTGAAGGAAAGCCGAGTACACCCTAGAACAGATTTTGAAAGTCTGAGACGACATTTCAAAGGCGGTGTATTATTAGAACACCGCGATACGAGCCCGCGTGTCACCCTCGGCTGACGGTACCAGGCGGGATTGCGACCCACAGAAACACACGCAAACAAAACTTTTCGAACAATTTTTTTCTCGCTTCACGATCTCCTCACGAGGCAGCCGTTCCTTAACAGTTGGCGAGTTCTTTCAAGAAGACTGCGGCAAACTGTGGAACGTCATTTCGAAGGCAATCTATTTTTAAAATACCGCGATGAATGTGTGTTGTGACGCCGGACACAGCCTCTAAAGGCGCTGTGTCCGAAAGGCATGTGCAGGGGAGGGTCACATGACCTGCTACATCATCACCACCGGTGAGGCCGAAGATTACGAAGGTAGGGTGAGGCACGTGCAGGGGGGTCACATTATCAGCATCACCACCGATACCGCTATACCGACAGATGGGTCATTAACAGGTGCGGCGAGAAAATTCTGCTACCATATAGCTGAAGACACTGTAGGCTAACAAAAGGGGAATTTTGATCTCAATATTAATAGAAGCAATAAAACATTGTTTATTTCTTTATTGGTTTATGGGGTTTACGTCCCGAAGCAACTCAGGCTATGAGGGACGCCGCTGTGAAGGGCTCCGGAAATTTCGGCCACCTGGGGTTCTTTAAATTGCACTGACATCCACGGCACACGGGCCTTTAGAATTGCTCCTGCAAAGAAATTCAACCGCCGCGATCGAACCCGCGTCGCACTGGTCAGCAGCCGAACGCCGTAACCACTGCAATAAAACACTGTGTGGCCACGAAATGGCAAGAAGCGAAGCAGAAACCCGTCATTATTGTAAATGCATGCGCGAATTATTTCAGTCACGAAAAAGAGGCAGAACGGTGCGGTGCGAAATTCCTTATGCTGCTCCTTGCAAAATTAAAAACTAGTGCCGTGTGAAACACGGGATAAAGTTCATTGATTGAGACGATGGCTTTATATAAACGGCTTTTTTCACGCGTGGAAAATATCATACATGGCGCTCGAAAGAGAGCGCAACCACGCAATGGGGATATTACAACGCTGTTTTACCACCTGGCTATACACTCTAAGAACTGCTACTCCTGCATTAAGAGTAAAAGAGCCTCGCTACTCCTGCAGGCCTCAATCTACTCTCTCTACAAACGAGAAAGAGTGAAAGGTCCTGTTCACTCCTCTTGACAAAAGAGTAAAATGGCATTTCCACTCCTGCATACCCCTAGGGAGTTCAGTGCTTGTTTTACTCCTCCGCCCTTACGGCCATACAATCGTAAGGGCGCGCTAGCTTCTCGGGGCCGGCCTGCCAGCCTGGATGCCGGCGTCAGAAAAATGCACTGGTATTGTTTGTTCACGACCAAAGCTCTGGGATAGAGTATCATTAGCCAATGTCGAGTTGTTGGTAGAAGCGATAACAGCCATACAAATTTCCTCCCATAGCCGCTTTGCTGCTGCTCTGGAGTTCGCCTGGCCTCTGCTATAGCTCCGCTCCTGAAGGGGTCGCGGAAACCGAGCATATATTTATTTCCCTATGACGCGGGGTTCAGAGTAAAACGGTGCCGAGGGTAGCACCTAAGTGCTGGCCAGTTTCGAAGCGCATTCAGCTACAGCTTCTATGTGAAATCGGCTAGGTTTAGCGACGACAAGGGCAGCCAGCGAGCAGCGCACAGTTCGTCGCCCGGCGCGATCGCGGGCGCCGTCGTTGCCGAAAGCTCGGCTCGCTCAATGATTCGCTCCGTAGCTTGCGAATCGCGCACGCAAGGCTGGAAAATCGAGCAGCGACTGGCCTGCGATTGAGCGAGCCTTTATGCCCACGTTTGCAGCACAGGTGAACAAATTTAGCACACATATGTATGCATGGAATATCGGCGGCGTTGCGGCGATTCTTAAGCTCGTCCTCGACGCCATCATCACCGTTCGGGTGGACCCGAACATATCTTTATTTCACTACGAGACATAGTTCACAATAAAACGTACTTACAATGCAAAGAGTAGCACCTCAGCGCTAGCCAGTTTCAAAGCGCTCTCAGCTCTGGCATCGAAGTGAAACCTCCTAGGCTTAGCTACGAATACGGCAGCCAGGGAGCAGGCCGAAGCTCGTCGCGCGGCGCGCTCGCGAGCAGCGTCATAGCTGAAAGCTCGGCTCGCTCAAAGATTGGCTCAGAAACTTGCGAATTGTACTCGCAAGGCTGGCAAATCGAGCAGCTAGCGGCTGGCCTGCGACTGAGCGCACGTTCGCAGTACAGGTGAACAACAATTAGCGCACGAATGCTTGGGATACCGGCTGCGTTGCGGCCACGTTAAGGCGATTCTTAAGCTCGTCCTCGACGCCATCGTCACCGTACGTGACACACAGGCTGAGAACTTGAATTCGAGTACGTGCTAAAGTAAGCTGCTCGTATTTCTCGGAACAATCTGAACTCGAAAAGACAGTTGCTTCTGTCGGCTTCCATGCATGTGGGCTCTTGCTAGTGAAAGTACACTCGAACAGGATGCGGCGAGTGCGGGCCGCTGTTGCATATAAGCTAAAGTGTGAAGCAAGTATCGTCGTAGTTCCGTAACGCAGTTGATATCACAAATCCGCCTGTACGGGTCACATTTAAGCTCTGTTTCATGTAGATCTCCGTCGACCATGCCAGTGTCGCGTAGAGTAATGCATCGCAGCTGCTCTTTGTCCTACCGCTCGCGTCGAAGATATCCTTGATATGGACCAGTTTGCGATACGGTGCGTTTCTTTGCTTTTTTTGTCGCATTTAAGGGATTTTCGCTGCCGTCAATCGAAATTGCATTCCGTCAACAGCGTCGTCTGCGCCGTCGTCTGCTAGGACACCCGGGGATGGGATCACAGGATCGCAGCTTCTACAAACGACATGTCAGCAAAAGTATCTAAAAGCGCTTTGGTATTCGCATTTAATAAAGAAATAAAATGAAAAAATATAATTTGTTTTTGTTGCGAACACAATTCAAATATTAGTAATAAAAAAAGCGCATTGGTAGGTTTTTTCAACGAAGCAAAACTGCAGCCGTCGTCACGTTTTGTGTTATTTGGGTTTTCGTAGCATTGTTTGAGTGCTCGTGCGGTGGACGTGTATGAAGAACACAAGTGTGTTTTGGAAACCAACGACGAGAATTACGCCCTGTCAACACTGGTGATTTTGAACGGGTAAAGCCCTGAAGAAAGGTAGCGCTACGACTTCTTGTCATCTGGAGAGGCAACGAAGAAGAATGTGCGGTTTTGCTAAGCCTTGATGAGCCGTCTGAACGGTGAGTCCCGTGTACGTTTCTTTACTTCTGATCTCTATTCGCACGCGTTATTAGTGTGCGCCTATATAGGGATGGCAGTGCAGGCAGTCTGCGTGCGGTTGCCTCAGCTATAATGCGTTAACGCCGATTCACACGACGGTCCGTTCGCCCGCGGCCCGCGCACTACGTATTCATGCGTCACCACATTGAGAGGCGCGCTGTCGGCCGCGGCAGCGGGCGAACGGAAAATCGTGTGAATCGGCCTTTACCAGAAAAGAACGGGCGTATAGGCCGCATGGCAACTGTTGCTCCATAGTCTCTATCTGCGTTTAGTACTCGGGTGCCGTGGTAAATAAAAATGCCACCAGTTATCACAACAGAGTTATGCGGTCGCTTGCTAGCGCTGCGAAAAACAACAGACAATGTTTACTACATTCCAATAGCATAGATTTGTGCTACATAGGAGAGGATGATGAGCGTGCAGTGCCACGTTAGAGAGCGCTCTTGCTAGGCCAGCTGCGGACAGACAAGGGAACTGACAACGGTCGAGTTGCCTCGCGGCTGGTGCCCGTCGGATTGATTTGTGCTACTTAGAAGATGACGATGAGCGGCAGTGCCGCGCGACAGAGCACTCGCGCTAGGCCAGCTGCCAACAGACAGTGCTCAGTGTGTGTACTCGTCGGATTAGTGCTTACGCCTTAATATTTGTCATACAATTTTTTCGGGGACAATGATCGCGTGTAAAAGGCTGGGGCATATCCCTTGCCTAGTCATTTGTAAATTTTTATCTGTGCTTCCCCATGGAACAGAATTTGACACAGTATTATGTCAAAGTTAGATCGTTCTTGCGTCTGCCCTGAGGTGTAGGTGTCGATGCTTCCTCGCCTTCAGATTTTGAGAACTGTTTGGGATGCAACGTACTGCGCACTTATTTAGGATTTTAAGCTTTTTGCTATATCCCTCGTTTGTGCGGCCCGCTTTCAAGTCGTTCGCTATATCGGTGATGGTTTGTTATTGATTTTCACTTTCTCTTATTTATTCTTGGTTGACTGCCACCAGCTGTGCTGCCGGCGATTCTCCGCGCTCGGAACTATTCCCAGGCACGAGACCCTACCCACAGACCTCCCTGCACCACACTCACCAGTTTTCTTCGGTATTTTTTTCCCTTGCTCTTACTTGCATTGCCACTAGGCAGTTTTTATTTCTGTGCAGATTTGTTAAATGCAATACCAATTTTCGTTTCATGCTGTGATGTGAGATATCGTGCTTCTTGCTAATGAATGCATGCCTTTTCCATCCTCTCATCATTTGTGCAAAGCAGACGGGTCTACTGGTCGCTACGTTCAATTTAAAAATACCTTCGGTGCTGCTGCAAAGCACCCTAGTAGTAATAAAATCCTGTGCATGCTATATTCGAATAGTTACGCTCTTTTCATCATGCATAAAAATAGTGGTATTCCAGCCTGCTCATCTTTCTATGCGGGTGTGACAGTCATGTAAATCTACTGAAAAAATGTATATCGGTGCATCACATACAATCTGTTCATTTCTTTTGTCATGGGCCCTCTCATTGCTTTTTGTGTTGCTATGTTACTACCTTATTCTAATTTATGAAGCAGTAGACAATTTCTTCTCTTGTCATTCATGACATTGTTACGGCCACTGACAACAGTTGCTCTGACATATTTATTTGCAGTTGCCAGCTGCCAGTATCTACTGGGCCATTCGTGCTTCCAGCTTTTGGCTGTGCTATCTCTCCTCAGCTGTTTGTGGTAGGTATTGTTTTCCAGTGATGCATACCTTACCTGCCTATTTAGAAAAATTTCGTAGACATAGGCTCACAGCCGGGTTTAGAAATGCATGCAGAGCTCTACGTGCACTTAGCAGCAGTACCTCCCTGTATAATCACATGAATCTGATCCTGAATTACATGAATGTAATTACATGATCTGTATGAAATAGTCGCTCATGAAGCTTTTGACTGCTGCTGTTAACATAATGGAATTTACACTGCTTCAGGTGCAGAGACTATTTCACACATGTTGCCTCTTATGCATATGTGCCCTCTGAAAGGGCGAACATATTCCTTTATCCCTTTAAAAAACATTGTGTTCTATCATGATGCTTTACCGGTATTTCTGGTGTATAGACCAAAATGTCACTCAGTATTGTAACATGAAGCGGGAACTCAGTTTGTCCAATGTTTTAGAGGTAACATGAAGCGAAAACTGAGTTTGTCCAATGTTTTAGGGGTCCTAAAACATTGGACCAACACAGTTCCCACTCGAGTTATTGATCACTTCGCTCTCGCCCTACCATAAGCTTGCCGTCCAGGTTGGACAAATTGATAGAGCGACTGCTCCAGTGAAGTGGTGGTTCTGAGTTCGAACACCGGACCAGGACGAATCTTTCTTTAACTACGAAGTTTCTGTGAAAGCTGTATAGCTTTCCTTTGTAGCCATTTGGCTGTGCTCGAGTGGATGTCAATGAGTAATTACTCCTTATTACAGATCTTTTGTCAACGCCAAACTGATTCAGTAGCAACAAATAGTAGAAGGGTAAAAGCATGCTGCTCCCAAAAATTCGTTAAGCATGTTATAAAATGTATGCTGTATTGTTTTAACTGCTGCAAAGAAATAACGGTGATGTTAGATGCCCAGCCCCTATTAGGTAAACATAGCTCGCAATTAACACAGTGGATGGAAAAGAAATATGGACTTCAACCCTCACGACGACCCTCACCCCCAGTGGATGGATGATAATGGCTTTACCCTTTGTACCGGGCGGTAGCTTTCGCCACCTAGCCTATACTTCCCCCATTGTTAATTTAATTTTCTTTTCCCTTTCGCTCTTACAATATCTAATCTGTCTATCCTTTTACCCTCGAAATTCACGCCTCCCTTGATTTCCGCCACCAATCCTCCAACCTCCCCTTCGTCAATGTCACGCTTTTCCCATCCACTCGCCCGTCCTCCCCAGTAAATCCCAGCGCTATCTCTATGGTCGTTGCTGTCCCCTCTGGGAGGGCTGGGCGGAGTTCTGCGCACCTCAGAACCAAGTGTTCTATGGTCTCCGTTTCCGTTTTACATGCAGAGCACAAAATATCCACTTCTTCAAATTTGGACCTATATGTTTTTGTTCTCAGAGTCCCTGTCCTAGCCTCAAAAAGCAGTGAACTGCCCCGCGAATTATCGAATAATCGCTCTTTTTTGATGTCCTGTTTTCGTGTCCTATATATGCCTAGTGCCGATTTTTTCCTGCATTGTCTTTCCACATCTTTCTTTCCGACTCCTTTACCTCCACTTTCACGTTAGTCTTTTGTTGCGTCCCATCCCTCACCCGTAAATACTTCGTTCTTAGCTTTCGGGTTCTATTAGTCCATTTTGTGTTAATACTTTTCATGTACAGATACTTGTACACCTTTTTTGCCCACCTTGTTTCCTCCATTTGAGTTAGTCTCTGATCATATTTCAGTTTGCTGATGGCCTCCCGAACCTCGAACGACGCCCAACCCATATCTCCCTGGACTCCCTCTTCGGAGTGTTCCCATGGGCTCCCAAGGCTAGCCTTCCTACACTTCTTTGTCTGACCTCTAGCCCTGACTGTACTTCTGATTTCATGCACAGGACTGCATTTCCAAATGTGAGGCCCGGTACCATGATTCCCTTCCATACCCCTCTAACCACCTCATACCTATTATAGTTCCATAGTGCTCTATGCTTCATAATGTCTGAATTCCTTTTTCCTTTATCCTTCAGAATCCTCTCATGCTCTTCCAGATATTTTTTTCCTTCACTTAGCCATACACCTAGATACTTATACGTACTCACATGGTCTATCATAGTGTCTTGTATTTCTAGTGGGTCTCCCTTCTCATCATTATAGACCATTATCCCTGACTTCTCTCTACTGAACTGGAGTCCTAGCTTGTTGCCCTCCTCACCACAGATTTTAACTAGTTCCTGCAGCTTATCTCGCTTGTCTGCTAGTAGAACAATGTCATCCGCATACATTAGTCCAGCCAACACTTGGTTTACCCTCTGACCATCCTGCATATAACTCACATCAACTCCTACCCTACACTCTTCCAACCTCTTTTCCATTTGGCTCACATATACCATGAAAAGTAGAGGTGACAGTGGGCAGCCCTGCCTTAACCCTCGCTTAATTTTAGCTGGTTTTGTGGTTTCTCCCTCCCAGGTTACCACGACCTCATTGTCTGAATATATACGTTGTAGATATTCAACCAGATTTCTATCAGCGCCATATCCCTTCAATTGGTCCCAAAGTTTTTCCTGATTCACATTGTCATATGCCCCCTTAATGTCTAAAAATGCCATCGATAGAGGCCTCCGACTTGCCTCAGCTATCTCTATACACTGCGTTATGACAAATAGATTGTCCTCCAACCGTCTGTCCCTTCGGAAACCGTTCTGCAACTCTCCCAAGATCTCTTCACGCTCTGCCCATTCTTCCATTCTCATTTTCACCATCTGCATTGCTAGCCTGTAAATAACTGATGTGACCGTAATTGGTCGGTAGGATTTAATGTTGTCCCTGTTTCCCTTGCCTTTGTATATTAGTCTCATCCTGCTCACTTTCCAGTCTTTTGGAACGTCTCCTCCCTCTACCACTTTTTCAATGATCTGTCGTAATTTCAGTTTGCTTTTCTTGCCTAGTATGGTAATTAATCTCATAGGTATGCCGTCTGGTCCTGTCGCTGTTCCGATGGGAACCTTGCCTTCTATTCTGTCCCAGTCCCCTGCTGTTCTCTCCCTAGGCTCTTCCTCCCCTGCCCCATTGCTGTCCCTGCTCTCCCCTAGACCATCCGCCACAGGCTCTGCAAATGCTGCTTCAATTGTTTGTCTGATAAATTCCTGTGCTTCCTCTCCCTCTACCCTTTTTCCATCCTGTGTGGTCAGAGTGTGTTGGATGCCCTCTGTTCTCTTCCCTTGTAGCCTTATGTGCTCCCAAAACCTCTTTGCAGCATTCCTATCTTTCTTATTTACCTCCATCATCCACTGGACTCCTGCCTTTCCTATTTTCCTGATTTCCTATTTTCAGTAAAACAAAAAGTGCCAGTGTTGCCATACTTGAGAGCTTTGCTCTTTAAAATTGCAGTAGACTGCTACTCAAAGTTGACAAAAAAATGTGTCTCGTTTTCTGCATGTGCATTCCACAGTGCTGGTGCCATTTTCACTGGCCATTGACATTCAGTTGGATGATGTGCACCCCGCTCCTCGAGTTGATTTTGTTTGTCTTGTGAACCTGCCGTCAAAATCAGTGCAGGATAATGCTTCCCCAGTTGATCTGCAGTTAACCTTGTCCTTTGCCAGCTGCTGTCACCCTTTCTCCACAGAGAAGGGCGGTGGGAGTCCAAGCCAGGTGGAGTTGAAATATTTGACTAGTAGTGGACAGGGATCCTGCGGTTTGTTGAGTACACAGGCAAATTGGAGACTTATGGAAGAATTTTTTTACCAGCCAAAAAAGACGCATACACAAGAGAGAACCGCACAGGACAAGGGCTCCAATTTGCCGGTGTCCTCCACAGATTGGAGGATCCCTGTCTGTTACTAGTCAAATTCACTACTCCACCTGGATTGGACTCCCACTGCCCTTCTCAAACTTTTGAAATCCTGTTGCCCTAGCAGATCATCAGCTGTCGGTTGTATTACTTTCGCTTCAGTGAAATTTGACATGTAGCGGACAGGGATCCTAGAATTTGTGGAGTACATAGGCAAACTGGAGACTTATAGAATTTTTTTACCAGCCAAGGAAGACTCATACACAAGATTCGTTGTCTGTGTTTCACAACTGAAAGTTCTAAATGCGTGCAAAAGTGCATCGTGCATTCGCACGTATTTTGCAAACTCAATTTTTGCAGCATTAGGTTTTCGGAATTGGAGCTGTAGCATTGCCGCCACAGAATCCCGCTCGTTAACAAAGCGCACACTTATTTGCTAGGTATATATTCGGTATACCGCAACCAGTACACGTCACTGTTTGGAAGGCTCTGTCGTGAAATTTCTGATTGTGCAAGGTAGCTTTTCTTTTAAATTCAAGCGCTCTCTATTTGCTTTTTCCTGTGCATATTCATCGGTCGTTTCAATTCGGAAGCGTTGGTGCTGCAAGACGTGCATACGGAAGCTACGTTTGTGCACAAAGCTCCTGAATTTTTGAAAGCGCAGCTCTGACAGTTCTCGTTGTCATAAATAAGTACAAAGCAGCCTAATCTTTTTGGACACACCATTTCATGCTCTTAGCTGTTTCTGAGAAACAGGCTGCCTTTTTTTCTGTTTTTGGTGTGAAACATTCCTAACAACTTCTTTCTTTCTCCATGCACAGATAGCCTATGCATACACGGGCAGCTTGATTGCAATATTTAGGGCAATATTTATAACAGGTGCAGTGAGCCTTGGTGCATGTGGACAGAAATTAAGCTAGGGTGGGGTGGGGTATTTTCGCACAGGGTAATGTTATGCGGAGGGTTTGGCGTATTGAAACCGAGTCTTTCTGAGCTCTTATTAGACGTCCCAGCACCAGGACAGTAGTTGAGGCTTTTCTTCTTTGTTGTCTAGTTAATGGTTTCCATCACATAAAATAGCCTTAATTCTAGCTATCCCGTGGCCGTCTAACAGAACAATGCAGATATACTGAAGTGATCAGTGTTGCATAAAAGTAGTGAGAACATTGCAAATGCAAGACAACTTCATTGGTTTGCAGTGCACTAACGTGGCAGTCATAGAGAATTACACATTACATTTGCAAATCTAAATTGTGCATAATAGTATGGACTGGCACATAATGTGCGAAGTAATCACAGTTATCTCGTTCATGCCAAATGCTAGTGTCAAACATTGTTAGTATTGCATATTTATAAAGAGCAGGCATGCTGCGCCTAACTTGTCGTTGGATAGATTTTATTACTATGAAATTAAAAAGTTTACACATGGCTGTCGTGTTCTTGCGTGGGAAGTAGTATTACCTTAAATGAGTATAAACACCAAATTTTTGGTTATGTGTGTTCTTTGTTGTGACGTGCTGGGCATTCGTATACATAGAATTGTTGCATAGTATTCGTCTCCAATCGCTAAATAATTACAACCAGATTTCTTTTCTTCCCTGTTTCAATAGCATAGCAATTGCTATGACATCAATGTTCAGTATAGGTTATGGAAGGCACAAAAAAGCTACGATATCGCTACTTCATCGTTTTAATTAGTTACAATGCTAAAGCCAGCCTGCCTTAAGAGTCGGAATCACAATGAATGACGAAGCCGCAATTATATTGCAGTTTTCCTCATGCCTCCCCTGGCTTATACTGACCTTTGATGCCATTGCCATTGCTCAGTTTTTAAAAGTGAAGCAGGAGAAAGAAGATATTTAATTACAAATTATTTAGCAGTCATAGGCGAATACTGTGTGGTTATCCGTGCATAGTAATGCCTTATGCATCATTAAAAACAAAAAAAAATGTGCAACTGAAATTTGCTCGGCTGCTGACCCAAAAGACGCGGGTTCGATCCCGGCCGCGGCGGCTGGAATTTCTTTGGAGGAGAAATTCTAGAGGCCCGTGTACTGTGCGATGTCAGTGCACGTTAAAGAACCCCAGGTGGTCGGAATTTCCGGAGCCCTTCACTACGGCGTCTCTCATAGCCTGGGTCGCTTTGGGACGTTAAACCCCAAAAACCAACCCAAACCAAACTGAAATTTGTTGTCTGCCTCTTTGAGATGAAAAATTTTGAATTTTTCCTTCACTATTTTAGAGCATGAAATTCAGTTAATGGTATCTGAGAAACAGGAATTGCAACAGCCATTTCTCTTCAGCAAGAAAACTGTCATTGGTTTAAGTGTTTTCCCGATTCAAGGTTACCCTATATTTTAAACTGCACAATGTATTATGTGACAAGAAATCGTCAAACACAATAGGTGTGGTTTTAGAAATGACTGCAAGTGATAAGGGAATACATTTACTTAGAGCAGGTAGTGACCGCTGATCCGGATCATGAAGAGTAATAACTAGAGGAATATGAATGGGGTGGAGTGCATATGGCAGGTTCTCTCAGATCATGAATGGCAGTTTTTCAATACCCCTCAAGAGAAAAGTATACAACAGCTGTATCCTACCGGTATTCATCTATGGGGCAGAAACGTGGAGGCTAACGAAGAGGGTTCAGCTTAAGTTGAGGACAACGCAACGAGCTATGGAAATAGAAATGTTAGGCGTAACGTTAAGAGATCGGAAGCGGGCGGAGTGGGTGAGGGAACAAACGCGGGTTGAAGACATCCTAGTCGAAATCAGGAGAAAGAAGGGTGCTTGGGCAGGGCATGTAAGACGAAGGCAAGATAATCGCTGGTCCTTAAGGGTAACGGAGTGGATTCCAAGAGAAGGCAGGCGTAGCAGGAAGCAGCAAAATGTTCCATGGGCGAAGGTTTGCAGGAACACGGTGGACATAGCTGGCGAAGGACAGGGTTAATTGGAGAACATGGGAGAGGCCTTTGCCTTGCAGTGGGCGTAGTCAGGCTGATCATGATACTTGCAGAAGAGCTTGCTCATGTTAAAATTTTCATTTGGTAAATATGTGCTTGTTTTACATGCACACAGCTTTTGAAAGGACTAGCATAGTGATAATTGTATTGGGCTTCATAAAATTGTAGCTCTGAATGAAGGTTTGCAATGAAAGGTGTCTGCACTTGGTCACAATATAGGTACACACTAGTGGCGACATGACACACACGATCAGTACATTCTAGTTGTATTCTTTCTTTTTTTCATGGGCTTATATGCAGGATAGTATGAAAAGGGCATTGGAATTGACTCTTACTTGCATTATTTTCATTCATGTTTGCAGGCACCCGGTGAAATGCACTCATAGCCAAAGCTCCTTCACTCAGCCGAGCAAGCTACGGCATCATCCAGCATCTTAGTTTCTTTTGAGCGCTTACAGCTCACTGCGGTGGATTTGGTAGATGGGTTTACTTTGCTTTTGGCAGTGTTCTTGGCATTTAATGTCAAGTACACCCCAAAAACAAAGCGGGCTTGTCTGCTGCTTGAGACACTAATGGGGCTTGATCCTAGCGAGTGCCTCCCGAGCGTGTTTTGGGCAGCCACAGCAATCACAGCAATGACTTGAGAAATAAAAGTTATCAGTGTTGTACATTTGTGTCATTATTTCTTGAACCATTGTTATTCCCAACGCAGACAGAGCACCATACTAATGTGCAAACTGTAGTGTATACCCATAAAGTAGTTGTATGAGCAAAAATTATTCTACTCAAAGATTATAATCCCATTTGCTCATTACTCTTTTGTAGATGTAGCGCAGGTGGATCCTGCAAAACATATGACCAACTTGCTGTGAAGAATATGTGAAATAAGAAAATTAGTACGATACATTGAAAACACGTGAAACTCCTTTTGAAGGAGTAAAATAAGATCTGGGCTGATACTCCTTGAAGGAGTATAGTCACTCTAACAAACGGAGTCCTGGAACTCTACCTGAAAGAGTAGTAGGATGCTGTTTCAATGTGGTAGCTTTACTCCCTCGGAGGAGTGCCTGTGCTCTATTGCAGGAGTAGTACAGTACTCCTTGAGTAGGTGTTGGATCACTCTTTGTCCAGAGGGAGTAATTTTATTCTGGAAAAAGGAGTGGAATATGGGACAAGCGAATACTCCTTCAAAGTGTGTTCTGGGCACTCCTCTGCACTCCTTTAGTTCTAAGAGTGTATATGGTGTACCGAAGCTGCAGCCCGGCCCTGAATCGCGCACAATGCGAGTCCCAGCAGGAACTTGGTAAAACAGAGACCTTGACCCAATCGGCAAAAAAAAGGAGCAGGAGGATTCACAGAAACGAGCTTGTTTTTGTGTTAAATGCACATGCTACAGTGTTGACGTCAGCTGACCGTCCTTGGCTTTCTGTTTAATAAGCTAGACGACAACTTTTAGCCGTCGTGTACGCGGCTTTTATGTCCATTCGTTTCAAGGGCTCTCTTTTCCACTGTTGCGTATATTTCGCGAACCTTAGCGGAAAGTAAATATTTTTCTGTTACGCAGCATGTGTCCTTGATTGCACTTTTTTTTTCTGGTGCAGCGAGCGACTTTCAGCACGTGAACAGTGAATGAATCCTGCTGAAGCATCGACCAATTCAGCTCCATGAAGGGGAAGGAGAGGAAATGAGCAACTATTTTATCTTGGTCGCATACTATTCGTCCAGGACCGTTGTAGTTAGCATGATATGAAAGTTTAAGCGTCGGCAACGTTATGTAACCGAGAAGAGCGAATTCGCAAAGTGGATTTGCCTTGAATACAACGAAGAAGTTCGAATTTTCGAGAAATACGTCGTTACATCAGCACAGAGCGACGGTTTTCTTCCAAGAAGACAGAGAGAACGGGCATTTCACCAAGAAAGGTGCTTGTTTCGTTCCCAACTAAGATCTCACCCGCGTAAAGAGGTATCGAAAACTTGATATTGCTGATTTATGTTACGAGCGCGGATGACAGAAATAATACCTAAATATCTGCATCAATAAGAATGAAAAGAGCAACCACAGTTCGCTTTCGTCGAGTGGCAGAGATCCAACGGAAAGTCTGTTGTAAGACGTTTCGGCTTTTGTTTCTTTTTCACAGAAGAGGCGACTTCATTGAAAGCCGCACCTCTTTACATCCTCCTAAGCTCTTTTGAGATCGCATTATGCATACGCACGTGCAGAGGTCAAAACGCTTCTTTGAAGCGGTGGGTGCTCTGGACGTGTTCCGGGCAACAGATGCGACATCCAGCGGTGAGACCTGGATCGGAACGGGCCACACTCTCGAGATGGCATCGTCTTTTCTCGCCTTACTCGTCGCCGCTCCTTCGGCATCCACTTTCGCAGGCCAGAGCGCCCAACTCGAGCATTCTATAGAGCAATGTTCTGCCCTCTGTACATGCCCCACAGCCCGTATTTTTTTTTTCATGTGAAAGATGACACGCACAAAAGCAGTTGGTGGGCAAACAACGTGTTACCTAATCATAACAGTCTCTATTTCGTCCGCAGGTTCCCTTACTGTTACCCTAATGTCATCAACGATGTATGGTTGAAGTCGCGACAAGCACGCAGCTAGGTTTTTTTTTTTTTTTTTGCAGGAGGGGCCCGAGGGAAATACTTTTATTACGAGAAGGGGGAGGGGGGGGGGGGGGGCAAAACCAAAATGAGTGCTTGCCAAGATTGAAGTGGGGTGATGAGCTTGATTACGGGGGAGGGCCCTCTCGCCCCTCCCTCCCCCTCCTCCCCTTGGAAACGTGTCTGATGGTGGAGGTGCAGCCTTTGGTCTCATATACACCGACGTCGGGATTTTGTGAAATGGCCCTACTATACGCGCTATCGCAGTAAAATAAACAAATACGAAGCATATATTTGTGGCACACTTAATCTCCGTCTTTAAGGGAGATTAATGGGTCCCGGCAGAGGATCATTTTAAGGCGAAGGCCTTTAATGGCTCATACTGTCATCCGTTAGCAGAGAGGGTGTCACACGCGTTTAACTCGGGAACTAAAAAAGATAGAAGAAACCCAATGGCTGCTTCATGTAGAGGAGGAAAAAATGAACCTAGAAGCCACATTTGATGACTGTAGAGTAATTGGTTAATTAATTATAGCCAAGAATGTCAAAATTGCGTCGAAATAACGCAGACGTCAATATAGACACGGGAAAGGTGTCACGTCACATCCACCGGAAGTCGTCACGGCATAGTGAAACTTGTCACAGAATGGTCGGGAAAACGCCGGATTTGTGTCAAATTCGATGTAAAACTGTGTAATTAAGCGTAATTAACACTTAAGGTCTCCGAAAGATGCATAATTTGGTTATCGATTAGCCATGGGAACGGTGTGACGTTACATCCACCGGAAGTCGTCACGGCATAGTGTCCTCGGCTTTCGCCTCTCAACACTTTAGTTGCCAAAGTGTCCTCGCAATTTTTGCTCCCGCAGACTGTTTCCATATTATGTGAAAGTCCACCACGGGATATTTGAGCCACGGTTTCCTTTGTGCTTCGCAGCAGTGTCGGCAGTATACCAGGTGGCTATACTGATAAAGGGAGTGTACTGTTCACGCAGTAAAGCTATAGGTCCACCTCCGGGCAGCCGCCGATAAAAATTTATGTAACACCTACGAGCTTCCGCACCCCACCCACTCTCCACTCTCAGCTTACCGCGGCCGCCAGCCGCCAATGCGCACGTGCAGATGCCTCCATCTGCGCATGCGCACTAGCGGCCGCGGTAAGCGATCACGCAGCATGCGCTATGATAGAGCTATTATTCACATTGGATATTATATTTTACACTTGCAGTATTATTAGCTTATATTTTACATTAGTTATATTATCTTACAGTTAGAGCATTATTGTTTTTTATTAGTGTTATTTTACATTAGTTCTATTATCTTACAGTTCCAGTATTGTTGTTTATTTGTTTATATCCTTTTACAGTTGTGTAACGAAGTGTTCTGTTTCCGTAGTGGAGTCCTACGGAATCCTCCGCTTTATATACGTGTACCCATAGTACACGGGCGTTTTCGCACCCATTCTCCAACCTGGGCGCAGTCTCCGAGGCCGGGTTACTAGCCCGTGCACCTGCCCAACGCAGTCGCGTAACGCCTTAGCCACTGCGCTACCTCGAAGAGTGGTTACCTGTAGTGTGATTGCCCCTTATATGCCTGTAAGGTGCAGCGACAAGCTCCTTTAGCTCTTTGGCAGGCATGGCAGGCAGGCGTGGCACCATGTAGCCAAAGGGTGGGGGTGCGTACATAGTGGCCCAGACACACCATCCTCTTGTGCGGCTTGTGCGCCCCAGGTTGCTCTACCGGAGCAACCTCTTGCGGCAAGTCACAGCCACCTGCCACGGCGGGAAGTTTGTTCACTACCCGGTGGGCAGGTTGTGATGACGTCACAAGGTCACGTGACCTAGGTGGCCCACCTGCCTCCCAGGTTGCTCTCTGGGGACCACCAGCTGCAAGAGCTATGTCCGTGATTTTTCGCTCACAACACCGAAACCGACAACGCCGACACCAGATTTTCTGGGCAACAGGGGTCTTCGGACCAGGCAGGAGTGGGGAAGGCAAGGGGGCCAGTTGCCCCCCCCCCCCCCCCCCCCAACATTTCTGCAGAGGAGAAAACGCCCCACCTCCCTTGGTCTGGAACTCTTTTTTTTGCTCGTATTATATTTCTGTCAAATGCGTCAATTCTTACACGTTGCTGATGTACGTAAAAGCGCAGTGAAGCTGAGTTAGCTGACTTCGTAGCCACTCTGAAAGCTTTTCGTTTGAGTAACCTAAATCAATCATGTGCCAACAGAAATTGTCGATTGAGTGACCTTTGTTCATAAGCATGACTATAGCAGAGTGGAAAGAGAATGCACGAACTTCTTTAGGTTTGGTTTGGTTTGGTTTGGTTGGAACTTCTTTAATGTAGTCGATTACTGCTATAGTTTGTATACATCTTCACTTCATTTAAAGTTTCTTATGCATTAAGCAAATGCACTTTTGAACTGTGCTGGATAATAAAAATAAAACAAAAAGAAAATATAATTATTAAAAACATGGAATAAGTGAATAACAAAACAAATTCAATGTCCTGCTCCTGCCCTCCCCCCCCCCCCCCCTCCCTAAAAAAAATGCTCTCGAGTCCCTGAGAACGTACGCCGTCGACAGCTTGAGGCGGTGGCAGCCACCAAGGCCAGAATGAAGGACGAAGTTTGGGGAAGTGCGAAGATTCGATGGCGACGGACAAGAAGGGAGAGGTAGCTGGGGCAAGAGCGGTTGGAGTCGTGCAGCTACTGGCGGTGTGAGGAGTGTGTCGGCTTGACTTTTTGCAAGAATGTACGACAGTTGGAGGTTATAAGTTTAAGATGTTGTGGCCAGAACTGTGAGTAGTGCTCAGTGGTAAAGACAGATTTCCCACGGTTACACCCCAGAGAAAGTGTCGTCGAAGATCCGTGAAGAGAAACGGAAACCTGGTTTTAAGGCGAAAGCCTTTAATGCCTCATCGTTGTAGGCAGAAGGTTGTCAGCAGAGGTGTCACGTTTTTCTAGTCAGACCAGAAAAAAAAATATTTGTGTACGATGTCATTCGAACCACCATGCTTCCGTTCCGCAGCCGAGCGTGCTAATGGCTACGCTACTTCTTTTTTTTTTTTTTCAACATGGTATTTATTACAGTGATGCAATGTTCTATGTACATGAACTATATACAAGCCATTATGAAAACAGTGTTAAACAATACATATTCAAAAGACATACACTGGAAAAGGGGCAATGCAGAGCACATCACTAATAGTGAGTGCCACTCCGGTTCGTACTCAGTCTGGGCATACACGTCTCTTAAATGACCAACCATTCGACTGAAGTGATCCTTTGTAGACACAACAGGTTCACAGTGTCGACGCTACTTCTTGCCAACGCATATGGAGTTCTCCTTGTCTATGACGCTGCAGACTTTGCAGAAAGGCGTCGAATCAGACGGATGGCTTCCAAACGCCCTCCAGTGTCTCCAGCAGTTAAGATTTACAAACAATTGTGTACTTAACATCTTAACCACACAACAGTGACACAAGCAGCAACACCGCGCTAAACGCTTTCGCCTCACCGCACTTTAGGTCAACAAAGTGCCCCTCTGAATTTTCTTGACAAGGCGTCTCCCACTCATTCATGACAGAGGGGCAATCACCCCCCCCCCCCCCCCCCCCCCCCATTAAGAGTTCTAGAGTCGTAGTAGCGAGTCTCCGCTCCCACAGCCTCAAAACCCCGAACTCTTTCTTTAGTAGTGTGGAATTTATAGCTGAAGCGCTCCGACCATACAATGCCAATAACTTAATAGAGAATGACTCATCTTATTTGTCACTGGGACAGATTAGTGAACCGATTTTTGGGGAGACTTCGCAACTGCCATGTTTCACCGCGATCGTCTCGATCTTTAGGCACTTGTCCGTTCTTGCTTTGCTTCTCGCTTCACAGATTGTGTGCGCTTCAGTTTCTTCCGAGTCGAGCGTTGCCGCCCTTCTCACCACTTCTTGGATCTCTGTTTCCCTGTGGAGTCCAAGGTTAAGTCCTCCTTTCGGTAGAGTTACGATTTTGAAGCCTTTTGGAGGTAGACGCCGATGGTGCGATTCCACCGAACGCTGCGTCAATTTCCACCCGCCGCGGTGCACCGTGACGGCTTCGTGGCCGCCCTGTCGGCCGTCGTATTAAGGCGAAAGCCTTTAATGCCTCATACTGTCGTTAGCAGACGCGTCGGCAGCCGTGTCGACAGACGCGTCGGCAGGAGTGTCGACAGACGCCTCGGCAGGAGTGTCGACAGACGCCTCGGCAGATTCGTCCGCCTTTCGGCGACACTGCTTAAAAGGCTCAAGGTTCCAGCATGAATAAAGGATCTAAATGTAACGACATCGTCTCCCTCCTCCTCCTATGTCGGCGCTCCTTCCCTCGTCTCCTTCCGAGCGCCGCTGGTGGCGGCACCTAGGCACCAGGAAGCCAGCAGACGCTCGCAACGCTCGCCCTTTGGCGCGCAGTAGACCGCGCGTCCGTCTTCTGCCTTGGCTTCGCTCGAAATGAGATCATGCCATGGGAGATTGAATAATTTGTTACTCGAATAGCTGCCCCGAGCAGCGTTTCACTCCTTTATCGAAACTTTTTGTACTCTGATCGATTTGATTGCGGTGCACGTGGTGGAAGTGACTTCCGCGGCCGAGAATATCCTTAGTGTTGTTCTTCAACGCTCGCGCTTCGGCACGCAGTGGACCGCGCGCCCGAATAATTTGTTTGCAATTTCTGCCTTCGATTCAGCCGCAATAAGAACATTACATGGCAGATTATAAAAAGTATGGGTATACCAAAACAACTGCCCCGACCAATGTTGCACTGCTTTATCGCTTTCATTGCGGTGCACATGGTGGATATAGCATGCGCCAGCGAGCGAGCGGCACATCAGTGAACATTCTCGGAGTGTTGTTTTTCTACTGGCGTCTTTTGCCCAATGTTATTCAAAAATTAACTCCGCCAAGAGGAAGCGGTACGACATACGACTACAGCAGTGTGGCCTAGGCTTTATATGAACGGATGGCGGTGTAATGCTGCCGTAATACATTCTTCTCTCAAAGCCACGTTTGCTCGTGCAATGGGGTGTGCATAGGCGCCTACTCATCTCAGTTTTAATCTTTCTTAATGCACGAAAGCTTAGCGATTATTTCGGAGTTACTATATACCTCTTACACCTCGCAGGCTAACGTGAAAAGGAACCGACTGACGGCAGTCCATTACTGTTTGTTTGTAAATACCTAGGTGACTACGATGCCTATAGTTGCGCACTGTAACACGACTGACTGGAAGAATCTTGATGCAGGGTTAATTGTTTCGTTGAGTAACAGCAATCAAAAAAAGGCTTTTAACCGGTGCTTCTAGCGCAGACTCACTAGAATGTAGTTTATTTAAGTGATTGTCATCCTGGGTCAGCATATGCAATAATGGCTTATAAGAGGACATTGTCTTCCCTAGCCTGCTGGACATATAGCTCGGAGCCTCAAGGAGACCTCTCAGCAAACCCCATGCCACGAACTACAGCATAGCTTCCGCGCCGAACAAACGGGCAGCAAGCCGCAAGCTTCGTGGGTGAACGCGCCTTGGATGTGCGCTGCGCTGTTCGCCGCGTGATTCCTCCGCCCCCGCACGGCATCACTGCGCCCGAACGAGACGAGCGGGAGGTTCTGACGTCATTGGAACGAGTCTGTAGGACGCGCTAGGCGCTAAAACCCCTTAAGGGGCTTTACTAGGCGCTATCGTCGCGCGCTATCTGTTCGGGGCAGTGGCGTACATTGCTAATAGGAGATTTTAGTGGGCGCCGCCTGATGGCCCTACGTGCGCGGCAAGCGAAGAAGAAAAGTAGTGGAAACGAACTTTCCTACTCGCTTAACTACGACTTCTGTAATTGCCATGCTCATAATTACTAGCATACACCGCAGCACATGTCTCTAAAACACCCTTGTAAGACAACACCGCATTCACTAGACCCGCCTTTGTTCATTGCAATCCATCGTGCTAGCGTGGCGGAGTGGTTAGCGTTCTCGTCTCGCACTCCGGAGGCCCTGGTTCGATTTGCCAGCTCGACCAATTTCCTACTCGGTTTTATTTATTATTGCTTTTGGCATTTTTCGCTCACGGCCGACGACGCCACCGGCTTTTCTGCGGCACGGGGCGCTTAGCGCCACTGCGTGAAAATCTTAAACAAAAGTGACCTTGGTCAAAAGTTACGAGGAACTTTAGCGGCTAAAGTGGTGAAAGGCGAAAGCCTGAGTGCTGCATTCTGCTACGCGATTGTTCACTTCACATTCTTTTGGTGCATTAATTAACTGCCAATTAATGACGCTTTAGCTTCGCCTTTCCTACTCGGTTTATTTATTTATCTGGTCTGACTAGGAAGGTTAATTAGGATAATTGGTTAAGTAAGCCCCACTAACTTGGAGAATCACTATACAATCCCTTTAATTGGTTGCATGGTTAGTAGCCAAAGTACAATTGGCCCCGTTTGAAATTCGCGCACTGTGACGTCACGACCGTTTCGACCAATTGAAAAGCGTGACATTTTCTGTCGACAACTTCTGCTTACAACGATGAGGCATTAAAGGCTTCCGCCTTAAAATTTCCGAAATAAAAGCCAATCTGTTCTATGCAACACACCACCATCTATATTTTTGCATCGGCCACCTCAAGGTGAAATAAACGGGTGTTTCTGGTTCAAAACGCGGTTTTCTGCAATTTCAGCATTCCATTTTGCTTCTACTTATTAGTTTCACGACGTGCAACATTTTTTTATAGCGAATAAACATCAAGGGAAGCAAGACAACTATTTCGTGATTTCCGGGAGGAAGCTCATGTTTTTTAAATGTGCTAGAAACAGTCAAATTTTGAATTTTTGTTCCAGTTCCAGAAAGAGATTTATACAGGAATGCATCATCTGAACCTTAACGATAAGCCTGCATCATGTGCTAACGTCATTAAAAATAGGGGGAGCTTTTAAAAGTTACGATTTCTTATCGACAATTCAGCCCAGTCTGGTTTCACACCATTTAAAACCTTCAACCTGAGCCATAGAGTAATATAGAAGTAAAGAGCGGACACTCCCGTAGGCCCCAGCGGCCGACTTTTGTGCACAGCGCACCTAGCGGATCCGGGGAAACGCACTGGCCTCAGAGATGATAGGCATAAACACGAATCTTGGAGGCTCTACTGTCAAAACCTGGTGGTGGGCATCTGCCCTTGACGCAGCTTTGTTGCCTCTTTGGAAGTGCTTAGGAAGAGCCGCCGCCGCCGCCTTTAAGGCCGACAGCTGCAGCTTCTTGTTGGACAGTTCACGGGGTGGAAGAAACAACCGTCGCAGCACCACAGCAGTTACACAAAACGGACGTGCCCACGAAGCTTGCAGACGCCGCAAAAAAATACAGCCGCTCACACCGTCGGTCCGTCGCACACTGCCGCCTGGGCGTGCTTGCCCGTTGGCTTGACGCACTTAAAAGACGCCGCTGTTGCTGACGTAACTGCGGCCGTAGGCGCGCAGCGCACGTCACTGCAAGCCAAGATATGCCAAGACCATACTCTTTTTTTCTTTTTTTATTTGCACGTTCAGTGCCATCTGGCGGAAACGGGGAAGCGCCGAACTCGGCCGCGAAAGGGCCCGAGTGTCCGCTCTTTACTTTTATGTTACTCTATGCCTGAGCTAACCTCATATTTAAATTTTTGTGCTCAAATATTTCGCGCTGAGGTTATCGACGTTGGTGGTGGTTGAGGGGAACGCCTCGCACGGGGCAGTTACCATTCGACTGCCACAGCAGCACCAAATTCAGAGGGCCTAAGAACCATACGCCCAACAATTATTGTTAGTACTCGACTTCTTTTTCATTGACTCACTTGGCCTCCTAAGAGGCCATCCAAAAATTGAGTATAACGATCCACACCCCCTTCCCTCCCTGCAAAACGTCTAATAGCCTAAACCTACAACGCCTACGTTTCTCAACTAAACTCTACCATTTAGACCTCCTGAGGGAAAACAGAAACGTTGCTTGTTTAGTAAAGCAAAGCTTCCTGAATTCTTAACGCGTTTTGAATCTTTTCCGCAAAGCTAATAAGAACCTCTGTTTAAAGCTACCTCTTATATAGGAGAACAGTTTGCTTCTTAGGCAACCTCCACGGCATTAAAATTAGTTCCTTATTTGTGACAAACCATTTTCTTTCCGATGCTATCGCTCTCTGACGAATGGCTGTGAAAGCGTTTGGCTGTGTATCGCGCTTGTGTCGACAGATGGCGCTAGCAATTAAACGTATTGTTAAATGTTTAGTTGAGCGTAAAAGATGCTGGTTGCGTCAACCCGCATCGCAACGGCATTTAATGACAGGCCTTATGAGCTTTGAGCTGCCAGTGAGATTCGGAGAACAAGAGCGTCTCAAATTGAACTCGAAACGCCAAACGATACGCCCTAGTGGTGGCATCGTGGGTCGCCTGTCACTCTGCATTAGATTCCAACGGTTTCGCCGGCGGTACTTCGTGGCCCTGCGTGCGTTTCTCATCGCTCCAATCTTATCAGCATCACCAGCTCACATGCAGGATCCACTGGGCGTTGACGCTGGGGCTGGTATTCACAGGCGCTCGAATCCCAGCACATTGATGGCTTTTTGTCGCGTTCGCAGCGGCGCCCACGAAGTTGCTGCCAGCACAGGTTCGACCATGGGTTCGACCGACCCATTTTCTCGGGCACCGTAGCGAGCGGGCGAGCGACCACACGTCCCCGAGAAGCGAGCGACGGTCGGCGTGTTCCTGCGACGTCGTAATTCTCGTCGGCGGTGAAAGGCGCCGTTCGCCGGTTTGGAGGCACAACCGCTCTCTAACGCCTACCGCCACCCGCCGATCGAGTCGATCACGTAGAGGAGGATCTTGATAATTTGGTTACAGTGTGAAAGCTCCGTCATGTGACCAGCGCGTCTGCTGTTGCGCGGCCTGAGGAATAGTAAAAATGCCAAGAAATACTAAAACCGAAATATCAGCCCCCGCTTAAACGAAATGTATCAGTGATCAGTGCTGGTAGTTGACAAAACAATTAACACGGGAACGCAGAGCGCCCTTGGTGGGTGGTCATATGGCCAGGGAATCACAGTGCACGGTGAACAGCGTCGCGCCAAACTTGTGAGCCGCCTGACTGCCCGCACATCCAGCGTCGCCACGCACTCGGACCAACCTGACGATCGCCAGTGCGCGTTCTGCACAACGCGTGTGCATGGAGAAGAGAAATGAGCAAGGAGTACGCGTATTTTTTTCTACGGGATGTCACCTCTTAAATTGTTGATTTTTATATTATGGCTCAGAAGGCGGTCAGCTCTGACATCGCCGGCGTGGCTCAACGCCGGCGATCTTTATATGCCTTTTTTTCGCTATTTGCGCGCATGCGTACGCTCCGCACTAATGAGATCGTATGCATGAAGAGCAGGACTCGGCGAAAGTTGCCTCAACTACCGACAGACAGACAGAAGAAAATGATGGTAGATTTGCGCAGCCACGCCAAATGCCAATCAGGTGCACTCGTAGTTCGGTTTTACCGTCGGTCCCCGTGTCCGGATTCCGTGTTGAGATCCAGTGTTCGGATGGCAGTTGTTCAGCTAGCGATAAATAATTATAGCCCACATATGCGGAACTGGTCACTCTCGACATTCATAGATCACTGAAAGTCTTCCTACCACACCTGGCGCAGTGGTGCAGCGGTGAAGCGATGCGCCACTGACCTTCTATGGCATGCGCTGCTTTCGGCGGGGCTTGGGTTGGGTTGTAATACAGGTTGCTCTTCCCGCGTAGCGTCTCACGATTAGTTGAGCCCCCGCCTGAAACGGCAGCCAGGATCCTCACCTGCTCATGAGCACCCAACCCGGGTATACACTGTTACGGCCATAGGCTTGGACAAAGAAGATGACGAAGTATGGTGCTTGTGTGTTGTGCACGACGAGCACGAAGAGTTTTCGGGCGCTGGCCCTTATTTTATGTGCCGTTAAGCCTGAGGACATCATAATCAGGCTCCTTGGCTGTTTCTCGCTGTATATATCTGCAACCGCCTTTTGTAAATATATATTTCTACCTGCGCCATTATATATACCCGGGCAGGTGAGCAGCCTGCCACAAACGACGCTTTAGACAAACGCACAGAAAAACACAAAACAGTTAAGTTTTGGGACTGGCCGCTATAGATGCAAGCGCAATGAAACTTCATGTAAACAAGTGTGTTCGGGGCACGCAGGCCACCGGGCCCCCGCATGGGGCCGCTCAAGTGTTTATGTTCCCTGAGTCCACAACACTGAATGCGTGTGTGTGTGTCTGGAGTCGCCTCCAGAGTGTCGCATGTCAGTTATCTGGGGAGGGGTGAGGAGAGGAGGGTAGACCTGATGCGTGGCTCTGAAAGCCTGCGTCAGCTGGCTGAAAGAGCGCATACTTCGTGAATCCCAGATCGGAGTCCACTTGAGGCCGGTTAATAGAACCTCGGGCTGAAAGGTTAGCAGCCTCGTTTCCGGCATTCAAAAGGAGCATCGTGCATGCATGGTGCCATTGTGTACCTGCCCGGCCACTCTAGACTAGCATTGGGCGCTCCTGTCTCTCTTCGCATTAAATGCAGCTTATTTGAAACCATTCTGCATCGACGCGCAAGTGTACAGTGGTCGCAATTATTTCTGTGGCATCTTCCCATCAACTTACTGCACGAAGACTTCAGGTGAATACTTAGAGTGACCATGGAGTGCCACGCCAAGCTCGGTTCCGCGCTTGAAACCGCAGTTGCGTAGTTGCTGCCCGTCTTGAGCACGTTACGGAAAATAAGTAACTGGTTACTATTACCAACAGTCTATCTCAAATATAACTGATTACGGTGGTCAAAACACAGAAAAATAATCTGTTACTCTTGCGTTATTTGCATTGGAACTTTTGTTGCCATTACAAAACTTTACTGAGACAGGAGGGAGATAAAGCGGCTTACCTTCTCGATATTTTGCTACACGCATGTTGTTAATTTTCAAAAGGAGTTGTTTTTCTGAGTTGTTGTTGATGCTTTTCCCATGTTTCGGAGTGGAGAGACCAGCAGCAACGCTGAGCAAAACTAACGATAGTACTAACGGTACTATCGGTAGTTGAGTCACTATCGAACTATGGACGGTAAAAATATAACTATCCATAGTGCCATCGATAGCGCGCTATCGATAGTACTATCGATAGTAGTAGCGACAGTTCTGTCGATAGAACTTTCGATAGTTCTATCGATAGTACTATCGACAGGCGTATCGACACTACTTGGTATATGTAGTACTATCCATTCTATAAATTCCACCACACGTACCCACTACACCCGTTCAAGAGTAAGTGGTATGGAGGTGATGGCACACGCTCCCTACGTAAAGTTACTGGCCCTCGTAAAGTTACTGGATAAAACGTTAGTGTAGCGAATGTCCTATTTGCGAAGAATCTGTGCGAAAGGTATTTCTGCAGCGGTTACGTCAGCAAGCGCCGTCTGCAGTCCAACATATGTTGCTGTGCTGCCTGTTCTTTCATTGGATGTAGTTCCAGACATTTTTGCGAACTGTCCCAGCTACCTTTTTTTAAGTGACTGACCCACTTTTGCGCCTCAGTTTAAAATGGTAGTCAGTTTATTTTATCTCAAGTATGCTCTCACAACCCCGCCAGTTCTCTTTAAATTTGAGTAACTCTTATACAGGTCGGCACATAGTAGAAAAAGGCAGCTGACATGCGCAGTGCAGATGCCATGCCATGACGAGCCCGCAAATAATGAGATGCGCAGCAATTAATGTTCGTTCTTCATGTTCCGGCCATCATGCTGTCGAGTGTCTTCGTTACGGTGTGATACAGTAGGACAGTTTCGTGTAATCTATAATTTTGTGTTTATATTTAGCTTTTATCTAGCTCATGTATCAGATGTCCTTGTCATCTAGTATTCTATGGGAAATACCTCCCAGGTTTGAGCGATAAACCACTGGCCTGCTTACAACCTCACCATTGACTAAATATTTGTTAAGCACCGCATTACATTTCCATCCACTGAACACAAGTTAGATACGACCGCGCACGTTCCAGACGACCATGTTTCAATGAGGATGCGATATCTCAGTAAACACAGAAGATCGGACAGCTCGAAGTCGCGCAACTTGAAAAAAGCTTTACTTTTCAGTATGAATGTATCGGTGAACATACTCCGGGACCTTTACTGCGGAATTAGATATTTTATTCGCCCACAAGATATTTCATAAAAGCATGATTTGAGTGCTGTTGGTTATCGCAAATGGCGCCGTGGTGGCATGAGGGTTATGGTACACGGCTGATAAATAGAAAGGCAGCCCTCATTGCTGTCTCTCTTTCGGATGTTGAACCTGATATGACCGTGAAACCAACCAGGTAATGCAAATCTTTTGCTTGTATCGCTGTCCAACAAATGCATAATATTAAGAGTGTTACTATGGATAGCAATAGTAATATTATCGATAGTTTTTTTACTCTTTACATAGCTTCAAAAAAAACTACCGACACCACAGATAGTCAATTTCCCTATAGTTATGCAACACTAACACGGACTAATTGTTCAGCAAATCAGTATAAACTTCTAATTAACGACTTTACTCTTGAAATTAGTGCATTAACTGAGTATTCAATAGAATTTCCTATTAGCGAGGAACATTATTGAACAAATTTTTGTTTTCAATACGTTCTTTCTTTGGAATTTATTTCAGGCATCCGAAAAGGCCACCTAAAAATTTCAGTCCAAGAAACCCCCCAGGTACGCAGGGCGTTTCCGCATGAGCTTACCTCCAGCAGAGGAGATAGTAGGTTTTGTTTTGTTTCCTGGGGGTTTTGAGCGACTTATCCATTACAATGGAGAATACCGAGAAGAGTTATCCTGTGACAGAATTATCGTCGGAAAAAATTAAATTAACACCAGAAACTGTTATTACGAAGTCTTTTTGGCATTGAATACAAGACCCCCGGGGAGGCCTACAAAAAATTGGTCTCTACACAAAGAGAAAGTTTATTACAGAATGAAACTTCAAGTACATCGCTGTCCGCCATACCATTTGAATCAAGCAATACAGAGGCATATTTAAGTCAATCACAGGCCGATAGTCCTTATTGGTTCTCTACAACCAAACAAGGAAACAACCAAAGAAATAGTGGTATAACACTTTCACATCACTGTACACAAAGGCCAGAGAGGAAAAGGAAGAGCGGGGGGGGGGGGGGGGGGGGGCAGGCAGGTAAGGCAATGCCTTCATTTCTAGCCTACATTAGGCTACGACAACGAATCGCGTGTGCCAGCGCCGCAGAAACAGCGCCTCGTCATCAATTGCTAACTGCTCAGACAAGTATTCCCAGATGACGAGGCGCAGGTTCTGCAGCGCTGGATAGATGGCCCGGGCAGGGGTTCGACGAGCCTCTGCGAGGCATCGTCGACGCCACAACACAAACATACTCGCGGCCACAATCAAACGTGCGAAGGGGCCGCGCTGCCGCCTGTCCCCTCGATCACCGCGCACCTGAAACATGCGTTGGACAAGGCGCCACATTATTCTTGCCACAATACACTGATAACATACATGTTGCACCGTTTCCTGGGCGCCGTAGTTGGAGCGCTGTTCGTTTGGGTCGATGCCCCATGTTGCCAGGCGCTGGCGCGCGGTAAGGACGTCCCAACGCCTGTGGCACTCATTTCTCACCGCACTAGCCACACGCTTCAAGTTTTTCGCCCACGTGCCCGAATTGTTACTGTTTCAGCCTTCTTCGCACGTGCAGCTAAAGATTGGAACGGCCTTCCCCAGCATATCGTCGACATCACCTGTCCTTCATCATTTGCTAGCAATCTGAATAGCGTTTTTGTACATGATCACAAATTGCATTGTCTTGTACCTTTTCTGCTCACCCCACACCTTATGTTATACCCCGCGAGGGGTCTTTAAGGTAACAAAATGAAATTAAATGAAATCTCGAACCCCACTTGGGAGCCTGGCGGACGCCCAGGGCCTCCACTTGGACACTGCGGTCTTCAGCTGCTCGTCCCGAGTGAGGCGGCTGCAGCTGACGATCTCGCTCAGCGTAGAGGTGGGCGTTTCACGGAGATCAACGTCCGGAGCCTCAGCATCCAGAGCCAACCTGCCCTGCCACCGCCCTGCAATCTGGAGATGGCCGCTCAGATTGCGGACCCGTGTACCTGAGAGGCGGAAAGGCAAGCCGAGCCGTACCCATTCGGTACGTCAAGAGACCGCGACCTGCGAACGTCTCCGATTCTAGAACGCCACGAGCCTAGCTCCGAGAGTCCGAGCGACCGTGGGAATATATGGAAGGCCTAGGCCTCCCCTCCTGGGCGGGAGTTCTTGGAGGTGGCGGGCGACAAGCGCGGGGCCGCCGTCTGACACAAAAGTGACAATAAGGGACGCGAGCAGTCCCGCAGTACGGCGCGGCATTGTCGCAACCCGCGCGACATAAAAGGCGAACTGCCGTTTTAACTGCCACTACCTTCGAGCTGAGCGAGGGGGTAGAGTGCGGCTTATGCGAGAGCCCGCGTAGCACGCGACCATAACTCCTCCCAGGCGCGAGGCGCGGCCACACCGGGTTCAAATAGGACCCCTAGTACCAGAACGGCATCCACGAAGGGCACCGCGGCGGGCAGGGGACCACGAAAAGAGCCAAAAGGGAGTGCACTGCTCTTGGTCGGGTTGAGCTACGCACCCGAGAGGGATGCATACTCGTGAAAAATACGCAGAAAAGCGAAGAAGCTGTCCGCGTTCCTGACGAAGACGGAAATGTCATCCGCGTAGGCGGAGACAACGAGAGTCTCCTGGGCGACCATCGAGAATCCGCGAATGCGCCGATCCGCAGCCGTTCTGCGTAGAAGCGGGTCACGTGACAGCACAAAGAGGGCCGGCGAAAGCGGGCACCCCTGCCGCACTCCCCGCGTCACAGCAAACTCTACGGCAACAATGCCGTTCACGAAGAGCTCGCTTGTCAGGCCACTGTACAGCTCCCGAAGGACTGCTACAAAATCTGCCGGCTGGCCAACGCAGAGCAGCACAGCGAAAAGGTAGCCGTGCTCCACGCTGTCGAACGCTTTGGCCTGATCGAATGCACCACTAACCTGTTTCGCGCAGGCGTAAGCGAAAACATCACGCGTCAGAGTGAGCGAGGCGACTGAAAGCTGAAAGCGCACGACTGAAAGGGGCTCACCAAGTGGCCCAGAAAGATCCGCAACCACCTGACAAGTAGCGTGGCGACCAGTTTGTAGTCGCTGTTGAGGAGAGTAATGGGCCTCCAGGACCCGCCCTGCGATGGTGGCATGCCATCCTTTAACAGCGACACAATCTGGCCCACACTGAAAGAGGCTGGTTTCTGCCGCGACACCACGAGGCCGTTCACCAGCCGGAGCAACAAGCTCCCGGGGATATCAAAGAAGGCAGAGTAGTAGTAGTAATAGTAGTAGTAGTAGTAGTAGTAAACACATTGATTGTAACAAAAGGAAGAGTTAGGGAGTAGGGGGTTGGGGATAGATAGATGTGGAGCTTCAGTGGTCGGCTTCCCTAGTCCAGGATCCCGTTGGCCTCCGCCGCTGCCTTGGCCCTCGTCACCAGCATAAGCTGTGTGCTCGGGTCGGAGTCAGCCAGGAGGGCCTCCCACTGCTCTAGACTAGGGTATTTACCTTTGGTAGTAAAGGGCATTTTTCACAGCCCCAGGTGGCGTGGTACGTTGTGGCGTAGCCCCCACACCACACGCACTCTTTCGCGTATCTGTTCGGCCACATTTTATGATACATGGCTCTGCTTGCGTAGGTGTCTGTTTGTAGTCGTCTGAGCGTGGTGGCCTGCTCTCTGTTGAGGATATCCGCCGGAGCCGAGTACCTCCTGCGCGCTCCCAACAACGCCTTCATTGCCTCCCCGTAAGATTCTGGCGTGCTGAAGGGTTCGACCGGCAAACCCGCCCTCCGGTTTGTGAACCCACTCTGCCTTCGTTCTGTACTTGGACGCGTCAACATACAGAACAGATGGTTCTGTATGTTGACGCGTCCAAGTACAGAACGAAGGCAGAGCAAAACCCTGCTACTAAACCGCCTGGTCCCAGAGCGGTAGACTAGACTCATTCATCGCCCGCAAAGCTTCGTGGACTTCCTCTGACGTGGCCGGAGAGCAAAGCGCGCCGCAGGCCTCGTCCGAGAGCTGGGGAAGCGAATCGCAGACGGCTGCAACCGCCCCTTCGAAGTCCTGACGCGCTGCCAAGTCGCGCGTCGAAGAGAGTGCCGCTAAATGCGACGCGAAAACTCGCCGGCTCTCGGAAGGAGCCGACGATGTCGAACCGTCTCCGAGAAACATTTCCTCTCACTAAGGGAGCTGCGTAACCAGAGGTCAGCCGCGTCGTCTAGTGTCAGCTGAGAATATTTAAGGCGGGGACACATGTTAGGCGGGCGCTCCGAATCCGGTCCGGCTCGCCGCGTCCGGCGGCGCCGCTCCGGCCAGCCGGCGACCGCCGGACGCGTCAAACCGCGTAGATATGTCCGGTGCACCGCGTCCGGCGAATGTCCGGCACGCCGCTCCGGTGGGCAGCGGCAGCCAATGCGAGCGCGCAGAGCGCCAACGTCACGATGACGTCGAGTTCGCGACGTCACAGGTGAGCACGACAGAGGTACCGTGGTGAGCGGTGTGTCGGCTGCTCAATTGTACGGTTAGTTTGACAGCGCTGTTTTCACCGAACACCATGTCTTCGTTCAAACAGTCCCGGATTTGGGAGAACGAACAAGGGGTGCCGAGTGTAGCACCTTTTTTGAGCGCTGGCCAGTCCCGATGAGCCCGCGGCTGCGGCGTCGATACGAAACCACTAGGCCTAGCGACGACTAGGGCAGTCGGGGACTAGCGCGCAGTTCGTCGCCCGGCGTTGCCGCAGGCGATGTCGTTGCCGAAAGCTCCACTCTAGCACAGGCATGCTGTCGTTGCTCGAATCTAGGAAGCATCCTTTCTGGTAGCATGGCTGTTCTGTATTTTCTTGTGCGAACGTGAAGTAAACCGAGCCTGCCGGTCGACCAGCCTGGATCGCGTCTGCTGGCGTCATAAAAACGAGCTAATGAGTGTTCTTGACGTAAATAATAAACCCTGGGATAGGGAAATGAGAAAATTATATCATTTTTCTGGTTCATTGGCCAATACCGAGTTGCTGGTAAAAGTAACAACTGTGGTACGAGCGAATTAGTTGCGAGAACCGCCTCGCAGCTGCCGCTAGCTGGCCCGACGCTGGGGTCCGGCTCGACTGGCGCCCGCTAGCCGCTGCTGAAGGCGCCACGGAAACTGACCATACTATTTTTATTGTGTGATGATGCTGTTGACAGCAAAGCGGAGTGAAGAATAGGCCTTGAATTATAGCGCAGGCGAGTTCCGAAGCGCCGGCCCCTGCCGCTTCGATGCGGAGCAGGCTATAGGCCTAGCGACGACCACGGCAGACAGGCAGCAGCAGAGCTCGTCGCCCGGAGCGCCCGCGAGCGGTGCCGTTGCCGAAAGCACGCAACATAAGCAGGCATGCTTTGTCGCCGCTCGAGTATAGCATGCAGTCTTTCTGATAACAAGGCGATGCCGTCTTTTCTTGCAATATTTGTACACCAAGCCAAGCAGCGCTCAGGCACCGCTGCGCGGCGGCGAAGTGCGACGCCGGTTGTGGGCGGAGCTTGGGTTGAGCAGCGCAGCGATGCTCACCGCTCCTTGTGTGTCCCTGCTTGCTGTGGCGCGGCAGTTCGGAAGCCGCGACCGGAGCGGCGCGCCGGACGCGTTGCCGGACATGTGTTCCCTGCTTTAGCGCGACGCGACGCACCCGATACCGAGAAGGGATATCCAGGGACGGATTATATAATTTAGCTCTAAAAAGAGTCGTTACAAAGTCTTTCTTTAGCATTCAATACAAGCCCCGCGAGGAGGCTTACAAAAATTTGTCTCCACTACGGAAGCAGTCGTACTCCTTAATATAAGAACCCTGATCACGCCTAATACATTTTTCCAACAGACGGAACTCATTTTGACCACGTGTGAAAAAACACATACGTTACATATTCGGTACAAGTTAATTCAACTATTTTCGTGTGCTGTTCTCCGTTCATCAACAGAACCGATTCAATTGCTTTGTCCAATGTGTACTCTTAAAGGAAAAGACACTAATTTTATTTGCCAAGGTCCACTTTATTTAAATTAGTTACTTATTTCTTGCACAACGTTCTCACTCCGAACGTATTGCTCTCTGGCGAATCTTTGTGGAGGTCTGTGTCTATGTTTTTGACTTCTGCCGATAGATGGCGGAAGCATTTCAGCGTGCTTAGGGTGCCTTGATGTCCGCGCGCCTCCGTTTTCAGGGCGGAGACACCCTTCGTACCACCGCGCGCCGCCGTTTCCACGTCGCAGCGTAATGTTGGGCCCCACGCGCCGGTCGCGTAAAGCAACGTAAATGGAAATAAACTCAGTTGCCACACATAGAGCGGTTTCGCGGCGCCGCCACCACTGGCTGCTTTGAGCGGCGCTGCAGTCGTACCAGGCTTAAAGTCACTGGAACTCTGAAAGTACCGCAACCAGCGGGCGGCGCGCAGGCAACATTGGGGTGTTGTTGCCAGAGGTGGTCCAGCGCGGCGAGCGCGTCGTCTGCTAGGCGAAGAAAGTCTCCCTTGCGGCGGCGTTGTTCATCGCTTTTGCGCAAAAATTAATGAAAGTATTCATGATTGAGAGCTTAGATGAGGTGAGGGTATCGAAAACCTTGAAAGCGTTGCACGACAGCTGCGCAACCTCTCGTATTCTTGAGCCCATGGGTGTGAGCTAACAACGCAAGAAGCAGGCTTGTCCTATCGCTTCCGCGAGAGGCTCGCAAATGCATGTTTTCGGGATATAACAAAACGTTTAGTAAATAGGTTCACTTGGAAGTCTGCTGGGTATAAAACGTTCCCTTTACGCTTACTATTTCCTGCCGCCTGTTCTTCCCTCCATGTGGTCAGTAGCCGGTCGGAGGCTTGTGGGAGGCAGTTGGGCGACCCTAAAGTCGACGAGCTCTCCGACATCTCGTAAAGCAACGTCTCCGAAAACATTTATAGCTGTCACACTCACACAGACACACGACGCACAGAGACGCGCACACGCACGCACACAGACAGACACACGCGGTGCACAAAGACACGCGCGCACACAGATACGCACGCAGACACACGCACTGACAGAGACACGCATACACAGAGACACGCACGCATACAGACACACGCGGTGCACAGATACGCACGCAGACACACTCACTGACAGAGACACGCATGCACAGACACACGCACGCATACAGACACACGCGGTGTGCAGATACGCACGCAGACACACGCACTGACCAAGACGCGCATACACAGGCACACGCACGCACACAGACACACGCGGTGCACAGATACGCACGCAGACACACGCACTGACAGAGACACGCATGCACAGACACACGCACGCATACACACACACACGGTGTGCAGATACGCACGCAGACACACGCACTGACCGAGACGCGCATACACAGACACACGCACGCACACAGACACACGCGGTGCACAGATACGCACGCAGACACACGCACTGACAGAGACACGCATGCACAGACACACGCACGCATACAGACACACGCGGTGCACAGATACGCACGCAGACACACGCACTGACAGAGACACGCATGCACAGACACACGCACGCATACAGACACACGCGGTGTGCAGATACGCACGCAGACACACGCACTGACCGAGACGCGCATACACAGACACACGCACGCACACAGACACACGCGGTGCACAGATGCGCACGCAGACACACGCACTGACAGAGACACGCATGCACAGACACACGCACGCATACAGACACACGCGGTGTGCAGATACGCACGCAGACACACGCACTGACCGAGACGCGCATACACAGACACACGCACGCACACAGACACACGCGGTGCACAGATACGCACGCAGACACACGCACTGACAGAGACACGCATGCACAGACACACGCACGCATACAGACACACGCGGTGCGCAGATACGCACGCAGACACACGCACTGACAGAGACGCGCATACACAGACACACGCACGCATACAGACACACGCGGTGCACAGATACGCACGCAGACACACGCACTGACAGAGACACGCATGCACAGACACACGCACGCATACAGACACACGCGGTGTGCAGATACGAACGCAGACACACGCACTGACCGAGACGCGCATACACAGACACACGCACGCACACAGACACGCGGTGCAGATACGCACGCAGACACACGCACTGACAGACACGCATACACAGACACACGCACGCACACAGACACACGCGGTGCACAGATGCGCACGCAGACACACGCACTGACAGAGACACGCATACACAGACACACGCACGCACGCAGACACACGCGGTGCACAGATACGCACGCAGACACACGCACTGACAGAGACACGCATACACAGACACACGCACGCACACACACGCGGTGCACAGATGCGCACGCAGACACACGCACTGACAGAGACACGCATACACAGACACACGCACGCACGCAGACACACGCGGTGCATAGATACGCACGCAGACACACGCACTGACAGACACGCATACACAGACACACGCACGCGCACAGACACACGCGGTGCACAGATACGCACGCAGATACACGCACTGACAGACACGCATACACAGACACACGCGGTGCACAGATACGCACGCAGACACACGCACTGACAGACACGCATACACAGACACACGCACGCACACAGACACACGCGGTGCACAGATGCGCACGCAGACACACGCACTGACAGAGACACGCATACACAGACACACGCGGTGCACAGATATGCACTGACAGACACGCATACACAGACACACGCACGCACACAGACACACGCGGTGCACAGATACGCACGCAGACACATGCACTGACAGACACGCATACACAGACACACGCACGCACACAGACAAACGCGCGCGCAGCACACTGCGCGCACACAGATACAGGCGCGCGCACAGACACACACGCGCGCGCACAGAGACACGCACACGCACGCAGACATACGCTCAGATAGAGGCACAGACGCGCGCGCACACGCACACAGACACACGCACGCACACAGACAGACACACACGCACACAGATGCGATACTGAACGTGCTACTTCGTAAAACACGCAGTCCAACCCCATCGGAAGCACTGCGCCCCGTCGGCTCCTAGAGCGAGTGGACCCTCTATGGAGGCGCCTAATCACGTGATCGCAACTGGCCAATAGGCGGCGCGGCGGCGAAGAGAAAACATGCGGTACTTTCAGAGTTCCAGTGACTTTAACCAGGCTTCAGCCAGTGCGATCAGTTGCTGTACTCGTACTTTTGCGCGCATGTCGCAGATTGCTTTCGCGACGCGGTTGCTGCTGTGATCGTTGTCTTTGTGCTACGTGCGCTTGCATGCAGAGTTTCAGGAGCTGTATCTGTCGTGCCGACGTGTTGTGTGACGGGCTGCACGAGCGGTTACAGAAACAACAAGACTGAGAGGCACTTTTTCGCGGCTCCTCGTGACGCGGATCTTTGTGCGGCATGGGTTCGCACCATTCCCCGTGTTCACAGAAAACTCTCCGACAAATCCCGTGTGTGCGATCTTCATTTTTACGAAGACACACTGAAGACGTACACCCATGATATTAATGGCGAAGAAGCAAAAACTGAGAGGGGTAAGTGGAGCCTCGCCGAAGGATGCGTACCGAAGGTTTTCCCCTAGCCTGCCTTCTTACCTGTCGAAGCGCAAACTCCCAGACAGCTAATTACAACCAGGAAAGAAAAACAAATTGAATCCAGATTGTATCTCATATGTTCCTGGAGCACTAAAGCACCCTTCAAGACCCTTTACTGAACTTCAGACAGGCATAGAGTCAGTGATCGAGCAAGAAACTATACGGGAAAAGTTTTTGAAAATCTGTTCGGATTTATTGTGGATCTTCTTTCGAGCAGAAAGGTACAACGAGTGGGTTGTAGCCTGCACTCTGACGATTTCACAGTGCAGGTAATGACGTTCTACTTGGTAATGTGGATGCATTTTTACTGCAGATTCCTGGCAGAGAGGAGCAGTGCCAGTCAGCAGGTGAATAATGCAAGGAAAAAGTCTCGCCTGCTGTAATGTAGTGTGCACATGGGAAAAAGCGCAAAATGTGTTGTGAATAAAATGTACAAGTATCTCTGTATTTGTGTCTAGCCGTAGCGCACTGCGTGAAGGATCGCAAAATACTTGTTGGAACGGTAGCGCACGCTAGGAACGAACGGTACACGGAGAGCGGTAAATTCAAAATACTGAAATTTCGTGCCTGGAGCTAGCGTCAGGCATCCTCATGACCGCCCGCAATTTTGGCCAAAGGTGGCATTGGCTAGGCAGCGATGATCTGTATCACTCGAGTTCTTGCAGCAAAGATTTGTGGCATACTCGCCGCAAAGGGTTCACAACTGACTGGTGTCTTTCGATAAACATCGGTAAGTGCGATATTTGAGACGCCAGTTACTCAACATTCTCGAAGGCTGCATGCTACGACGCTGGGCGGCAGAGCCTGCGGCGTCTGCTAGCGGCGGCCAGCAGAAGCCTGTTTCGACGGCAGCGCCCGTCGCGCTAAAATTTGCGGGCCGCTTCAGCCGCATGGAGAAGGCGGAGAGTTTGGCAACTGAGTTTAGTTCCATTAACGTTGGCGTACAGTGCGCTTTGCGGTTGCATAGCGACAGGAATAATGCGACTGAACTGGAAACATGCAGTACGTAGTTGATTCGCTCGTAGGAATAATATTCTGGTACTTTTGTGTGTGTATTATGCATGGCAGAGTCGCTCTAATCACACGGCAACAGAAAATTAATGACTGACTACTGTGTTCCCCAGTCACTGGCTGCACTGAAATAGGACAACTGGGATTTGGTGTTCCTTCGTAGTTGTAATTTATAGTGCCATGGTCGCCGAATTCACTAGAATTATGCTACATTTGTTGTTCGTACGTAAGGACTGGTCGGAGGCCCCGAATTTTCTCGGCATATGGCTGCAGCGCGGAGGATGACCTTGTTGCGACCTTCCGGCGCGACAGTCAAGGGCGACCTTCCGGCGCGACGGTCAGGGACGGGCTAACCCTACCGCCCATTAGTGTTCTTTTTTTGTGTGCCATCTCCCCCTTGTCGTTTTCAGCCACATGTCCTTCTGGCCCGGGGAGCGCCTGGGGGGGGGGGGGGGGGGGGGGGCGTTTGGAGGCTCGCGCTCTGGTCTTCCCAAGTAATCAGTTATGAGCCGTGCCGGCTCACCCAAAGCGGAAGCTCTTTGTGGGAGCGCGGGCGCCGATGCCCCCCTCAAAGGTGCCGCGGTTGGAAGGGGCTTTGGACAGCGTGGGGAGAGCGAGGGCCAGTTGTACTCCGGACGCCGAACGACGAGCAGCTCGCTTCGCTGACTGCTCGAGCGTTCCGAGAGATGTGTAGTTGCTTGCATTTGATTTTTGTATTGAACGTGTAAAATAAATTCACCGAGTTAAGTTTCAACGACTGGATCAAGTCTGATCATTTGTGATTACGACAACGAATAGCGGCAGCTACGCATAGTTACAACAAAAGTTCTGGTGCCGAAACCTGGGAACGGATTTCTTACATCGACCGGACCCCAACGACAACGAAAAGATGGAGGTGCTGAAGAAGAAGAGGAAGGCTGTCAGATCATCAGCGACGCGTCTTACTAAAGAAGCCGACGACATCTTGGCCGCCGAGACAGCACCCGACATCGAAAAGGTGAGCGTTCTTCTCGAGCGCTTACAATTGGTGCAACGGCAGCTCAACGATGTGGACTCCGCGATCGAGCCACATATCAAAGATGACGACGCAGACGCTGAGTTTGAACAGGTCCTTGAGTATACCGATAAGATTGCCATTAGCATCTGCAGATTAAAACTCAAGACAAATCCTGAAAGCCGGAAGGAATCAGCGACCACCTCTACGACTTCCGCACATCACAAGATAAAACTTCCGAAATTGGAACTATCGAAATTCGACGGAAGAAGAAAAAATTGGCAGCCGTTCTGGCAGCAGTTTGAGCCAGCTATTCATACGAATCCGGACCTCTCCCCTGTTGACCGCTTTAACTACCTAAAGTCGCTGCTTTCTGGACAAGCTGAAGCCGCCATCGCCGGGCTTCAAGCTACAGCTGAGTGCTATACTGATGCCATCGAAATCCTAAAGCAGCGATTCGGCGACCAAGCGGCCTTGATACAAGAACACATGCAGGGGCTCATCGATATCCGGGGTGTGATGTCTGCGGGAAAAGTGCGTGACTTAAGGCGGCTCTACGACGACGTGCAAGTGCGTATGCGAGGCTTGAGAGCGTTGGGTGTTGGCGACGACAGTTACAACGCGATGCTGTATCCCGTCCTACTTCGTGCACTTCCAAGGGAGCTCGTCCTCGCCTATCACCGCGCGCACGCAGAGGACCAACATGCTCCGAGTACAACGTCATCTACAACGGCAGAAGATTGTGCCCGGTCCGCAACATCCTCAGCAACAGCGACGGACAGCCGGACACCACTCAAGTCCTTACTTCGGTTCTTCAGACTGGAGTTGGAGAGCCGCGAGAAAGCCTTCGAGCATCGACCTGAAACTGCACCTGGTAAGCCAGCGTCTCATTTTAACGGGCCAAAGGAAGAATCAAGAGGGAGCATTCGACCTTCCTCGGCCGCAGCTTTGCATGGCTCAGCGTCAAACACCTCCTGCCCAATCTGCGGATCAAGTAATCACGGAGGCGAAGATTGCGATTCACATCTGGATGTGAAGCACAAGAAAGCAATTTTAACGTCCAAAGGCAGATGCTTTCGCTGCACGAAATGGCAATTTCCTCACTGGCGTCCCAGAACCCTCCTCGCAGCGCCGCCTCTCCTCCTCCGCTCTTTTCTTCCTTCTCCTCTTTTTTTCTTTCACGGCTGTTGCGCTCTTCGGTCTATTCCTCCGGCGAGTCTGCCTCCGCGCACCGCCGCCGCGAATCTGCGCGTCTTCTAGACCTGGTCAGCGCGCCTCTCAATGTGCTGACGCATGAACACGTAGGTGGTGGTGGAAACGTTTATTGCCAATGATGTAAATCGTAGGGGGCGCCTGGTTTGCCGCAAAAGTTTGCATGATTACGAGCATTGGTCTGGGTATCGGGCATGCAGCAGTATTGGGTATTGAGCAGTCCGGGTTTGTAGTTGTCGCCAATGTGCAGCCTGCGCTATGGTGAGGGACGGAGCGGGGGGTGCGTATTCCCTTCTTTTGTCTCGGTAATACGAGAGAATATCACGGAAGGAGACCAGGTAGTGCATTCCCTGCTCACGACAGTATGAGGCATTAAAGGCTTTCGCCTTAATAAAGCGATTCTGCTCGTATTGTCTTTCACAGCTGTTCTGCTCCTGGCGAGCTTCTAGGGCGGCCGGCTCGCGATTTTCGCGTTGCCCTTCGAGCCATTTGTGTGGCCGGCACGTTCCTCGCGCAAAGAAGGCGACTGCGCACGTACTTAAAATGGCGTTAAAGGGCGATTCACACGACGGTCCGTTCGCACGCGGCCCGCGCACTACCTGGTCTCCTTCCGTGATATTCTCTCGTATTACCGAGACAAAAGAAGGGAATACGCACCCCCAGCTCCGTCCCTCACCATAGCGCAGGCTGCACATTGGCGACAACTACAAACCCGGACTGCTCAATACCCAATACTGCTGCATGCCCGATACCCAGACCAATTCTCGTAATCATGCAAACCAGGCGCCCCCTACGATTTACATCATTGGCAATAAACGTTTCCACCACCACCTACGTGTTCATGCGTCAGCACATTGAGAGGCGCGCTGACCAGGCCGCGGTTCAGAAGACGCGCAGATTCGCGGCGGCGGTGCGCGGAGGCAGACTTGCCGGAGGAATAAACCGAAGAGCGCAACAGCCGTGAAAGAAAAAAAGAGGAGAAGGGAGAAAAGAGCGGAGGAGGAGAGGCGGCGCTGCGAGGAGGGTTCTGGGACGCCAGTGAGGAAATTGCCCACGAAACAAGGTCACAGATCCAAGAATTGCAGAATAAGACTGATCTGTAAAAAATGCACACGAAGGCATGCGACCTCCATGTGCGATCCCGCCTTCATTAATAACTCATCGAAAGGAGAGGGAGCTACCGAAAGAGCTGGAGGAGTCATCCTGCATGCTTCCGAAGCCGAGGAGAATCGCCCCAAACAAAGTGTGCTAATGCCGACGGTGACCGCTTGGAACAAAGGGACTAAGGCAAAGCGAATGTGTCGACTATTATTTGACAGCGGAAGCCAAAGAAGCTTCATTTCCGAAGATTGCTCGCGACAGCTGGGTTGCCGACTGCTAGGAACCGAAATACTCACTATTGGAGTTTTCGGAGGAGTACAGAAGCGGCGCACACTCCGACGCGTCGAAGTGCGTCTACTCGGAAAAGATGACCCGAAAACAGGATATAAAATTGAGGCCTTGGAGGTACCCACTATATGTGACCAAGCCATCCCTTGTCCCGACGAGCAGATCAGGAAGACTCTGCGCGAGCTCTCATTGTCACCGGGTGACGAATTTCAGCATCCCCACACTGCCCTGATCGATGTCCTGGTCGGTTCCGATCACTTCTGGGAATTTCTAACTGGCAGGATGGAGAAATTGGACGCTCGGCTAACGGCACTCGAAACAGTGTTTGGATGGGCAGTGCAAGGCAAAACTTCATTTTCCTGCCAGGAAGCGACTTGCGCTCATGCAGTCGTATTGAGAACGACGGTTGCAAATGAACAGGTAGAGCCTGTTTTGAACCTTTTCACACCTGTCGAGCTTGAAGAACAAAGGGGAGTAAAAGCCACGAAGCCCGTCTGCGGAGAAGAAAGCGAACTCCTAGACTTGAATCGATTCAACTCCGTAACTAACGTAAACCGGGTGACAGGTTGGATTCTGCGGTTTGTAAATAACCTGCAAACGAAACAAAGGCATACGGGACCCCTAACGGCTCTTGAATTGGAACGTGCACAACTTTATTGGCTGCAGCAGGCACAGAAATCGACATTCGGTATCGAGCTGCAGCACGTAGCCAAAGGAGACAGGACGCTGCGTGATTTAACCCTCAACGACTTCGTTTTACGGAGAGATGACAACGGGTTGCTACGGATACGCAATCACCCCTGTTCAGCGGACAAGGACTACGACGAGCGGCAACCTATCGTCCTACCGAAGCAGTACCGATACACTGTCTTGTTAGTGCATCAGGCTCACAAGAAGTTGTTGCATGCAGGAGTGCGGGACACGCACGTCCAACTGCGCGAAGGGTTTTGGATAGTGCGTGGCCGGCATTTGGTGAAAAGTGTAGTGCGCTCCTGTGTTGTGTGCCGGCGGCTGAGTGCCACCCGCGTCGAATTGGACACGGACCAACTCCCCCCCGACAGAACTTCTCAAGCAAAGCCTTTCGAAGTCGTCGGAGTAGATTTTGCGGGCCCACTCCTACATTGTTCTGTTCACTTGTGCTGTGACGCGTGCTGTGCATTTAGAACTGGTGAAGGACATGAACACGAAGCCTGGGGACATTGTTTTGGTCCGCGAAAGCTTTCCTCGCCTCCTGTGGAAAAGCGGAGTCGTTGTAACGTGTGTTCCACGGACGCGACGGAAAGATAAGGTCTTGCCAAGTCCGGCTGCCGAAGGGCAAAGTGGTTAGACGACCTGTACAGCTTTGTACCCGACAATTGTCAGAAGCGTAGAATGAGTCGTTGACCCATTCGGCGGGGGAGTGTTGCGACCTTCCGGCGCGACAGTCAAGGGCGACCTTCCGGCGCGACGGTCAGGGACGGGCTAACCCTACCGCCCATTAGTGTTCTTTTTTTGTGTGCCATCTCCCCCTTGTCGTTTTCAGCCACATGTCCTTCTGGCCCGGGGAGCGCCTGGGGGGGGGGGGGGGGGCGTTTGGAGGCTCGCGCTCTGGTCTTCCCAAGTAATCAGTTATGAGCCGTGCCGGCTCACCCAAAGCGGAAGTTCTTTGTGGGAGCGCGGGCGCCGATGCCCCCCTCAAAGGTGCCGCGGTTGGAAGGGGCTTTGGACAGCGTGGGGAGAGCGAGGGCCAGTTGTACTCCGGACGCCGAACGACGAGCAGCTCGCTTCGCTGACTGCTCGAGCGTTCCGAGAGATGTGTAGTTGTTTGCATTTGATTTTTGTATTGAACGTGTAAAATAAATTCACCGAGTTAAGTTTCAACGACTGGATCAAGTCTGATCATTTGTGATTACGACAACGAATAGCGGCAGCTACGCATAGTTACAACAGACCTGCCAAATATAATTATTTCTGCGTAGTTAACACCCCACTTTTTCAACATTCTTTGCGAATCCTGTAGACTGATGATACGATGAGTCGAGGTTTTGCTGACTAGTGGCTGCTAAGCAGGAAAGTCCAGTCCTAAGTCCAAGACAAATTTACCTGACACATTTATTTTTTCTTTGCAAAACTTCAGGAAAGAAATCATCAAAAGCGACCGATTCACAAAGCAACCTCACAAAATGAGCCTCTAAACCACTTCGCTTGAATCCCGTTATCCTTGCCAAGCTAGATTAAACAAAGGGAGTCGGAGCAATGCGGGCCGCCTTCTCTGCTCTAGTTTCGAAAAGACGCTGTCCTGTCGCCTCACTCAGTAATATTCGGGGAAGGGAACAGACCTCTTATTAAGGTATGGGTCTGGGCTAGTTGCAAAACCACGTTTGACGTAAAGCGCGCAGAAATACACGGACGAGTCAACAGAACAGACAAGCTCTCATCCCCGCAGGGGTCATCAAGAGAGGCAATAAAGAAAACACAAACTCTCGGAAATGCCTGCCGAGGGACGAATTTTACCGATGTGACTGCGTGACGCACACGAAACGAGCCTTTTTTTCTCTCTCTAATGGAGAAAAGTAGGGTCCTATCGTTGGCGACCCGCAGTCGCGACTTCTTTGCCTACTGACGCACAGAATCTAGGTACGCCGCCAGGATATTCGTAGTGAGCTGGCGCAAAGAAGCGATGAAGGAGCGGGGTGCTTAGAATGCCTTCGTGAAATAAAGATTAATATACTGAACAAAATGCTTGAGGAGAGCTCACACACTCGCTTACCAGAGAGAGCTCGCCTAAATAATATGGGTGCCTTACTGGGAAACGACTTTGCCGTCAGGTTCTGTAGGAAGCGCTCGACAAATCTGGATGTGGCCTGGCAAGTTTTAACCCTCGCGTCTCCCTGCCGCAATGAACTGCGGGACGATTATAGCTTTCGCGGCCGACGTCATCGGCGCACGTGCTAGCGGTCTGGATAATACACGCTACTTCTGACAGCGTGGTGCGCAGAAGGTTCGATGTGAGGCTACTACACAATGATGCGTCTCCAACACGGAAAAGAAAAGCAGCGCGGAACGCTCGAAACAAGCAAAACCGAGGCGACAGTATATGCAGTAAGTTCGACAGTAAGTTCGCCCATTGGGCCACGCTTCTTTGCTTGAAGTGCGCGTGTTGTGAGCGTGATGCAGCTGTCGGAGGTCAAACTGTGAGCGTCTGTTGTGTTCCCGGGCGTTCTGCTCCAGAAGGGAGCGGCTATTTCGTTTGGCTCGGGGAAGCTTGCGGAGAGAAAAATGGGAATCACAGGTCAGGTGAGACGGCTGTAAACCAACAAAATTCCAAAGTATGCGAGGCAAGGCATGAAGAACGCTTGCATTTCAGAACAATGTTTGCTTGTTGCCGAGTTATAATACGCATCTTTAACGTTCCCCCCTCGTAAACTTCTCGCACGTGGCTTTGCGGCGAACGGAGAAGCTGTTTAAGTGGCAGTCTTTTGAGAAAATGAAAATGTAGCTGGAAATAAGTAATCCTCTTTGTTTGCAAAGTAATGAAATGTAAATCATCCGGATACACATATTCCGCTGGAGTATGCAACACCCGTTCTGGGAATGTAACAACTGCTCACAAAGCGCCAAGTTTCAAGGCAGATTACTGCTAAAGAATATGTATTTTAGCGTGTATTTCTGCAGTGGTTACGTCAGCGAGGCGACGTCTTCAGTGCGCAATGGTGTCCTGTTAGCCAACGCAATTTGTTTTTCTGTCTGTTCGTTCATCGGATGCAGTTCCAGACATTTTTCCAATCTGTCCTAGCTACCTTTTTTAACTGAAATGACCCGCTTTCGCGTCTCAGTTCAAAGTTGTAGTCTCTTTATTTTATCTCTAATATGCTCTCACAACACCACCAGTTACCTTTAAAATTGATTAACTTGTACACCGGCACGCAAATAGAAAAAGGCACCTGGCATGCACCGATGCCATGTTATCAGGAGCCTGAAAATAATTAGATGCGCAGCAATTAACGTTTGTTCATATTCCGGCCATAATGCTGTCGAATGCCTTCGTTACGGTATGATACATCACGGTATATTTATGTAGAACTGCTTCCTGTAATCTGTGATTGTGTTTATATTCAGCTTTTATCTAGCTCATGTATCAGATGTCCTTCTCATCTAGCATTCTATTGGAAATATCTCCGAGCTATGAGCGATAAACCATGGCCCGCTTACAACCTCACCATAACGAAATATTTGATAAGCACCATAACGAAATATTTGATTACATTTCCATCCACTGATCACAAGGTAGATACGACCGCGCACATTCTAGACGACCATGTTGCAATCAGGATGTGACATTTCAGTAAACACAGAAGATCGGACAGCTCAAAGTGGCGCAACTTGAAAGAAGCTTTACCTTTGAGTATGAACGTATCGGTGAACATACTCCGGGACCTTTATGGCGTAATTAGATATTTGATTCGCCCACAAGATATATAACGTAATTAAGGTCGCTTATACACTCTAGCCCAACAAACGGTCCAATATACTGTGACAGCAGTTTTTGACAAAGACCACGCTTGCATAGAGGGTCCACAACCACACAATGTCGCCAGGAACATAAGAAACTTATTGGTGTCGGACGTCGTAGCGGTTCTTAGAACGGCCTTGCGCGGATAAAATTCGAACGCGGGCAAGCTGGCGAGCTTCTTCAGCTCTGCAGAGCGTGGTCGCAAGAGAAGGTTCATCGGTGATGAAAAATAGTAGTATGGTGTCAAGGCCACAGCGAGGCGAGTGAGCATAGAGCTGGTAGAAGGGGCAGTAGCCCGTTGTCTCATGTTGCGCTGTGTTGTATGCATGAGTAATGAACGGAAGGACGCCATCCCAGTCCTTATGCTCTGCAGCGACGTACACAGCAAGCATGGCGGTGAGTGTCTGATTAGTGCGTTCTACCACACCGTTCGTTTGGGGATGATATGGCGTGGAGTGGCGAAAACTGCAGGTGCTGAGGCGGAGAAGTTCTTCGACAACGTCCGCTGTGAATTGGCGTCCACGGTCGCTAATGAGAACTGCAGGAGGGCCGTGCCGAAGAACGACGAATCGAAGTAAGAAATGAGATACTTCGGACGCAGTAGCAGCTGGTATCGCGGCTGTCTCACAATAACGGGTTAGATAGTCTACGCACACAAGAATCCATCGATTTCCTTTCCAAGGACCGTGGGAAAGGTCCAAGAAGGTCAATGCCAACTTGCTCAAACGGGTCGGTTGGAGGTGTGATTGGCCGCAGTTTTGCCGGTGGACATGAAGTCGGCAGCTTAAAGCGCTGGCATTGCACACAGCTGGCTACATAGTGCTGGATGGTTGTAGCATGTTAGGCCAGTAAAACCGTTGTTTTGTGCGGTGGAGTGTTCGGGCCACTCCCAAGTGTCCAGATGTGGCGTCGTCGTGCATCATTTCAAGAACTGCGATGCGTAGGCTTTCAGGCAGGACAAGAAGCATTCGTGCTCCCCAAGAAGCGAAATTCTTCTTCTAAAGCAATCGCTCGCGAATGCGAAAAGTATTCTTTGCAGAGTCTTGGGCGGCATCAAACAGAGAAGTTAATGTGTCACAGACCAGTGGAATGTTTCCGGTCAGGAATTCTCTCGGGGCTCAGCCATCGGCGAACGAAGCTGACACTGGAATTCCAGGAGTGGTATGTTCTAGAGTGGTGGTACGGGTGCGCTGTTTTTTTTAAAGTGGAGAATGCAGGCATAGCCGACTCGACGACGCCTGTCACGGAAGACTGACCTTTTGCGCTCCCTCCTGCTCTCCCGCGCGGCGCTCCGAGGGAACTTCGCGGGTTCATGCGTCCCCTCTGCCCCGTCGTCACCGCGTTGACAAAAGCGCCCCGATGATGAGGGAGAGGGAAGAAGTATGCTAGCTGCCGGCCCGTCCAGGTTGCAGAGAGTGGTTGGGGCAGTCGGGAGGAAATAGGCAGTTGAAGAGGTTGGGTGGTGTGTTTGCGGGCGTGGAGGGCCGAGTTACCGCGCCGAGGCACGCGTTCCATCGCACAAGGCCCGCCGCCGTCGAGCCATCGTCGCATCCACAACCACCCGAACCAGAGTCATCGCCGCAGCCCCCGTATGTGAATTGTCCGTCGGACTTTCTGTTCTTTTTCCTATTTAACTTTTTGTATATTACTTCTTTTCATGCCCTGTACGCCTTCTTGTTCTCTGTAGTTGGATTTGTGTGTTCTTTGTATTGTCTGTCTCTCTTGCTTGTCGCGTTTTGTATAGTTTTTCGGCTAATCCTCTGTTTGTTTTTACATGTTTTTGTGTTTCCCTGCATGCGATTAAATATTTGTTTTACACACGCAACCCCTGAGTTCCTTTGGAGTACTGACGCACCGACACACGTGCACCACGCACGGGCTGACCGACCTCAAAAAAATAAATGTTGCACAACGTTCGCTTTTAGGCCACAGGGGAGCGTAAAGCGGCCCCTGTGCCTCGACGGCTTGCACCAGGCAGCCGGTTGGTGGGCGATAGTTGTGACATAATGTTTGGCCTTTGCGTTGCTCAGTTCGGAAAACTTGAATATCGGGGAAGGCTTGTGAAAGTGAGGCCATGTATTCATCAAAGTTGTCTGCGTCGTCATCAGTCGTTTGAAGCGGCAGACGCGAAAGACAATCAGCATCTGAGTGTTTACGGCCGCTTTTAAGCACCACAGTAAAATTAAATTCTTGAAGGCGCAAGGCCCATCGATCAAGCCGGCCACACGGGTCACGATCACTCATTAGCCAGCAAAGCGAATGGTGGTCGGTCACGACGGTGAAAGCATTCCCGTACAGATAGGAGCGGAAGCGCTCTACAGCGAAAACAACGGCGAGACTTTCTTGCTCAGTAACCGTGTAATTCCTTTCGCACTTACTCAACGAGCGCCTTTCTTGGAACTCAGGATAAGACCATGCAGCTCATTCCATGCAATCAATCACGATATCACGACGACGGTTGTCCTCACTAAATGTTTTGCCAAAAATTACAACGTCGTCCAAATAACAAACAAATTTGCCACTTAATCCACGCAGGATTGTATCCATGAACCGGTCGAATGATGCAGGCGCATTACATAATCCAAATGGCATAACGTTAAACTCATAAAGTCCGTCTGGTGTTATGAATGCCGTTTTTTCTTTATTTGCAGTGTGCATGGGGATTTGCCAGTAGCCGGATCTCAAATCAATAGAAGAAAAGCATCAAGCTCAGTGCAGACAATCAATTGCGTCATCTATACGTGGAAGCGCGTGGACGTCCTTATTCGTGGCCGTATTTAAGCGACGGTAGTCGACACAGAACCTCCATGTGACATCTTTCTTTCTAACAAGGATAACTGGAGCTGCCCAAGGACTCGAAGATTCTCGATTTATGCCTCGCTTTAGCATCAACTGAACGTAGTCACCTATCAATTTACGTTCAGTGGCTGAGACTCGATAGGGCTTCTGGCGGATAGGAGGTGCGGAGCCGATGTTGACCATGTGATGAATACGACTGGTAGGCAGTGGTGTTGAATCGTCCTTGGCAACGTCGAACACGAAGACATGCTTAAGAAGTAGTTCCACTAGAATGCGACGCTCGGTTGCAGGAAGAGACCGATTAATCATAGCCTTAACTTGGGTATCCGTATCTTTTTTCACGTGCTGCTCACTGACAGAGCTGGTTAACGCCGCGACGGAACCTGACAAGCCTTCCTCGAAACGGGCGAGTTTGAGGCCCCGAGGCAACACAGCTGGCTCTTCAGAGTGGTTGACCGTCCACAGCTCGGTACGGCCTCTCACCACGGGAACGACGCAAAAAGGCACGAGGATGGTCTTCTTAGAGCAGGCGAGCGTCGTAGGCTCGACTACAGCTTCAAAAGATTCGCACTGATTGTGAATAGAGGAAACCCGTACGAATTCTGCAGATGAAGCTGGTACAACAGTGTCTTCTTCCACCGCAAATGCTCCAAATACAGGGGTCGAGTTATAAGAGCTGAAAGTAGCGAAGAATTCAAAGCAATCTCTCCCGCACGACAGTCTAAAGATGCACCACACTCTTGCAGAAAATCAATCCCAAGAATCACATCGTGCGTTGACCGCGGCAGCACTGTAAATTCTCTTCTGAACGCTAGACCACCAATAACAACATCCCAAGTACACACACCAAGTGGAACCAAAGGTTCACCACCGACATCAAGAAATAACGCTGCACGGTCACTACTAAACATCACTTTCCTACCTAAACTGTTCTTAAACCCAAAACTCATAACGGATACTGTAGCTCCAGTGTCTACAAGAGCCACTGTTTTCACACCATCAATAACAACTTCCAGTTTGTTCTTCAACATAACCACAGGCAGAGGTATAGTGAACGGCATCGACTCGCCGGCGGCCTCAGCTCCATCGGCCGCGCCTCCTAGTTTCCCGGAGGCGGAGGGGAAGCACGACGTCGAGGAGAAGGTGAAGGCCGTTGGCGCTGAAGTGGCGGCGTCACACTGCGATCAGGTGCAGGTGGTGAACTCCGCAAATTTGTCGGATGGTTTCGAGTCTCAAGCGGACATAGTCGGGGATCATTGCTGTTCGGTGTGCAGTTGTGCGTGAATATTCACCGGGGGTCGGTAGTCTCGAGCAGTCGGGAAACGGCGGCGGCAATATCTAGCGATATGCCCTGCAATGCCAGACCGGTAGCACAAAGGTTGAGAGCACCAGCGACCGCATAAGAGTCCTGGTGAACAATGTCGCGACGTTGGTTGCAGCCAGGCTCTCGCTGCTGACGAACCACGCCTTCAGGGAAGGTGGGTCTCCTTTCCGTTAGCTGGTGGCCATAACGTTGGGCAAGGTTGTTCCGGTCGTACATCGGCAAAGCGCCGCTAGGTTGAGCCCACGAAGTCGACAGGGCGGCAACATCTGCCTGCGGTGCAGAACTGTGCCGCAGATATTCTGTACAGCAGAAGGTGTCCCTGGATCTGTACTATTCCTCGCGCACAATCTCTCGTATCATATCAGCCGTAGAATGTGGAGGACAGGCTTCAACACTGGCTATAGAGGTGACATTGGTCAGTCTTCCGAATTTAGGAGTGATTCGACGCACCTTAAGAGCTTAAATGTTCTACAATATTTTATAACGTCAGCTGTGGTGTTCAGGTTCTCCTTGCTAATCAGGAAATTATAAACCTCTTCCACAATTCCTTTTAGAAGGTGGCCGACTTTGTCTTCTTCAAGCATACTGGAATTCATTAGCTTTAATGCATATTAAATGCATATTAGCTTTAATGCATATTACCTTTCAATGCGTAACTTTAAGACGGCTTCGATGCATGCCGTGCACGGTTCTCCGGGTACTTGCGCGCGGTGAAACAGTGTCTGTTCCGCACGCTTCTTTTTTGCCGATTCATCCCCAAAATTTTTCTTGATCTCTCTTGTAAAGGTAGCCCATGAACTTCGTGAATCCTCATGATTGTCGAACCAGTCAAAGACAGTGGCGGCAAGGAAGAACACCACGTTAGCCAGTTTAGTAGCAGCGTTCCAGAGATTATATTTGTTCACCATTTCGTAGTGTTTCAGCCACTCAGTCAACGTCCTCCTCAGGTTTTGCGAAGAATGTGTGGGGCTCTCGGTAATGTGGCCAGTTGTTCGCTGTGGATGGCCTGGGTTGCTCGGCATTGTCGTCTCCAGGCTTGTGCGATGGCAGTGGTAATAAGCCTGCGAGTCCATGGCTCCTTCGATAGAAGGAACGCTCCGTAGTCGATACCCGGCACCTCTCACCAAACTGTTACGTGCTTAGCACGCACGGAGGTTTATTTACAGAGGGGATCGATAGAAGCAGGACGGCGACGATGTCTACGAGAGTCCTTCTGCTCTTTCTCTTCCTCTACCGTTGATCTTCTGTTTCTTCCGTTGATGTTCTGTTAAAGCACGTGACAATATCAACAGTGTTACAATCGATAGCAATAGTAATATTATCGATAGTTTTTAAGGCGAAAGCCTTTAACGCCTCATACTGTTGTGACCCAGGAATGTTAGCAAAAGTGTCCGAGTTTCTTCGCGCCACTACTTAAAAAATAAACTGTGTTCAGGCTCGGAATCGAACCAGAGCCTTTGGCATTTGAAGTGGAGACAGTACCACTCCGCCACGAAGGTTTTTTTCTCTTGATTGCCGCCACGAAGGCTCAAGGTTTTATTTATGAAACCCATGAATTCACTAGATGCGCCTTTATTCATGCTCAAACCTTGCGCCACGAAGGCTCAAGGTTTGAGCATGAATAAAGGCGCATCTAGTGAATTCTTGTTTTTCATAGATAAAAAAAAGAAAAAGAAACAACGTATGAAAAATAAAAAAAATTAAGAAAAACCTGCGCGCCAGGAAACGCTTTCGCCTTGCAGAACTTTAGAGAGCCAAAGTGGCCCCTAAATTTCTTTTTAACTCTATACATTGCTTCAAAAAAACTATCAATACCATAGATAGTCAATTTCCCGATAGTTATGCATAACTAACATGGACTAATTATTCAGCAATGGTCGCATAAACTTCAAATTAACGACATTACTCTTGAAATCAGTGCATTAATTAAGTATTGAATACAATTTCTTATTAGCGAGGAATATTAGGGAACAAATTCTTGTTTTCAATACCTTCCCTCTTTGGAGTTCATTACACGCAACTGAAACGGCCATCGAAAAATTTCGCTCAAAGAAACCCCCCGGAACGCAGGGGACTTCTGCATGAGCTTATCTCTACCAGAGGAGACAATAGGTTTTGAGGGTCCCTGCTGCTTTTCAGCTACTTATTCATTATATTGGTGAATACCGAGAGGAGCTAATCTGCGAAGGAAATATCGCTGGGTCAAATAAGTCTCATTTTGGAATTGAATAGCAGCCCCCCGAAGGAGACCAACAAAAATTGTGCTCTACGTCGAGAGCAGTCAAACTGGTGCTGAGGTACCCCTCATAAAGACGCCTTCGCTCTCCCAACAGACGGAACTCGCTTGGGCCTCCTGCGGAAAACCACTGACATCACATATTCGGTACCAAAGTAATTCAACTTTTCTTGTGTACTGTACTTCCTGCATCAACAAAACCGATTATGTTTCTTTGTCCAATGTGTTCTCTTAAATGAAAAGACGCTTGTTTATTTGGCAAAGTCTGGTTTATTAAAAGTAGTTACTTATTTCTGTACAACGTTCTAATCGCGAAGGTATTGCTCTCTGGCGAAGCTTTGTGAAAGTCTCTGTCTGTGTTTACGATTTCTGCCGATAGATGGCGGAAGCATTTAAGCCCGCTTAGGGTGCCTCGATGAGCGCGCTCCTCCCGCCGCCGCCGTGCAGGGTGGAGACAACCGCGTCGTCTGCTACGACGTCCGCCATTAGGATGCCCGCTCCGTACGCAGCCAAGGGCGGCGAGCCAGCCAGTGTCACATTCACGGTTTTTGTAATTTCGCGACATCGGCTGTTATGAAGCCGTGGTGGAGGACATCGGAAATTTCGTCCACCTCAGGTTTTTATTAACATGCACCGATATCGACCTAGTACAAGGCACTGTGTTTTTCAGCTCTATCGAAACTCGGCCGCCGCGGCTGTGTCGCGCCCGTGCAGCCGAGCGCCATATACCGCCCAGCGAACACATCCGGGGCACTTTTAATGTTTCTTTGTAGTTTCAAACGTGATTTATAATTTTTGCGGAGCATTACTCGCTAATACTACAAAATAAACGACTTCTGGAACATTTTTGTGTTAAGCTTGAGTATACATATAGGCATGTTCTTTCATTTTACATTACACAATATAGTACTTTACGGCTATTTTATGCTCAGAAAAGCATTCCCATAGCTATTCTGAATTTCGTTTTCCTTTCTTTCGCGTTACTTTCGATATGCAGATGGAGATAAACAAACTTTTTAATACATGCCAGATTACTTGGTGCTTCACACATATGGTTTCTATAGCATTAAATTTTGACTCACGCAGTCACGGACTATAAGCCCTGTTTAGCATATCTTATGCAGCAATATAATGTAAACTGCTCACTACTATAAATCAGATATCGATGCCGCTAAAATAAAGCAGCCACACGGTTTCTGAACAATGAAAAAAGAAACTGCATCCGATAATTAGCGATTTCCGATGTGATAGCTTGTTTATTTGGTCGGAAACCTTAAAATGTCAAAAACAAGCGCTACAACTCACTGCAAATTAACTGCAGCGCATGTCTTGCTTCCATGCCCATTGACTCTCGCAGCTTCGAGCTGACGCAGGTGAATGCGTAGCCGTACTCTTGCATAACTTGATATCAGTATGTTTGCCAGAGAATCCTTGTGTTGCTGACAGGCCTCCATAGTGAATCGTGTGTTCTTGTTTAAATATTCTGTGACAGCCTTTAGAGGGGACTTAAGGGTGAACAGATTGTCTGTCCAGGACGTGATTCCTTTAAAGTGCTCTTCGCAGGATTGAAGAAGGCTCATAACCGCACCACTCGGATAACACAAGTTCTCACCATCTTGGACGTACTCTTTCAGTGCAGTTAAATATGCATGCTCATGGTTCGTCGAGCCAAGCATTGCAGCCTTGCACTGCTCGCAGTTCGTTTTCTTCAAAATTCCTTTCACAACAAATCCGCCAATATGATGCAAAATACTGCACTCAATTGAAGTCAGTGCTTCAATGAACAGAATTTCCCCATCGTCAATTTCCTCTTCAACATCTCCAACGTACTCTTTTTTTCCTTGTGAAATCATATCAAGCAGGTACTCAGAATCATCCGTTTCATAGCTTGAGGTTGCTGGTGTGTGCAAAAACTGACTGACGCATACAAGTTTCAAAGCACATTTCATGTCATACGCGTTTGGAACGGGTTTCCTGTGACGCACAACAGAAAAAAGATTCTCCAGGCAGTCCTGTAGCAGTCTCCCGGTGAGAAAGAATTTGTAGCCATCCATTTTAAGCACAATATCTTGCAAACGAAGGACAACTGTTGTTGCAATCATGAGACCTGCCTGTGAGGGCTTCCACTGGGATGTGCTGCCCATCTGCATGCCTTGAATTGTGTCCACTGCCAGGCGCAACATGTGCAAGGCTTCATGGTACTTTGCCATATCTTGCCAACTAAGTGCAACTGACGGATGTCGTGAGGACATCAGTTTGTACCATTTTGCGATGAGCTCCAGGAACCATGCTGTGGTTTCAGCTTCTGGTTCGAGCACTTTCTCTCTTATTAGGCAACGAATGGCGGCTGGGGATTCCTTGAAGAACTGAACTGCTATGCCGACCTTCATTTTTGTGAAGTGGCCTTTGCTGACATGAGCTTCAGAAAGTTTGGGTGCAATTTTCAGCTCTTTGCTAGAGTCGTATTCTACGACAGCGCGCACGTGCTCCAGCTTGACTTTGTTTGAGGGTAAGCTATGTTGGCAGACAGTTGCATCGCTCAGCGTAAAGTCAATAGAGTTTAAAAGCTGACCTCGGATATTTTTTATCACGTGAGCCGCGTCCGCAGTGAAAAAGAGTTCCTTTCCCTGAAGCATCGGATGAGGGATTGAGCACACAGTGTTAGAATTCCTATGGCTAGAAAAACCTAACTCGCGCCACATAGCTCTGTTGGACGCTCCCATATCAGAGGTTACCACAAGCACTCTAAGAGAAATGTCAGCGCAAAGCTGCACGATTTCCAGAACAAAACTCTTAAGCAGACCCCCGTCGACAGAGCTTCCTGTAAAATGGTATGCGATTACCTGCTTCCACCTTGTGTTCAATCCTCCGACCATAAACACTAAGCAATGACATGCAGGTTCATCTGGAACTGCTGGAAATGTTTTCCCTCCAAACACAATGTCTTCAGCACGATCGAGGTCATACCCTTGTGCAATTTCCATTTCATCGAGATAAAGCACACAATTTTTTTCAATATCTTCCATGCCCTCTGCTTTTACTCTGAGAACGTCAATCACTTCAGTTAAGATTCCTGGTAGGAACTTGAGTCCCTGAAGACGACGGACAAGAGTCCTATTAGAAGGCAGTGGGTACCCAAGTCTTCTTAGGGTTTCGTAGCCTGAAGTTCCACTCGCAAATGTGATCTGAAGGGCTTGTTTAATTGTTTTGGACGACCAGGTGGAACCTTTGTTGCTGTTCCGAGACAGGGCTCGCATTTGGTCTTGATTTAGGAACTTCAGTTTTTTTCGTAACATTTCGCTGGCCTTTTCCATTTTTTGAAGCTTCCTTTTAATTGACTTATTTGTAGCACTTGTTTTGCTGTGAACTTCGCTAAGTTTCGCGTATTTTTTCTTCATGTCCTCTAGCTGTTTATTAAGTGTAGCACATGAGCTGTTACTGCACTTCTCTGCACGGGTTGCACGAAGTGCGCAGGCAACTTGCAGGGAATCATCTGTGGCGGGTATTGAAGTTTCTGGAATGGAACTTGGGCGAGGTGAGTTGTTCATCTGACTTTGAGCCGTCTCCCTGTCGTCACTGGGCAATGGCTGCAGTTCTTGATTTGCCGTGTGTGGCATATCAGCCATGTCGTTGACGTATTGGTCCTGAATTTCTGTTGATGTGGTATCAGAAGCACTCTGTTGATGCTGCAGAGTGCCCCTTTGCTCTGCTGCCGCAGGCACCCCTTGTAACCTTTCCTTTGGCGGCTTCCTGTGCTTAGGCATCGCTGAAAAAAGAGAGGCCACACATGCTGCAAATCAGATGGTGCATTATTTTATCATTACGAACGAGCATGCTCCAAGTCTTGCCACGTTTAGACATAAAATTAAATAAAATGCAAAATTGTCAGCATCATGCTTCTGGGCGGAAGGCGCGGCTGATTTACCTCCCTGTAAAAAATGAAAACGAGCTATTCTATTGACCGGAGGTATGAAGAGTCTTACTGTAATGTGAGCCGCCTAATTCTCTGAAGAAACATTTGTGTGAATTTTATGCTCGTGTTTTTGCACTTTATGCTTTTGTGTTTTGTTCTGAAATTGTTACCCCTCTTGCTAGGACCCTTCACTGGGTCTGCAGTATGATGAAAAAAAAAAATCGCTCCACGTGAGTCTACAAATGGCCGGTCATTACAGTACTAAGTTAGAACAATCAGGCTAAGAATGAAAGAAGCAATAGGATTAGGAAAGAAGCGTTGCAAACTTTCGTTAATGTAGAAATATGTGGCTTATTATACCTCTGAAGGAAAAAAGCGTTGGCACAGCATTGGGCTTCAATTTTTTCCACCCGTCAGCCCTATTCTGCTCAAAGGCGCTTTCTTCAAAATGTGCCTGTAACACAGAAACATGCAATGATCAGACAAACTTATTAATGTTTAAATTGAGAGGGCTTCACACTAACATTCTAAACAGCTAAAAATAAGTAACACAAACAGGGATATGCCTAAACAGTTATAAGTGAAATTCAGGTGCTTGTTAAGATATACTAAGAAAGAGGCAAAAGACCGTCGACTTCTTTCTGAAAAAAAAAAAAAAAACGGGGAGAGTGCGAGGAAATTATTGGACACTGAAGAGATGTGTGCTTCCCATGTTAAGATACTAAAGGTTCTTGCCTTTGCTGCTAGGTGGAACATGGGCAGTGAGCTAAGAAATTCCTTTAAAAATAAAACGTTGCACTCATATATGTGCGCGCAAGAAGGCAATGCTGTAAGTCAATCCTGGATTTTTCACGACTTCCCGCTTTCGATCATGCTGTCCACAAATTTTGTGGAGCTTCAATGAAACAGCTTTCTCTTTCGTCTGATCCTGTCATCACCATTAAGAAATTTCCGTTGTTAAAGGGCTCCGTAGTCATGAAATCCTCGTCACTCATCTCCAGTCAGATGTTCAGATAATTCACCGGTCATCGAATGGGGAAAGAAAAGCGAATGTCTAGACAAGCGTGATCACAAAACACATATCGATCACCAAGTTAAGCGTGCCTTTATACATGCAGTAACTACCAATTAGCCGTTAGTAAACTAGTCATAACGAGTCCTGACATGATTGTCATGGCCACACATGCGTCTTGCTTGGTCATACGCCTCATTTCTTTTTCTCTCTCACACACACACACACACACAAACGGGCGCGCGCACGCACGCACACCGTCTGAGTTGGACAGCGGCACAAGAATACAACGCCGAGAAAATTCCTCAAAGCGCTCTGTATGTCATAGCATAAAAGGTAACTTAGAGCTCCCCTTACGTTCCACTGCGCACAAAAAAGAAATTGCACAAGGATCCGGTAGCAAAGAGCGCACATCTTTACGCGCTCGCAGTACTACATGTACAACAAGAGATTATAAGAACTAAGCATGTCGTGTTGCCCAGAAATAAACGAGTTAAACACGCAAGCATATGCGCCAGATATCTAGGATACAAGACTGACAAACGCTACGGTATAAAGCATGCAAATGAAAGAATAACTACGAATACAGAAGAAGCATAACTTACGCTGCATACACACGAGCGGTCCGTGGGTTGCCACTTGTCGCGCTTGATTTTTACGAGCCAGAGAAGCCGTCTTTTCGGTTCTTTAGGGAACCGGTACATCTTCCACTCATTTCGTGAGTGGTTCGTGCACTGGGGCACGCAACACCCGGGCATTTTGTCCCAGAAAACGCCGCGCACGTGCCTCTCCCAAGCAGCCGCGGCGACGCGTGGGGAGCGAAATGGCCGCTGCCGCTCCGGAGGCGGCGTTCGCCCCTTCAAAGAATGGCACCACCCTCCAAGAGGGCGCGCGCATCGAGGCACCCTAAGCCCGCTTATGTCCGCGCGTCTCCCTTTCAGGGGTGGGGGGGACACCCTTCGTACCACCCCGTGCCGCCGTATCTTGCGAAGATAGTGTTTGGTGTAGGCAACTGCAAGCCGTAACCGGTGAAGTCCCATGACGTCGCACCACCATAGATGGCAGATGAAATCGTGGGGAAATCGTGAGCCAGCGTCAAGCTTAGAGACGCGGTCCTGTTGATGGTTCGAATCATTCCAGTGCGCCTGCATTGCGGCTTCCATTAAATGCGCCAACAAGGCTCCAATGTCTGATCTAGAAAAGGCTATCTTAATGAAAGCACCATTACTATGTGCCAGCCGAGCCTCGGCGTCAGCACGCTCGTTTCCCGCTATGCCGCAATGGCTCGGTATCGACTGAAACTTAATGATATGGCCGCGGTGGAAAGCTTCGGCTAACAAAAGCACAATCTGTTGAACCAGCTGTTCGCATGCGCTTGGTTTTACATAAGTTTGTATGTCCTGCAATGGCGATCTCGAGTCGCAGAATATAGTCCATTGGTGCGCTCACTGGTGACCAATATAACGGACGGCTTCTCGTATGGTTGTCAATTCGGTTGCCGTAGAGGACGTTTTATGCATTACATAGAAACGGTGACATGAGGCATTGCCTGCCACTATCACCGCTGCAGCTGAAGAGGTAGGTGTCCGTCACGGATCCGTCCACGAAAACATGCTGGGCGTCTCTATACATAGATGTAATGTGTGACAGCGCCAGCTGTTTCAGACCGACTGCTGGGATGCGCGTCCTCTTTGCTATCCCTGGGATGGTTGTACGTATATATGGTTTTGGTTTGGTTTGGTTTATGGGGTGGTACTGCCCAAAGTGGCACCTCTGCAATCTGGTGTGACATGTAGTTCGAAGGCACCACTCCGAGAAGCCCATCTCGGCGCCGTCCTCGGTCTTCCGCATCTTGTGTTGCGGAAGACGCCCGAAGAAGATGCGCCGCTATCCGTGGCCGAGAGCTGCGGCTTGGCGCGTTCTGCCAGTATCGCCTTGCTAGCGCCGTAGGCCTTGCTAGTGCCGGCTTCGCGGCGTCAGGGCGTTTGGTGTAACGGCAGCACCGGACAAGGGGCCTTCCTTGTTGCTCGGGAGGACGTGGGCGGGGCCTGCCGAGTGCACCGTGCGCGGGGCGTAGATCAGGGCCTCCCGGTTGACGGAGGCCATGTGGGGGACCGGCGCCGGCTGCTGTACCATCGGCTGCCGGTGCTGGTTCGCGACCGACTGCGACGTCGCGGCCTGGGTCTCCGAGTCGGGCGTCTCCTCTGAGGGGTTGGAGACCCTCGAGTCCAACTGTTCTGCGGTCTCCTTCTTCGGCGGCTCGTCGTTGGAGGTGAGGACAGAAGACGCCACATCAGTGGCGGCCCCAACGTGACGGTCGACGACTTCTCATCGTCGTTCACTACAACTTCCATGGTGGGTTCTTCTGGACCGCCAGGCGCCTCAACAATCTCGACCGGCCCGGGTTGCCCACCAGGCCCCTGGAACGTCTTGGCAGCCGCAGCAGCCGCATAGGACCGCGGCAGGATGCAGTCCGACGTATGGTGCCCGCTGCCGCAACGCTTGCACGCCGCGCGGCAGTGCACCACCGAGCACACAGCGCCGAGGTGGCCCTCACCGCCGCACCGCGAGCATCTCCTCTTCATGCCGTGGCATTCCAGCATGACGCGCGTCCCGGTCACCGTCAGAAAGTTGGGAGTCGACCGCGTCCCGTTCCGGACATGGCTCTTAAACTGGAAGGCCACCTCCGTCACGGAGCGCACCTTCCCGTAGGAGGACAACGCAGCGGCGAGGTTCTCGTCGCTGACCTACTGCGGGAAACGGTAAACCGTCACGTAGACCACTAGATCTCCCATCTGCTCCAGCGGCACCTCTTTTACGGCAAGGCGCAGAAGGACCCTCGCCACCATCTTCGTAGCCTGCGCCAGATACGAAACTGCGACCAGGCAACGAAGGTGACCAAGATGCTGCAACTATTGCAGCCCCCCCTCCCCCGAGTGTCGGCCGGAACAGGTTCCGGCACACTAAACAAATGAAGGGGGGCGCTTTGTTGACCTAAAGTGCGGTGAGGCGAAATCCTTAAGCGTGGTGTTGCTGCTTGTGTCACTGATATATGGTTCAGATGTTAAGCTTCGCCTAACGTGGTGGCTCAGTAGTTATGGTGCTCGGCTACTGACCCGAAAAACGCGGGTCCGATCCCGGCTTCGGCGGTCGAGTTTCTATGGAGGCAAAATTCTAGAGGCCCGTGTACTGTGCAGTGTCAGTGCACGTTTAAAGCACCCCAGGTGGTCGCAATTTCAACGTCTCTCATAGCCTGAGTCGCTTTGAGATATTAAAACCCATAAACCAAACCAAACCTAAGAGTGGAAGAGACACGTCTTGCAACGCCTTGCTCGTCGGTAAATTGGTTTTTGAGGAAAGGAAATGTATCCGTTTCGCATATCTCGGTGGACACCTGAACCTAGCCCTAAGGTAAGGGAGGAAGATGGGAATGAACGAAGACACCGTATTCACTAGACGCGCCTTTTGTTCATTCGAAAACCATCGAGCTGGCATGGTGGAGTGGTTCACGTGTTCGTCTCGCACTCCAGAGACTCTGGTTCGATTCCCCAAATCGACGAATTTCCTACCCGATTTTATTTATTTTACTTGGAGCATCACTATACCATCCCTTTAATTGTTTGCATGGTTACTAGCCAAAGTACAATGGCCCCGTTTGTAATTCGCGCACTGTGACGTCACGACCTTTTCGACCAATTGAAAAGTGACTTTTCTGTCGAGAACTCCTGCTTACAACGATGAGGCAGCCTTACAGTGGCTGGAATAGTATTCCAGCCACTGTACCTAGGAATGGCGCTGTGCAGGAGCGGGCACCACCATGCTCGATCGGCTCGTCCGGGCAGCCACGGCTGGGACACGGCGCCGGACGTTTTCAATAGCCAAATGATGACTGTGACAGCCGGCCAAATCTTTAGCTGGCGTGTGCGACGGCCGCTTTTGAAGCGAAAAGCTTCACTAGGCTCGTCAACATCGCGCTTCGCGTGAGCCACACTACAAATTTGCCATGGCTGCGCATGCGCGAAACCGAGTGACGTCACGCGGAGCGCAGGTGGCCGCTGCTGCCGCAGCCGTCGTCGCGCCGCGCGCTGACTCCGTCGCCTGACCTTTCGCCGCCGCCGCGCTCTACTGCGCATGTGCACTGCCGCTTCTTCTCCTCGCCACCATTCGACCTTTCGCCGCAGCCCTGCGCAGTGCGCATTTGCCCATACAACAAGCGCAGACACTCGCCATGGAAGGAGAAGAAGAAACCACTGTCGGACGGCGCAGAAACACCGATCCAGAAGTGGTAGCTCGGGAGTTGGCTGAAAAGCAGCGAGAGCTCTTCGCTTTAAGATATCCAGGCTTAACCTTAGTAAGTCACAGCCAATTTTTACTACGCTCCTGCGCTTTGCGACGAAGAAAACTTGCGGAAGGCTCAATATTAAGCACTGGCTTAGTGAGCCTGTGCTCAGAATTGATATTTCCGCAAGTTTGCTCCATCACAAGCTGCAGGAGCACGGAATACGCGGCCGTAAGGCACGCCAGCTAAAGATTTGGCCGGCTGTACGTCACGTGAGGCACGAAAAAAAAACACTATATAATTGCTGATTCTTCATAGGCCATTCCGATTGTTGAGGCATGCTGACTTTAACAATACAGGGAATTAAAACGACGCTACGGCGATTACATCACAGTTTTCATGCTTCCTGTGACCTATATTGACCGTCTTTTCTTTTCGGTGGAGTTTGCGGACTTGAAAATGCTCCCACCTTGCTAAGAACATCTTCAAAGAAGTTTATTTGGTGGTCGGTGTGACTCCATCCAAGCGGAGATGCAAGTAATTCGAGCAAAGGTGGAGAGAGGAATAGAGAGGGATAGAGAGAATTAAAGCGCCTGGCATTGTGTTTTGCGCATCGCTTTAAACTAGCGAATGTAGTAGCAGTTTACGAAGAACTGCATACGTAGAGAACGAAAATAGGCTTGCGATTTAACATTGCTAAGCACGGAATATTGTGCAACCGTCTAGATCACTCAAGATACCCTGGCGTGGTGTGCAAGATACCGTGTCACGGCTGTGACGCTGCCTGTATTGGAGAAACCGGAAAATTCTGCCGAAGGCTCCAAGAGCATCAGAATGACGTCATCAAAGGCCGCTCTGCATCTAATGCTTTGAGGGAACAGGTTTTGGTTTTGTTTATAGGTGTTTAACGTCCCGAAGCAACTCAGGCTATGTCGGACGCCGTAGTGAAGGGCTCAGAAAATTTCTACCACCTGGGGTTCATTAACGTGCACTGACATCCCACAGCACACCGGCCGCTAGAATTTCTCCTTCATCGAAATGCGGCCGCCGCGGCCGGGATCGAACCCGCGTCTTTCGTGTCAGCAGCCCAGCGCCGTAACCACTGAGCCACCGCGGCGGGGCCTATGGGGGAACACAACGCATGAACCCCACTGATTGGGACGAAGCATCTATCATTGCCACAGAGAAGTTATCATCACGCCTCCTTTGTAATCATTCCATATACAAAGCACAAAGCATGCTCTTAACAGAACACGTGGTAATCTGCCAGAAATCTACAATGGCTCGCTACGCAATTTTAACCCCATATAAGCCACTGTCGTTCCATGCAGCTCTCTATGTGATCAAGGGACCAGTACGGGCCCCGAAACGTCGTGTTTCCTTGTGAAGAATTTGTTGGCGAGTGTGTTTATTTCCACGATGTTCGCTCCTAGCCAGACGGTAATCTGTCAACCCCTGGACTATAAACATTGTCAACACCAATGCATGCAACGCACATGTGTCATCACCGCCACGCAGCTCAAAGCGCGATTGAGCCAGTGATACGCCTTAGCTTTCCTTTCGGGACTACCTCAGAGGCTTCACGCAAATAGGCTGATTCTGCGGCGTAGGAGGGTAATAGCGCATCCGCACTAAAAAAAAAATTTGCAGGCTAGAAACATTACCAATCTTCTATAATCAGGGAGTATTTGGACACTGGCACCCGCTCAAGCACAGTCATACGGGTACAAAGGAAGGCTGTACAGCTTCCACAGAAACGTGGAAAAATTCGTGCTGGTTAAGAGTTCGAACGCGGAGCCAGCGCTTCATCGGTGCAGTCTCTCTACCAACTGAGCTAACAGGGACTTTTTTTCTTCATTGCCTGTTTCGACAGGTTACAACAACAGGTAACAAACAGATTAAGTTCGGCATTCCATTCTCAAAATCAGGAGCGGACAAGCGTTTCGCCAACAGCAGAAACTCAGAACCGTTTCAAGGAACATAACTGCTTCAGGGCTCTTGGACAACTAGGAGCCCACACTTGAGGACCTTTTGTCCTTTTATTAAAATACACTTCATCACCAAAAACACAGCGCCTTGTACACTTCATGCAGATTAAGCACATTTTCGTAGAAGTAATCGCTGACAAATCGTGCATCTTCATCGCAGTGTCTTGCATCCGTCCTGCTGCGCCAGATATACTGTGGAGGCCAAGAACGTAGACGACATCGTATATATAAAGGTATGGTTCAACGTCTAGGAATCCTGTCCCTAATAGCGTCAAGGGTGGTTCTTTCTTTATTGTGCGCTGGAAGACGTTCCAAACGAGCAGCGCATTCCAGCCATCAATAAAGACGTCTTCAACTGACTCTGGTTTGTGACACCACCAGCAGTCAGCTGAACATGGTAAGGCCTTCTCCTCCATCCACGTTTTACATAAAGAAAAATTTTTTTTTAATAACTTCCTCATTGGCCTCCGCTGCACAAGGATTGGTACATTGCCTCGGGGCACACTGAGTCAACCAAATATTTCAGTAGTTGTTTATATGTGACATTTCAAAGGCATTCCACACTAAAGCAAGCATTCAGTAACAGGAAAGCAAACATCACTTCTTTCAAAATCAACTTGCACTGCATCGCAACCCGTCTACAGTGGAAACAACATAATTTGGCAAAGCCGAAGAAAGCCGCTCTTAAGTCCGCAGGAAAAGGTCGTGCTGATACCGAAGAAACAAATATTTGCCCGACCTTTTTGGCCCTACTTTCCTCGGATGCAAGTGCGGCGAGACAATACCCCTTTTTTTCTCAAGCGTAGAAAAGATTATCACGCTTATTCCTCTCCATGAGGACTACCGAAGAAAAACTGCGTAGAGACTAGGAAACTTTTGAGTGCCAAGTCGAGAGCATGAAAAGACATGCAACAAATGCCACACTTTTGAAACCAAGAAAACATTGGATATGTATGCTCGCACAAAAAGACAGGTTCCTCTCGAAACATTTTTGTGTACGTGTCGACAATGCTCGAATTCTTTCGTTCCAAAAGTAATCTAGATTTCGATATCTGTAAAAACGGACATCCAGGCAAGTGAAAAGGACATGTGTCCATTTTACACATGCATGAAACCTAGGCGCGGTCGCCCAGTGATTAAGATGAAGTTACTGCATCGCATAAATCATTTCTATGTAAAGCGATGAAGCAATATTAGAGTATATTTTCGAGGTAATCATTTTGTCCCTTCGAAAAATCGCGCATCACATCTTGCTAATGGTATGTACCATTACGTCATTCAAATGACCAATATTTTAAATCCGCTTGCACAATATGTACGCCACCAGGGCTTCCGCTGTGCACACACGCTGGTCTTAGAGTTCATCGTTCTCTCTCTCTATCTCACGGTATAAAATAGCAAAAAATGAAAAGATAAAAATAAAATAAAGAAGAAAGTTTGTTATGCAACTGGATGTCGCCGAGCCGGCTCAATTTGCAGACGCAGTCGCTCGCAGCGTCAAAGCGTCGGCTGGCCTAAGGAGAGTCGGCAGGTATTTTCACCAGCATCTGCAGGAAAAGAAGAAAACATTTGATTAGGTACACGAAGAGAAAAAAAAAGTCTCTGCCGGCGCATTTAATTTTTTGGAGAAAAGGATACTAGATTTTTTTTTTTTACTGGCAGAAGAAAAATTCACTGGGTGGAATTTAGGCAGAAACGCGGAGCCGGGAAAAAGGCAGTTTTCAGAATTTGTTACAAGGCCCATATTCCATTTGAGTAATGAATAAATTAACGCTAAGACTTTATCCCAGACAAGCAGAAGAAAACAAGGTGAGCTGGTCCTCCTTCGTTTCAGCAGATCTTGAGAATGCATCAGAAGCGGAAGCAGCTCTCTCCTCATAGAGGGTATAAATGCTTTAGATTTAATCCTTAAATAAGTAAATAGTTTGATACAATATGTGCGCAACTGTGCACTTGGCAAAGTGCCAGCCTTTTCTCAGACATCATTGGACACTTGTCCCCAATTCGGATCTTCCTATTTCTGCGTAGTAAAAATTGTCTACAAAGCGCCATGGCGCAAGCGAAGTTTATGCTCCTCGCCAATGTGACATCAAGCTGCACTGAGCAGTGCTCAGCAGTTTTGCGGATTGCTCACTATTATTTTTGTCTAAAGATTTGTATGGGCAGCTTTCATAGATTTTGAAAAAAGAAACGGCATGGTGCGACGGAGCAGTAGGCCCATAAGATATTTATCTATTTCAATTATGCACATCACCGTTCCAACCTGAACCATGATAGGAATGGCTACAAGCACCAAGTTCTGCTACAGTCGTGCCCCGTTAATACATAAGACTCGAATTATGGACATTTTTCCTCGGGAACAAACTCTCTGAATGTATTTCCGCCTCGTGAATATGAAAACTCGCTGTCCGGACAATGGACAGCGTGAAAATGCACGTAGTCCATTTGAATCCATGGATTTTTGTTCCATTAATACAAAAAAAATGATGATAACAAAATATCGACGGCCTAAACTACAGTTCCGCCCCATGCTTTTTTTGCGCAGAACACCGCGAAACCACCACCACCAGTGGACACCAGTAGGAAGGTGCAGGTGCCGTATACAGTAATGTCGTTTTTGTGCGTGTGCTTCGTTCTTTTATAGTTGCAATGTGCCCGGACAACGCGAATTACTATTTCCCTCAATACATAAATGGCTGAGAAAAAAAATTCTCCCTGCGCGCAATACGCTCAAAAAGCATGTTCAGCGCATGCCAGCTAACTCAGTACGCAGAGTTTGAACACTAGTAGTAGACATGGGCGTCCGGAGGGGGGGGGGGGGGGGCAAGGGGGGGCGGCTGCACCCCCCTGGAAAATCACTCACTCTAACCGTGAGTGATGGCCGCACACCAGGGGCGGCGGTGCGCTCAGCAAAAAGAGTAAAAGCGGCCCCGCTTCCAGCTTTGGGTCACATCTGCGAAGTGCCGAGTCCGGGGACGCGTCGTTGCAGACATACAGCGGCACCGGCGAGCATGTGTTTCGAGGCGTCTTGAGATGGGTGCCTGTTTCTTTGATCTCTAGAGAGATAGCCACACGGAGGCAGACAGTGCACAATCCGGCCACCGATGAATTCTTCAGGAGGGAGGGACAAATCAGCCGTGTCCACCCCCGCTTTGTCGGGCTGCTCAAGGGCAAGCAGGCGATGAGTTGGCGCCGCCGCCGCTCGCTGTCTCCTCCGATCCACGGGAGAGCGCAGTTCGGTAGAAGCGCCGCTTTCAGAATCTTCGGCAAAGGGGATTAGCAGTTGCTTTTGTTCACGGCGACGCAGTCTCCAGAGGCGCCCCCACACCAGCGTTCCTTGCATCTTCTCCGGAAGCCAGCGCCTTTGGTCAAGGCAGCCCGATGGCGCCTGCCTGGCTCGCCTGGCTCGCCTGTCACCTCTGGCTGGGCCTCAAATCCCAACAGCGCCCATGTACTGTGCGATGTCAGTGCATGGTAAAGAGACCCAGGTGGTCGACATTATCCGGAACTCTGTACTACTCCGTCCCTCATAGCCTGAGTCGTTTTGGGGCTCTGAACCCCATAAAAACACACAAAACAAATTTTCCGACTGGAGTGGCGAGTGTCCCTTCCCCTCGGAAGTCGCGAGGCGTTCCTTTCACCCCCAAAGTGCTATTAGGAACGACGACAACAAGTCTCGCCGGGTGGCCGCCAGCACGCCTGTTTCTACTGTGTATGGCTGCTAGCGACTTGAGGGTGATTGCTTTCGGGCCTGCCGCCATGGACCACAAGCACCGAGAGGACCCAGGTGCCAGCTGACTTCAATTACGGAGTTTGCCCGGTTGGAGTGCAGGAACAAAACCAGACCCCCTTCACAAAGTGCCTGCACGTGTAGAACGCCGCCGCCGCCTCGGGGAGACGAACGTTATCTTCCCCATTTGCCGTGACCGTGCCAGGGAACAAAGGGCCTCGTCTCCGGTTGCTCTTTGGCGTGCCCAAGCACCGCGACAAGCTGGCGGGCCTCATCTCCGACCCAAGCACGAGGAACCACTTTCGGCGTTTTCGTGACCTCGCGTCTGGCCTCGAGCGGCGGGTGGCATTTGATGATCAACAGATGTCGGTGACCCGCAGAAACCTTCGGCTGGCCGGAGGCCATCACCTACCGCCGTCAACGCTACCTCGACGACAACCTTCTTTCCCTCAGACTCCACATGTGAAGGGGGCGTGACCATGAGTGCAGTGTCGTGTGTGTGCGCACAGGTGAAAGCTCTAGGCCCCTCCCACTCCGGCAAGGGCGTCCTGAACCTAGGGACTTTAGGGAACAAGAAGGATATAAAACTCGACAACGGATGCGGCAGAATCGTCTCACTTCTAACCACCAATGTAAAATGTAAATAAACCTATTCTCCTTTCGCCATCTACCTCTTCGCTCAGCGGCACTCCTGTCCTGAACCGTCAACTCCAACAGTGCGTATTCGGGGATACTGCGGCAAGTAGGCCCTTGCATGTGTGCGCGCCTCTGTGTTTGTGCTTCGGTATTTTTAGTGGCCGGTTGTCAACGAAGCTGAGAACAATCAAGACAGCGGACGAGAAAACGACGAGCGGCGAGTAGTGTGTGTGCAAATACTCGACTGTGCGGTTGCGCGAGCAAGATGGAGCGAGGTGTATGAAGCTGCGAGCGTGCATTTATCTTGTAAATAAGTTTTCGTTGTATATATAGTCATTTTTTGTTTTCAACGTACGCATTCAACCGTTTTTTCAATCAATGTGTATATATTTTTAACACTACCAACCCCGAAGAACTCCATAGCCAGCTTTGTCTCGCGCGGTCCCGAATGATGGATATTCGACGCTTCTTCAAGCGTCAGCGGTTGTCTGACGAAGCATTATCCAAATGCGCCCCTGCAGATTCTGGTGTGACATGTGACAACGGTGTAGCATTTGAACAGAGTGATGCAAGCTTTTATCACCGGACAGTAGCTGATGTCGTCGACTCCATGGAAGGGACTCTGTCAACAGTGAGTTCAGGTAATGCAGCAGGCCGAGATGATTCCATTTCTCCTTTCTTGGGATTTAAGTCCGGATTTGACCAGAGCGATGCAACCTTTCATCACCGGACAGTAGCCGACGTCGTCGTCTCCATGGAAGGAACTTCACCAGCGAGCTCCGGTCACGCAGTAAGCCGAGACGATTCCCTTTCTCCTTGCTTGGGATCGAAGTCCGGAGACAACATCAAGAAAACAAATAACTTGCCTCAAGAATATGACTTAGGAGAGTTTCTAGGCAAAGCTAAACTCACTGGCATACCGGACTTTTTGAAGTTACGTCTTCTTACTAAGCCATGGTCACCAAATGTTACATACGATTTTAAGAAGGATGTAACACCTGGAAAGAGGCCTTTTCGACATCAATGGCTGGGAGATTACGCCCCCTGGCTTGCGTACTCAGCGACAGCGAAAGGCGCTATTTGTCGTTTTTGCGTCATTTTTCCTCCACGTGTTCACCGGGGTACTCAAGGAAGTTTTATCGTGCGCGCTTTCAGTAACTACAGAAAAATGCACGAGGCGTGCAGGGATCACGTAAAATCCCAATGGCACCAGGAGGCAATGACGGCCTCACAGAACTTTATGGATGTGATGAAAGGCAAGCAGCTACCCGTTGTAGAGCAGCTGAACAGAGCACTCCACGCGCAAGTTGAAAGGAACCGTGAGAAACTATTTCCAATAGTTTCCACCATTGTCTTTTGCGCGACGCATGACTTGCCAATTCGCGGCAAGCAGTCCGATAGTGGAGTCTTCAATGATCTGCTTGACTTTCGTGTAGAAGCTGGAGATACTCTACTTCAGGAGCACTTCGCTTCTTCTGCTGGCAATGCCAAGTACACTTCTGTCCGCGTCCAGAACGAGATCATCACAATCTGTGGCGACATCCTGAAAGAGCAGATAGTTACCGAAGCTAACAAAGCGTTTGCTTTTTCCGTTCTTGCTGACGAAACTGCAGATATTTCAGGAAAAGAGCAGATGTCTATAGGCGTTCGCTTTATTGACAAGGCGGGAGCCGAAGTGTGCGTTCGAGAGCAGTTTTTGGGATTTGTAGAGCTGGATCAATTAAACTCCGCTTGCATCGCCGCGGCAATCTTGAAGTTTTTGACGAATGTCGGGCTGATTCTTTCGAACCTCGTTGGACAGGGGTACGATGGATGCTCTACAATGGCTGGAAAAGAAGCTGGAGTGAACAAAATTATACAAAAACCGTTCCCGAAGGCACTATTTTTCCACTGTGCAAGTCACAAACTAAATCTCGTCATCAACGATCTGAACGACGTCTCTGAAATTCGAAACACAATTGGCATAATCAAACAAACCATAAACTTCTTCCGCGAGAGCGTACTCCGGAGAAAATTGGTGCCGAACATTCCGATGCTGTGTGAGACAAGATGGTCTGCAAAATATAAGTCTATTAGGATCTTCTCTCAGCATTACGTGGCCATAGTCGAAGCACTCGAGGAGCTCGCGTCCACGGAATCATGCTCAAACGCTGCAACTAGACAACGAGCTCACATCCTCTACTGCGCAACAACAAGCTCATCTTTCATCGTCTGCTTGCATATTGTAGCGAAGTACAGCGCTCGGCTCGAACCAGTTACGAACATTCTGCAAGGTGTATCCATGGACTTCCATTCTGTGCATGACCACATCACTGAGCTGCAACGTATTTTTCGCGGCCACCGGACGAACGCTGTAGAGGAGTTCTCTAACATCATGAATGCAGCATGGGAGGCAGCCAATCACTTAAATGTGGTGATATCTGTGCCAAGACAAGTCTCTCGTCAGGCCCACCGAGACAACTACGGGATTCAGTCGCCGGAGGAATACTACCGTGTGGCAATATATGTGCCGTACTTGGACTCCCTCACTGGTTCTTTAGCTCGGCGCTTTTCTGAAAGCAATGAGAGGAGCTTCAAACTTCTCCAGCTGCATCCATCAAAAATGAAGCACTTGAGCCGTGTTGAGTTCGCTGTTCTCGCCGAAGAACTCCAGTGCTTTTACGGCATCGACAACTTCAAGGAAGAGGCCATCTCTTGGTACGAGATGTGGTGCAACAAAACTGGGGACCCATCAGAAATAACTTACTGCGAGCTTCTACATCAGGCCAAGACATTCTTCCCTGGTGTTGCAAAAGCCATTGAGGTGGCTCTGGCTTTGCCAGTTACTACCTGTACGGTCGAACGCTCCTTCAGTACAATGAGGAGAGTGAAAACGTGGCTACGCTCAACGATGACAAACGACAGACTGGACGGCCTTTGTATGATGAGTGTGCACCGAGAGCGTGTAATGAAGCACAGGAATGAATTTATCACCCGTGTCATCACGCAATTCGCCCAGAAAAATCCGAGGCGTCTACAGTTGCTGTTTGCTGACTGACTGTCGTTGCGTGTTTGTGAACATATTGTGCTGTGTGCTGGTCATCAATCCGGGTGTGTCGAGAACCCGTATGCAGCAAGACTGAGCACTCTTCTCCACGAAGTGATAGTATCTTTTTGCATTTTTATTAATTTTAATTGTTTCTTCGTTGATAAACTCCAATGTATCTCTCCTAGCCACGCTTTAATTTGCTGTTTGTAATTTTTCTTTCATGTGTGTATTTTACTTATTTATTTTATTTATTTATAAATAAATAAATTTACTCCGCAAATAGTGCCTTTTTGCTACGAACATAACCCCCCCCCCCCCTCCGGCGCCAACAGCCAATGGGCCCCCCCCCTGCAAAAAATTCTGCGGACGCCCTTGGTAGTAGAAGATGCTTCGCACCAAGAGGCGTCATCACGCGTCTATGGACCACCAGGAGCATGAAAAATTCTAAATATGGCGACCAGAATAATATACCTGGAGATTCCAAGACTGCGCGATGTTCACTTCACTTCCCGCCTCTATGCAGAGAAGGAGTCCCTAATCATAGAGCGTTTTTTTTTCAGAATATTTGTCTTTCTTTCATGATTCATTGGTACCAACGACTCGCTTTATGGTAGCTTTTGCTCAGGAACTAAAGCGTCCATATTAAGCATATAAAGGAGGCACGACTGTATACGAAGATTAATGCGCTGAGTTAACGCATAATCTGTCTGCGTAGAATACGTGCAGAATCTGGGAACGAGATGATTTTCCGGAAAGCAAATATCAATACGCATGCGCCAGCACTGAATTTTGCGCAAAACACTTTTTTTTTTGTTCTTTGGTCATGTCGCTTCTTTATTTCCTCCGGTTTTATATTTTTCCCTTATTTTTTCCCCTTGTTTAAAACGTGGATTTGTAAGTTTTGGCGAAAAGGCTTCCGGCGCGCTGTTCGCTGAGCCTTTAAACAGACAAAGGCAGCGGCCGCACTCACCCGGACATCGTGCCGAGCAGAGACGACGGGGGAGTCGGGCCCCGACCGCGGGTTGCAGCCCACCACGTCGCCATCTTCGACGACGGATCCCGACCCGTTAACGGCGAGGTACCCCACAACGAGTGCCCCGTGGTGGCGAGCCCTGGCCGCCAGAAGCCACTTGCTGGGAGCCTCGTGACCAACGACGACGACTGCCGTCGCTGTGGACCCGCCCCCGGCGCGTGGAACCAGCCAATGGGAGCCGGCGCCCAAGGACGGCGACAGAGGCTGCCAGCGGTATCGAGTGCCTCTGCTCTGTGCCAGGTACTCGAAGGCGGACGCCAGGCGGCAGCGGCCCTTGGCACGATCCGCCACGAGGCAGCCGCGGCCGTTGACGAAGCACGGAAGCATGTCGCCCCTGCAGAGGCAGCAAACACTCTTTAATGCGAGAGCATCACGTGGGCCACGACGGCTACAGCTCTTCTGCTTCGGCGTCTGTGTGAAGCGTCCACCGGCCAACCTTGGCAGGTGGCGTTTGAGGGGAGTTTCCGCTCTGCACCTACCACCATCCTCCTGCCATAAGACCGGCTAGAACGAAACAGCGGCTACAATGAAGCACCGGCGAAGGACACTTCAGTGACATGTGATATAGATTGTGTTCTTGTGATGTCAGTGGCTTAGGGAAGTTAAGAGTAGCGGTAGTGGCCGTAGTGGTACAGCTCAAGCTGTATCCACCTTCTGTTCACTCGCGGCAACTAGGATGACGGCAGAGAAAAGTACTGCTGTCACCGCGTCTGCCTTGGCGAACAGACCATGCCCACCTCTATCCATCAGGACATGCGGCACTCGTCGTGGCCGTGAGGTTGCGCACTCCTGTCACGCGACAAATTTCCGCGTTCGAATACGACCCATTGTGGTGTTTTTTATTTGTTTCAGTAACGCACGAGGACCACAGAGACCGGTTAAATCGCTCACTGTGGCCAACAGTGCTAGCGCACAAAAACAGGCAAGGGACGAGGAAGGAAGGAAAGACAAGGATGTCCCAACTAGTTTCACTCCTTTTTGTTCTGGAGGTGAAATCTACTTCGCATGACTGGAACTTAATAACATAGTGGAGCAGTACCTTTCAGTACTCCTCGCAAAGTGATGTCTCTTCATCACTGGTGCACAAATCCTCACATGGATACATGGATGATCGCCGAGAAGACCAACTAGTCTTTATCCATGGCATATGACATCTTCACAAGAGGAAGTGGATATATGATGACAGTTAGGAATTCATAGCCTCTCTACACCCACACATGGCTACGAAAAACACACTCATAAGCGTCCAGTGTTAGTCTCAGCGGAGGAATTTCCAAACCGCCCGTGCCTGGTCACCGTGCGGCCCACGATCTGCCCGACAGCCTCGTCCGCTCCGATCCTCGCGGGCCACAGAGGTGCACTGCGAGGCAGCACTGCGGGCAGCCATCGCTCGACGGGGAAGGCGTCCAGCCGTTTGCTCAGCACCTGCAGCGACCGCGACGGAGGCCTCAACACGCCGTCCGGGCCGGACAGCACCCGCCGCGCTGAAGACAGCAGACCGCCGGACGGGAGGCTGTGCGGCGACGTGAGGATGATGATGTAACCGCCGCCAACGCAATTCACATGTACCGTCGTGCGATACAGTTTGACATGCGTATCAAGCAGCAATTTAGCTTTATTGTGAGCCCTTTCATAGCCTCGAACAGTTTCAGGTGTACTAGTCCTCAATAGACTGCGACACACGAGATGTGTACGAAACAAAATGTATTCCTTTTCCTTTGTGAGATTGCGTCAATTTCTCACGTGGCCACCCTACACGCTATGATTTTTATTCAACGCTGACAACTGCACAGCCCGTTTGTTCTCCAGTGGAGAAAAGTGCACAGATGTAGGCTTAGGAAAGCCGCGATTGCCCCATCATTTTGACTTTATGAACCTCATTACACTGTTTTCTGCCACGTCTAAGGAGGCCTACATTTCTTTAACATTTAACTGGTCCCGTGCTGCTCAAGGATGTCTCTCTTATGTATGCTTCATTTTTTAATCTCATCTTAGGCGTTCTACAATCTGTTTTCGGTTGTTTATCGTTCAATCGTCGCTGCTATTTTTCGGTGAACTTTTATGTCCTCGCCGGTTTGACACGTTTCTAATGTTCCAAAATGGACCAGCATACACAAGTAAGTACTCTGGAAACTTTTTACTGACAATATTCTTTCCTTCTTGCAGTGCACTGTGTTTATTTTTATTGCACAATTCTTTGCGCTGCCGTCAGAATCCTGGCTCTTCAAGAGACGCACCCTTCGTCTTCGTACTTGAGCTGCCTGGCGAAGAAGGTGACGTCACCCAAGGCGGCGGGGTCTGCCCTGACTGCGTTGTCCGGTACACTGGCGTGTACACCTACCGGCAGCCAGGCGAGCACCAGTCCCTCGGTCTCCAGGAGGTACTGGAAGTAGCCGCTGTGCACCAGGCCGGAGCTCAGGCTGGACACGCACGTCGGCCTGGTGACGCAACAGTCAGTTTGTTATTATTCGCAATGCTAAAAAAGGCCCTCAATCCCGCCGGAGGTATTCAGGGTGTACGGGGTGAGTTAGCTAAGAAAGGGGGCAGCATATGCACAGAAAATAGGCGCGTGCTGTCTGCCCGTGTCTGGGTCGATGGGCACACTTTCAGCACTACACAAGAGGCTAGCTGTATCACTGTATTCCGGCGTACAGCCCAGCCTTCCATCCATACTGGGGTGATAGGTGACATTCACGGTAGGGACTTTCGAACATCGTCCGCTCGCAAGCAGAAAAGTGAGTCGAGTTCCCCCGAGAACAGACGTGCGTTTGTTGCATACTCAGGTGCATCTCGCAGTGACAGCTGCGTATGTGATTTTGTCGCGCGCAGAAAATTTACATCGCTCTCACTCAACAACAACCACCCCAAAGACTATCGTATGCTCTCAACACTCCTTACAAAGCATCCCTTCATCTTACCATTCCCACCTTGCCTCACCAGAATCAGCGCCTCGATGGGACAGTTGCACAAAGATAGGTATGTTGCTTGCCTGCCTGACTTCCGACAGGGCCGATGGATCTTAAAACGGGAAGATGTGCCTCCCGTTTCAGAAGAAGCAGTGAAAGCGAACAAAAACTAATGGAAATAACGTTAAGGGCGCCACTATCCAGTTCGCTTCATGCTTTCGTGGAGGCGAGCGCTGCTGTTTCAACCGCACCGAGAAGGCATCGATAAGTAAAGGTGATCGACACGCATTGGACAAAAATGTTAAGATAAAAAGCGCACAGGACGCGAGGTTAGAGGAAGGATTTACTGATGTTATCCATCCAATGCTACCCACAAAGGAAAAATGGGGAGGTTCTTTTGCTGAATCAGTCGCCAGCAACGTTGGTCGTCCCTGCACTGTCTACAGAATATACGCGAAGGGACGATACCGTCAAAATTCGCGGCTGTAAACTTCTCTGGGTGAGTGAAATAGGCGAGTGAGAGGCAGTTTTGTCTGAACTTATGTGGATTTTCGTAAGTGGAATAACTTTTGTTTTCACGCTCCGTTTCATTAATTCTTTTTGAGGAAGCATCAGGAATCCAACCACGTAATTCCGGTGTGGGAAGAACATTGCAGCCATGGAGGAAGGGAAGAAGTCAGGAGAGGCGGCTCCGTCACAATTTTTGAAGCCCGATCGGAAGGCTCTCCCCCCCCCCCCCCCCACACACACTCACACATACTTGGCCGTCGTCTCAGCGTGCTTGTGCATCCGCAGCCGACGACGCCGCTGCGCCCAGCGTTACCATTGTCTGCACCCTCTGCCGATGACTCGCAGTAGTGCCTTGCAAAGTCACGTGACTTCCGGCGCACTTTTCGGTGAGAAGCTCGGATAGCAAGGGCCTCCATGGTCCTCCATGGTCGCAGTGCTCTTTAACCTTCCTCTTTCGGGAGAGACCCAAACTTGTCGCAAAGCTCATAAAATACTCCCGGTACAGAGATAGAAATTTCTTAAAGCAGCACAGAAGAGCGAAGCGCTTAGTCCGTTGCGCAGTCTCGGCAGCTTACTTGGCCTTCCGAGCAACTAAGCACGGCGTCCAGGCGTCTCCCCGGTCGGCGCGGCCCGCGTAGTACAGCGAGCGGCCATCGAAGCCAGCGGCCACCGACGACCGCGGGTGGTGAGCTTCGGCGACCGTCAGCCAGTGCACTGCGAGGAGCGGAGACACGTGTAGCGCTGTTGACTTTTCACGAATGCGTTGGCTGAGGTTAGCCATTTACAAAACGTGGGCGCTACAGCGCCTGGCTGCCAGCGCCACCAGCGGCAGCGACAAAACCGTGCATGGCCGCACATTTTACGCACCGACTACGTCATACAAATATATTGAAGCGGGTAGACGACGACGACAAACAGCGATGGCACGAGTGGGAAGAGTAGAAGACGAAGAGTAGAAGACGACAAAGAAGTTCGGACTGTGTTCTCGGTGCCGCTCGCAGCTGTTCTTGTCTATTTGTAAATATCTGTAAATATATTCTTTCCCGCAACAATATACCAGCCCTGTAATGCAGCATTTAGTCGAAGTTACAAGGCGTGCGTGTTTCTTTTTAAAGTCGTAGGTTGTCCGTCGCGTCATTTTTATTTCTTCTCGCTTTTTGGAGAAAAAGTGAGCAACCGCAAACTTTCTACAGCCCTTCAAAATAGTTAAATGGTAGGTTAGTTCCTATAGCAGCGCATCCTGGGACGCTCTCTCTGCATACGCCCTGCGAGCCTGCTCCGACAGGGCTGCGTATTATTTGTATATTTAGTTTAATAAAAAACAAAACTAGCTCCCTGATTGAGGAATGGAAGGAAGCCAACGTAGTCCCAATTCACAAAGGTCGTTCACTGAATAGTCCTGTAAAGTACAGGCCTATCTCCCTTACTTGCATGTACTGTATAATAATGGAACACATCATTTACAGTTCTGTGATCAAATACTTTGCATGGAGTAAATTCTTCAGAGCATCGCAACAAGCTTTTCGGGCTGGCCATTCATGGACAATGCAATTAGCTCAATTCACTCATGACCTGTCGTCTGTACTCGACAGCCTGCAGCAGGTTGAGTGCGCATCCTTGGACTTCAAAAAGGCCTTCGACACACTTCCCCATCTCCTGTTACTTCATAAGCTATCGTTTCTTGGTGCAACAAGCAAAGTGTTTCAAAAGATTAAAAATTATCTTGAAGGGCGCAAGCAACGAGTCGGGGAACGGCCACTTTTCAGACATAGAAGTAGTCACTTCTGGTGTTCCGTAGGGACTTGTGTTAGGGCCTCTTCTGTTCTTAATTTATGTCAGTGATGTAGTGAAGAATTTTATTTGCGAGGTGCGGTTGTGCGCGGATGGCTGCGTTTTGTATCATTCAGTTAAAGTCCCATATGACACAGATGATCTCCAGCAAAACAAGAAGCGCATTAAGCGCTGGTCTGAAATCTGGAACATGAGTTTGAATGCTGCAAAATGCTGCTGGGTCTCCATTACGCGAAGGCGTACTCCTACTGTGTCGGATTATCTATTAAACAACCAGCTTTTACCTGAAACGACAGATTACAAATGTATCTGTGTTTATATTTCGGCTGACCTGACCCGGAGAAAACAGGTTGAATACATTTCTACAATGGTCTCACGAATGTTAAACATTTAACAAAGAAATTTCCAGAATGCTCCTCGGAAAGTTAAGCAAATTTTATATTTCACTTATACCAGGCCAATTATGATGTATGCCTCTGCAGTTTGGAATCGTCGTGTTGGAACCGATTGTGATATGCTGAAAGCGTTAAAAATCGTGCAGAACGTTTGTTACTAACAAGTATTGTTTTAATATTTTCAGTAGCTATATCAAACTGTAGCTTAATATGGACTCACTGGAAGAGCGCTGGTTGGGAACTAGGTTCGAATTTCTCTGCCGCATCTATTCCAATAAAACCAGTATTAATCCTAAAGCTGATTTCCTGCCACCGCATTTCTTATCCACAAGGTGCGACCACGGGTGGAATATACCCGAGACAGAATGCTGGGCTGATGTTTTCAAGCACTCCTTCTTCCCGCATACCATCAATGAATGGAACAAGCTGCCCCAGCATGTTGTTGAATGCCAGTCCGAAGCTTAGTTGTCAGCGCTGCTATCGGACTTGTGACATGCTCAGTTGCTGTTTCCCGCTTTTTCTCTTTTCGTGACAGAACTTCGGCGAGTGTGAATTCGCAGTTGAGTGTTTTTTTCCAGCCATTCATTGTATCTTGTACAAATGTTTCGGGTGTGCCGTATATTCGACTTGTGCGTGTATGCATCCACCCTACAATTATGCCTTCAGGGTGCTGCAGAAAACGTAAATAAATAAATATGATGCTGTATGCTCCGTACGGGCGAAGTTTAGCCAATGCGTCACCCGATTATTCGCCGACCGACTGAGGGTACCTCAACAATGTGTTGAAGATATGCATAAATAAAACATACCGCAAAAAGCACACACATGTAGTGCAGCGTGATTCATCACTGCGTTGGCAGGCGCTATTCACTGCTCCCCCAGCAAGCGCATACAAAGAGAAAACTACGCGGATCCTCCTCCTCAGGCGCTGGAAGGCACTGAGAGGCACCATTGACCTCTAGAGATACTTGATCACGTACATTTAACGGGAATTTCTGGCTCTTCTTCTGTCGCATTCGTATCGTCCCACCAGTTGTCCGCCTCGCCGAAGATTTCCCCGCGCAACACTTGGCTGGTATTGAAGGTCGGCAGAAGCTCCGACAGGTTGCCTGTCTCGTAAATCTCACGACGCAGGGGCTCTTGGTAGGCTGCAAAAGAATAATGGGAATTGACCTTGTTGCTCGCACGCGCAAGTGCACAAGTGCGCGTACTGATTGTGCGATGCAACACAGAAATTTTGTTAATTTGGAAACTATTGGACACGAAGGGGCTAAAACTCTCAAGCGGCTCACAGCAAGCCGCGTGACATGCGAACTTACTTGTTCAATCCCTCCTAGTCCTCATCTGTTCCGCAATTATAACATCTAAAAATTAATTTAAGCACGTCTATCTAATTAAAGATGTTTGCACCTCATCAATTTTCCTACATCGCAGTGACTGCGGCCCCTTTGGTTTGTGTCTCGGGTGGAGCAGTCTTAGACGGTGCCATTAGAAGAAGGTATAATATTTAGTCGCTTCTGTACCTGTCTTGGCGCATGATAGCCTTACTTGCTTATGCGCCATTAAACTCAACTCACCTCAAGCTTCTGTACCTGTCATCAATATGAACATCACAAGCTCCCTACCTGTACATACGTTACAGTGTAAATAGTATATCTGTATACTGGGCCTCTCTCCCCTCTAGCCTTTCTGCCTGTCCCCTCAACTCTTTCATTTCATGCCTCCAGTCTGCCTGCTATCCCTTTATTGCTTCCCGTAGCGATGGCGGATGCCGGGGCTAGTAAAAGTATCTTCCTTCCTTTTATTATTATTTTTTAAACAAACCCCTACAACTACTACTGCCATCATACTTCGCGTGGCACAAAGTACCCGCATCACTTCAGTAATGTCCAGGTTGTTGTTGAGTCTCTGTAGAGGGCCCTTGAAACAATGACGACGGAAGCGTATACTTTCAGATACTTACGTTTATATATACCAAATATATACAGTATCCTACAAATATTTGCAACTAAAGGGTAGTGAGTCCACTGAGCACATAGTAACTGAGACCGCTCGGGTTTCAGACTCCTGAGGAGGGCGTTGCTTCAGCCCGCACTGGCGTTCGAAGCGCCCTCCCGCCTCCTTACTGTGCTGATCTTCAGCTAGGCCATCGACACGCTGGAATCTGACAGCGCGGACAGTCCTCCGGAGGCAGTGGGCTTCAAGGTAGGCTATGTGTGCTGGAAGGGTGGTCGACGGTGAACAAAAGACTTCGGTATAAAAAGGAAAACGCGCAGTGTCGATTTAACTTTGGGAACACCTGAATTAGGCCGCTGATAAGTTGGGACAGGGATCGAAATAGGAGACGTCCCGCCATGAGCAACAAGCTATGTGCTCTCGTCCGCTTGGGTCCGCTTGAAGGTTCCCGCTCCATTTTGTGTCACTATAATCTACGGCTACAAGGAGAACCGCTCCTCCCAACAGGATTTGTCCTTCGCGCCAAATCACTCATATATCTGAGAATTTAAAAAAAGAAATAAACAAACACAGAGCAAATCAAATCAATATAAGCAAATCAAAGTTTTGACTCATTTAGGAGCTGCGGCAATTCGAACACCATTTCTTTGATTCCACGCTGACCTCTGTACAAGTCATGGATAGAGATGTGAAGGCCTGAAAGAAACACTGCAATTTTGGAAAAAAAAATGGTTTCTTTAGTTTTTTTCAGACGAGGAAAAATGGAAAGAAACATCGAAAATTTCACAATGCAATTTCAAGGTTTCATGATTGCTTGCTTTTAGTTTAGGTTTTTGTTTTTGCTTTGAAAACCATTACAGCGTGCATCGTTGAACGATTGGAGAGCAGTCGTCATCGCAGGTGCCAGGTGGTGCTTTTAAATTGTTCGTGCTGCGAGTACGCGGGTTGAAGGCCAAGTCACATATAAGATCCAGGCTCGACTTAAAAGCATACTAATACTTGAACTCACGGCTAAAGTAGAATAAAATGGCTGCAAATTCTACAGCGCTACACACATGTCATAAATAACATAGGCTGCTGTGCACGTAAGCGGTTTTAGCCAAAATACAAGCCTAGCTTCTTGATTTCCAACGCAGCAGAGTACAGGACATCTGCAGGAATTTGGTCCAGGACAGGGGTCTTCAGCGAAGCATGTGGCCCCATCTAGCTGGTGGCAAGACCTTTGCACCAACCAGCCGCTAACTTGTCTGGCTTGCCGACTGCTGCAGATATCACCATCATCCGCCAGCTGCGAACGAAACTGGTCCCGTTTCGGAAACGTCCATACAAGGGTTCGCAACAGGCTTTCAGGGGAACGCGTTCAAATTAAAGCTTGTGTATGTGCAGTCGAACCTAGCTGTGGACGCAGCTGCTGCGCGTAGTGCCGCATCCAGCTACAGTGACTCTGAGTCCGATATGGAATGACTTATAGATCAGTTTTCATGTTCTCTTTTTTGGTGCAATATAACAAGAAGTTCATTCCACAAATATGATATTTATATCTCCATATACGCCTGAAGTGCAAATCATTATTTATCTTCTCGGTGCAATAGAACAAGAAGTTCGTTTCACAATATGACATCTATAGCTGCATATTCGACTGAACTTCGGAGCATTATTATTGATCGTTGTGCTGTTGCAAATAAATCTGTTCTTTTCACGTTTTGCAAAATTTCCAATTTTTGATGAAAAAAACCCTGAAAGAAATGGTTTTTTTTATGCCATTCAAAATTTCTTGAAATTTTACATCTCTTGTCATGGAATAAACATACTGAATGCACTCACCTCGTAGTGCCAAGAAAGGTGGGTTTTCTGCAGGAATTTGAAAAGAAATACAATTAGGGGAACAATAATTGGTAGTTCCTTAGATCTACTAACTTAAATAGGTAAATTTATCATTCGAGGTTCTTCGGAAGACGATTAGAGTGAAATAGGTTAAAAAGCCATAAAAAAAACCGGGCCAGGATAATAGGACGAGTTCATTCCACTTTAGTTTTTGTTCTTTTCAAATTTTGTCGTCAGCCTAAGAGTCAACCCCACCCCCGCGTGTGACACGCTTGTTAACGGACAACAGTATGAACCATTAAAGGCTTTCACCTTACTAATGAGATAAAGAATCGGCGCTCTGAAATTCATATTCCCTTAAGATTTCATAGCTGTGACTTCATTAATTGAAAAATATTTTCTAAGACCAGTGTCCCCAGTTAAGGACAATGCAAGGCGATCACAGATGAGTCGGCGCGTCCACTCACTGATGCCTTCGAGGACGAAGAAGACGGCGGTGACCACGATGGCGGGACACACGAGCAGTCCGCAGATGGTGTTGATGAAGCTGTTGCAGTTGCGGGACAGCGCCGCGTCGCCGGGGTCCCTGCACACAGGCGGTGGCAGCTTCACGTTATAGAGCATCCCTTGACGCCTTCCAGGTGGGTGTACGACGTGCGGAAGGTGCGTGGGTGAAGTCAGTAATGAAAAGAGGGGAGGAGGCGAGCTTTTGGGTATTAGAAGCGAGGCAAGAGCGATGAACCGCGTACAGCATAGGCAGGAGGTCACTGATCAGCGGTAGGAAGAATGAGCCGCGAACATTCAAGGGAAAGGATGTGCGCACGCAGATGCGCCTTGGTTGCGGCATTTTAGCCCACGTTCTTTCTTCCGCAGTGTTTGTTTCGCGAAGGCTTAAACAGTTACATTGTGTCTCTGAATGCCCACAAAGCACATACTTTTTTGCAGGTACCCTGCAAGTAGTACAGAACGCCATTAGAAAACGAGAAAGACACGGCAAGATTTTGCACAAAACTCTGGCTATGCTTGCTGCTGTGGTTGTCACGCTGTCGAACCGATGCAAGATGTCAATTATAAAGAAGTTACTTGACTTGAGTTGGAGAAAATAATAAAATTGATGTGCTTTTTTAAGTTCTGCAGTGGAGCATACGCTATTAACGCTATAGTCCCCCCCCCCCTCCCTTCCCTATTCTTCCTGCAACGTCCCACAACAGCACAGATTCTTTGTGACCGAAATAGTTCGCTCCAAGCTACTCTCCGTTTCGAGATTATTTCGCATGCGTCGAATAAGGACAAGTTCCCGTCTTTCGGTGTCTGGCGAAAGTTGTCCGCATTGCTCAGGCGCACATACATGTTGCGATCACGAGGAAGGGAGAACTTTGAGCTTGGAAATCAACAGCCGCTCACGTGGTCGCCAACTCCCCATGGCAGTCAAAATTCCTGGAAGCTGGCCGCATACCAATACACACAAGCGCCAAAGTAGGCTCACACATGAAAAGGCTCGCCTCGGCCTGTCTGTGCAAGGATCCGCCAGTAATGAACGCTCGTCTCAAGTGCTGCTCGCAAAGGGTTTGCTGTGTCCCCTCTGTTTTGCTGATTAGTATCGAGAACATCCGTGGTTTGTGTTCGCGTCAGCAACGTCTAGAGATTTCAGACAGTTCGTGCCTTCTAACAGAATTTTATTCCGCACGCAGTCAACCCCTGAAACACAATATCACGTGCACTCAGCGCGTAAATAGAACGGAACACTGTCATGCGAATTTTCGCTTGATGGCATGCTTACCAGTCGGCTGAAAGAGCAAGAAGACCGATAGGGGCCGATTGTTAAGAGAGGACCTCAAAAAAATGGCGCGTTTAATTATTCCTTTAATGTAGACGACTTCGGCTTCATCTACAAAGCTACAAAAGTGGCTTTTGTACAGCGCTCGCCGCATCGGCGCTACAGCGGCATCTTGATTTAGCAAAACTTTCACGAAACTGTTGGCCTGTAGTAATCCGCTTTCTTCCATCTCCAGGTGTTCCATTTGGAGCTGGACCGTTGTTAGAGAACTTCCTCAACCAAGCTGCATGCCCCGATCACACGATGGCGGAATAGCTGACACTTGTAGATTTATGCAGAAATTAAGATTTTTCAGCCACTACAGTTTTCTACCTCTAGTATATATAAGTACATATTAAATTGATCATGAGGACATGAAAGACGCAGCAACTGTCCTAATCTCGGTGGGCACCTCAACCCGGCCAAATATTTTCTTTCTTCGTGACTCATGGGTTGACGGTATATGGTCTGCGAACTTCTGCGTTTAATTTCCGTCTGGTCAGATTTTTCCTCTTAATATCAGTCGCACGTCGACGGGCCAGCTGGTCAATAATTTCACATACCATGAGATAAACCTGCGTTGGACGATTGCCTTCAAGGTATTACATCAATACTCAGGCCAAATAACTGCAATGCATATGTAGTGAATCGATTGAAAACATTCGGTTCAGCATTACCGACAATCATCCTCCCGAGTTTAAGAGCTTCCTGAGAGAGAGAGAGGAGGGTCAGGAGGTCCTATTAGAGAGGTGGAGGAGCTCCGTATTTTGGGCCTTTTCATTCACCACAGACTAAGACCGGACTCCACTATTGTGAAACTCAAGAGAGTAGGCGAACAGGTAGAGTGCGTGATCCGTCGCGTTTCCAACAAGCGGGGTGGTCTGCGGGGCAGGGACGCGCTTCGGCTCGTCTATGCCTTCGTGACTAGCCGGATCCTCTACGCCGTGCCATATCTCCGCACTACTAAGCAAGACGAGGCGCGAATAGACGCCATCATCCGCAAGGCAACTAAGCGAGCCCTGGATCTCCCGGTGCTACCTCTAATGCCAAACTCAAGGCATTGGGGGTGCTAAACTCCTACCAGGAGCTGCGGGAGGCCCACCTCGTGAACCAATACACGCGGCTCATGCAGACGGCCCCTGGGCGCCGCCTGCTAAACCGCTTACACATCCAACACGACTGCACTCCTGAGGAGGCGGAGCGTATCCCATGCAGTACTGTGGTGCCATATGCTCTGGGTCTCCCCGCTCCCCCGTAACATGGACACCGACATGCACGAAAACAGACGACAAGCGCGGGCTCGGGCTCTTGAGAGACAACATGGCTCCCGACCCGGTGTATATTATGTAGACGTAACAGAGCCATCGCCCACGGGATTTTACACGGCCGCTGTCGTTCACCAGGAAATGCACGTTGATGGACTCTCCTTTCGAGCCCCGAATTCAATACGAGCCGAGGAAGTAGCGATAGCGCTTGCTGCCGCCCACGCCAATTCTAGAATCATCATTACGGACTCCCGAAAAGCATGTGATCATTACTTGGCAGGGGAGATCTCCCCTTAGCTGCTTGCATTCTAAGACGGACTGCCACTGATCCAACACCGAAAAGAATCATTTGGGCTCCTGGCCACCAGGGCTTACGAGGTAATGAGGCCGCTGGCGAGGCTGCCCGAGCGCTTATTCACCGGGCTCCTCATCCCAGCTCTTCTGGCTCGGAGACTAACTAGCCGCTGCTGCGATTCAGGGAAATAATAACGCATTATAGCGACAACCACCGCCTTTTCGCGGCGCCTGCAAAGGGGCTGAGTAAGACGGAGGAGCGAACTTTAAGGCGCCTGCAGATAGGTGCTCTACTCTGTCCTGCAATCATAAAACATTACGATCCTAACACGGATGATGATGCCCTCACTGTGGGGAGACCTGTAATATCTTCCACATGGTGTGGGCATGTACTCAAAATCCCCACCTCCCCCCTTCCCCTACCCCTTTCAGAGAGGCATGGGAGACTGCCCTCCTCAACTGCTCCTCGCTTGAGTCCCAAAGGGCTCTGGTGAAACGGGCGAGAGACGGGGCCTTGTCATGCGGTGTCCCGGACTAGGGACGCCGACCAAGTAGCGGGGCCACTCTGTGGCTCCCATAGTCTATCTCATCAATTAAAAGATTTCACCACCACCACCACCACCTTCCTGAGAATTTAGAAAGTATAAGACCTGACTGGAATGCAAGAGCGGCACAACTGAGCAAAAATTAGGAGCCCTACCTGCCTGCAGCCCTGAAAAGAACCCTCATTTGATTCTAGTCATAAAGTGAAAAAATCTCACAGTCTTCGTTCCTATTCCCTCACGCATTTAAACCGAAGTTCTTTTAGCCCATATCCCACCCCGCTTTTTCCAGCGAAGACCAGGCGAACATTTCTTGATTTTATTTCTTTCAGCCCGTTATCGCCTGTGGGTGTACCAAACTCTCTCTTCTGTCCTTTGGGCCTCATCCTCATTATGACGGGATCAGTAGTCAAAGTGGAACGTATTTTTCATAAATTTTCTTTTAAGTTTGCCTCAGCGAGTACCTGTACCTCTCCAAAACTAGCTATACTTCCTCAAATTTTCGGAAAACATAGTTTGTCACAATTTGTGTTCGACAAATTTGTGACCGAGATTGCCGCTGATCATGCCTTAGCTTCACTCGTCTCTGCGGTAACCAGAATAAATTGTGTCTTTCCTTGGCTACGAAAGCGGTCGGTTCTGAAGGAATATTAGAAAAAGCAGCTAAAATAATGCCCTTATGAAATAATACAGACAACTAAATAGTAGCGTAAAATGTCGCACGCGCCACTCCGTGCTTCGCAAATGCTGCAGTGTCCAGCAACGAGCTTTCCACAGGCCGGTTGCAATCGTCAGGTTGTATTGAAGCTCATTTAAATTCTCCAGGGCAAACTAGGAATAAAATGTTTTTGGTTTTTTTGCTTACGTGCAGCCCGCAAGGTTTACATAATGCTAAAGTATTCAAAAACTCAAACAACGAAATTGAAAGATAAATTCGGTGATAATTGGCATTACTATTGTTGTACGGCACGATTGCACCAACTCTTCAACGCCTGATCACATATTTACGCTTCATAGCGTATTTGCGTATAGAAAGCCCAATAATGCTGTGGAATGCACTTACCAGGTCGCAGTGCTAAGAGAAACAGATCAGAAGCGTTAGTGGGTCAGCTGAGCAAGACCAAGTCTTACATGATCGTATCTTACAGAGGCCGCTGTTTCAGGCCACAAACACAGGAGATAGGCTACATACGTTTTTGGTCAGCCTACAAATGAGAGCATAGTTCTATGCAAGGTGTCTGCTGGTCTCAGAGTTCCGCTAACCTCCACTCCTATCTCGCCTTCACTCCCTACAACTTGGCGGCAGCACTGCGCTTCCCAGCTTGCACGTTCAAACAGCCAGGTTCTACTGATTTTTTTTAGCACGCCTGTGTTGACCGTGGCCATGTGCGCAAGGTTTTGATGTCGCAAACGCCCTTTTTCTTAATAAAATCGGTGCTTTTCTTTTGGGTAGTTGAGTCCTTATGCGAACGTTGTGGCTGGCTGCAGACTCGATTCCTCCCGATTTCATGTGCAGGCAACCGAGAAGACTCAAAGACCCGATTAGTTTGCGTTCACAGCCCGCCATGCGAAACATCTAGTAAACTGTAAATGTTCTGGCAATATCTATGCGTGCGAAAATGATTAGTGTAAATCTTTTCAGTAGACGATCAAAGCCGTCCTTAGCATCCATGCACGGGAAAAGGCAGCAGCAGCTGATAACAATACCAGCGAGGAAGCCGCTAATTGTGTCCTTTTCAAAAAGAGGTCGCAGCATGCCGCCATACTGGGCACTATGCTGTGGGCAACAGTTGCCAGCAACTGAGTGTTGAGGCAAAAACTCCTCCACGTTCTCCCCAACGGCCAAAAGCAGCTGGCCAGGGTGGGCGTAAAAATGTCTGTTGGCACTTGAGCTACTAAAACAATCTTGTGCCCAGAAGGTATTAAATTCATGCGCTAGGTAATAATAAGGAATATATTCACATGTTCTCACCTTCGATGCTTTCTTCACCTGATGTCATAGAAAATAAAGAAAAGTAATAGTTAAAATGCAAGGCTTGTGCTGCATGTCATCAGACCGGTAGAGCGATGCTGAATACCAATGCGTGCTAAGTGTGACAGCGCACTGCGCATCTCCGGAGGGCCGCTATCTGCGGCGATATCTTCCCTTTGCGGGACCCCGGAGGCGCTTGACCAAGATACTGTATTAGTGCACTGCACGGGCTCGGGCCGGCCCGAAAGCCCGGGCCCGGCCCGGCCCGCGGGCCGGGCCGGGCCGGGATATGATTTGTTTTTGCCGGGCCCGGGCCTGAAGTTGCGGGCCCGGGCCGGTCTCGGGCTTAAAGCTGCGGACCCGAGCTGGGCTTGGGTCTGTAGAGAAACGGCGGTAGAGAAACTATTGCAGAGTGAAGTACACAACAGCTGCATTGGAGCAGTGACACGGATGAGCTATGGGTTATAGTACGCGCTGAGAAAAAAACTAAGCTTTATTCATTGACTTATTTATTTCCTCATTTCCACGCCGCGGTGGCTTAGTGGTCAATGCGCTTAATTACTAAGCCGGGGAACCAGCGTTTGCTCCTAGCCTCGGCGGCCGCATTTCTGTTTCGGCGGCAAGCATCACAGCCGTGTACTGTGTAGTATCTTTGCTCGTTGAAGAAACCCAGGTGGTCGAAATGATCCGGAGCCCTCTGCATCGGTGTCTCTCACAGCCTGACTCCCTTTGGGCCTTTAAGCCCCCCCAAAAATAGCTGTTATTTTGCAGCCATATTTTTCTTATGTCAGAAAATTCACAAACTAAAGCGCGTTTGGTTTTCTTTTTGATCAGCACCGGGACGTCTCGTAAATGAAATAGCCACAAAAGCTCGCGAGAGTTTGTAAATCTCATCTCATAACCACATCTATTCCTCCTCGCTTCTTTAGCATGGTTGTCATGACAAGTGTTTTGCCCTGTAAGTTATTACGTGGTTTGCGCGTTATCTTCTGCTCCACTAGTAAGAGTAAAATTCAACCGGTCTTAATTTGCCATTGATCGATCGTCATCCCAAAACATACCTATACACTATTCGAAATACATTCAAGAAAAACATTAGTTTAGAAATACATTCGGGAAGAACATTAGTTTAGGACTCTTATAGTCTTCAAAACACACATCGTGAAATACTCAAGCCTTTTAACTTTTCGTTTCTGCTGAAAGGCGACCAGTTCGGCTATGAGTTCAACCTCTGAGATCGCTATCACTAAAAAAATGTCATTCCACTGCTTGCTAGGCAGCTTTAATGTTTATACTTCGCGGGCGGCAAAATATAACTGATTAAAATCATGGGGGACTGCAAAGTAGCCTACTACGCGCGTATGCAGCCCTCATTATTTGGCTTTCGGAACTTCCGAGTTTATCTTTGCCCACCTACACGAGATCACTGCCCAAAAGACGGGCCTGGCGAGCACTACTCTTAATCACTTCCTTCTGGGTTAAAAAGAACCAACTTTCTTCAAGCCAAACTGTGGGTTCAGAACCTTTGTCGGCCAGTTTCTTATCGGACGATAGTAGCAGTCTGCTTGCTCAGAATGAGCAGTATACCTCAAGCGTTACTGTGAAACGGGCCGGGCCGGGCTCGCTAGAGCGATAATTTAGCGGGCCTGGGCCGGGCCCGGGCTTGAAGCCGCGGGCCTGGGCCGGGCTCGGGCTTCAGGTCTCGGGCCCGGGCCCGGCTTGGGCCTCAGATTGAGGCCCGTGCAGTGCTCTAGACTGTATGGCACCAGGAATCGTCGGGTGACGGGGGCCAATGTTCATTAGGGGTCCGAAGGCCGATAGCCTGGCTCTCATCTTTATCACCACACCGACAAGCATTGAACTGGTCAAGAGCACCTCGCAAGAGTGACAGGAGCGACGGCAGAAGGGGATAAAGACCCAGACCGGCGAACGGTCCGGAAAGGCGGTGAGTGCCGCAGGCGCTGGCGCTGAGAAAAGGGCGGGGAAGACGCTCCAGTCTCGAAAGGAGGATCGAAAAAAAGCGAGGAAGTCTGTTCAGTGGAGTGACGAGCAAGGCCCGAGACGACACCGCTGGGCAGTCGGTCCTCCGGCGCCCGAAGCGCCCAAGCCATCGATGAGAAGCCGAGCCTCAGCGAAGGAACAAGCTCAACTCCGCAGTCCCTCCGCTCCTTCTGACGGAGACTCCGCCTCCAACGGAGCAGCATGCAAGCTTGGGAATCCAAGCTTCTGTGTCATGTACTCAATAGTAAGTAATTCTTGAATACATATGTTCTGTTCCAACTGAGTCTAGCGGTGTCTCTTTGCCTCTCCGTCCCGTGTGAACCCGCGCAGTATTTAAGGTCTCAAAAACAAAGCTGCTCTGAATGCTGCGACATTCATGACTTCAATCCAGGGAAAATCACGTGACTGATTGTGGAACTTTGACCCCATTTGAGAGGCTTGAGACATCGAAGGGCTTCAGCGGGAAAAATTTCTCTATCAGAGGGAGCTCCCACCCCGCTGCCATCGCTCGGAACAAGGATGCTGGCATTGGGGAGCATTGTTTCGATATTTACGGGTGATGAGATGGCTCTTCCCATCAGCGCTTTCTTTTCCATGCTAGAAAAAAGTTGGGAAAATGGGAGGGGTGTTCGATGCGCACCTGCTGGAAATTGCAAGGTGCAGCAGCTGTTCGTGATTGGCGAGCCGAAAAGGTGAAGTCCACAAAAAAATTTTCGGAATTGCAGAAGCTCGTGTTCAAGCACTTCGGTACTGAATATCACCATGTGCGTGTACGTAAGTTCCGCGGGGCCCAAGAGATGGCAGGGGAGGACGTGAGAGCATTTGCGCTGCGACCTCAGCGCGTAGCACGCTCAAAAGTCGGAGAGGAGGGAAGAAGCAAGAGACACCGCGACGCTTAGATGGAACAAAACACATATTCAAGAATTGCATATTATTGAGTACATGACGCCAACGGTGGGATGCCCAAGCTTACATGCCGCTGTATAGACCACGGAGTCTTCGTCAGAAGGAACGGGGGGACTGCGGAGTTGACCCTGTTGGTTCGATGATGCTAAGCTTCTCCCCGACGGCTTGGGTGCTTCGGACGCTGGAGGGCCGAGTGTCCAGCGGTGTCGTCTCGAGCCTTGCTCGTCATTCACTGACAAGTTTTCGGCACTTTTCACGCCTATTCGGGTGATCCTTCTTTTCAGGCTGGAGCGTCTCTCTCGCCCTCTACGGCGGCCAGAAACGGGCCGACTATAGTTGTGACGTACAAAGTCGTTCTGATGACGCAAACACAACAAGCCAGTTGAGTGGAAGGGAAATGGATACGAACTAAGACTATAAGAGGGAGGAAGGAAACGACAAGGGGGCAGAAATGAAAATTAGACGGGAATCAGCGGTGACACTTACATGCCCTCTGGTTTCTTCGCCACATTGGCCACGTTTCTTATTATCTCTGTATAAACGTGTTAATAAATGCTTTCGTGGGTGGTATCTATATTCTGGACGTCAGGGAATCCACTTCGGACTCCTTGGTGTGCGCCAGGATGGATACCTGTGAATTTTTCGGCGTGCAACTTGTGCCCCCTGATTTGAAGCGAGTTTGCTTGTGCTGACTCCCAGCATGCTTACAGAATATTAAAGCCCTGGGATCAAATGACCCCGCGTGCTGCGAATACGAAACGTTTGATATGCTGGTTTAAAATCTGCTGATGACGAAATACTGTGCGACGGCCCAAATGCGTGAAGACAAGGATGGAACATGGGTATAAACAGTCGGAACACAGTCATTCCCGCTATCAGGCTCCAAAATGGGAACTATGGTGTGTGCTGCAGCAGTGCAAGCCGTTATAGAGGGAAAAGTAAAGGCGCTTTCGTTCTTCGAAGATCTGCTTCCATTGAGAGTCCCCCCTGTCAGAAGAGTGCCTTCGCTGAGGCCGTTTTGGGCCACACCTCCCACTTCGAACGTGACTGACCTCACTGCTAGTTTTCTGACCAAAACGCTTTCATAGACGACTTTTCAGCTCGACAGCAATCGTACCCTTCGATCAGCTTGATCACGTTGACTTGCCTGAGAGCACAAACCCCTAGTTTAAATGCCATACTCGGAACCAACATTACCAAACTTACAACAAGGACATACTATGACATCATGCTCACGCCAATGTTATTACTAATATTTTTTTCTCTATCTGTAGTTCATGAACAAACACGGGAGCATGAGCGCAGCAGAAAATAAGCATGTCTTGTTCAAACCCTGCCAGCACATCCACCCACAAATGGAATACATTTTACTACTCTCTGAATGGGGCGTTTCCGAGCAACGTAGCCACTGCTGCCTCGGGAAATAAGTCACCTAAGTCCCGTTTTTCTCCATTCTTTTCTCTCTCTCTTTTGCTCTCTCTATGCGGCAAGAGTAATTGAAAGAATGCGGATGCGTGCTGGGGCAGTAATTCGAAGAGTGAAAGGTTGCGTACTGACCCTTAGCCCCCTTGTGGGCGGCAGCTTCGCCAGCACCAGGAGCCTGCGGCTGCTTGCCCCCACCTGGTGGAGAAACAACAGCAGCGTCAGAAAATAAATTAAGCCAGAGCAAATCCACAATCAATGACAGTATAAATTTACTCGCTAACATTTGGCGCGCGCTTACTTGAAATTGTTGGAAGTGGTAGTGACAAACGAGGCAGTTTGACGACAGCTAGTGACAATGCCAAGGACAGACTCAATACCACATTTTTTCGAGAAAAATCAAGTTGTTCTCCAATCCAGCTGTGATGCGTGGGGAAAATAGCTGAACAAGATGCCTCAAGCCGATGAACACAAGACAAGAAGACAAAGTCAAGACAAGACGACAAAAAGACAAGAAGGCGAAAAAAAAATTGGAATAAAGTAAGTTCTTTTAGGGAGGCTTCCAGCGCTTCAGAAAACAAGACAAGTGCTCTGGAACGCTGCTGGTAGCGAACTGCTTGCGTTTGGTGAAGAAACTTTCCGTCATTCCACGTTTAGTCAGAAGTGTTTAAATGAGCCACGTATACGTGCCTTCCTCCTCGTCGGACCCGCTTTCTGGAAAAAAAAAAGAAAATAATGAACCGCATGAGCAACACGTCTAACTAGTGTGGGGGCCTGCATTTGTCATTTCATTTCAGTGCCCCTTGAAACCACCAAACAGGGAAAATAAAATTTCGATAAATTTTGCCAAGCCATCTGTTTGCGTAAGCTTCACCATCATAACATAAACATCGATAAACGATGTGCGGCGGAGAGAAATACAGAAAAGAAAATTGTATTTGTACTATTAAGAGACAGGAATAGGACATCTTAGTTCAGATGGAGAAGGAGACACAGGTTCGGGTAGGGGACGTGATGCGAAGGGAAGATAACCGTTGGTATTAAAGGGTAACGGAATTGATTCTAAAAAGAAGGGAAGCATAGTAGGGAGCGCCACAGAGAGTCGGATAAGCAGATGCGATTAGGAAGTTTGCGGGGATATATGGTGGCCGCAGCTCAGCGCCAACGATAGAAATAATCATTAAGAACTCATGCTGAATTCCAATGGCAGATCGGGACCGCTCCGTCGGATCGCGTACGGAGCGCGTCGGAGCGCGTAGCTTCGCCACCTCCCATTTTGCGATTGGAATGCGAGTGCTCCCTCGGGAGCACTTGGGGCATCTAAAGCCAGGTGCATCAAGTTTGGTTGCGCGACGCCAGCGCCGCAGCGGCGAGCCGCGGAAACTAGGGGCGCCGCCGGAGCGAACGCACTGCTAGCTTCGTGTTCAAGTGCGACAGGAGTTGCGCGAGGCGCAATCTCCGCGTTGACAGACTCCGTCTCGGCGAAACAAAAAGGAGGTAGTACGAAGGCCGTAATGTAAAAACAAAACCAAAGCGTATGTACAGGATGGTCCACTCTCCGTGAACACGCGAGTATGCGGCCGCGGTCTTCGGAGCGCCAGTGAGCCTGTCCCTACCGTTCACGAAAGAAGTGGCGGACGACGCGCAGGCAAGTCGCTCGCTGCTCGATTTTCCAGCCTTGCGACTGCGAGACGCAAGCCGCTGAACCAATCAGCGAGACAGCCGAGCTTTCGGCAACGACGCCGCCCGCGGACACGCCGAGCGACGAACTGCGCTGCCCCCGGCCAACGTTTCTCCCTGGCTGCCGTAGTCGTCGCTAAGCCTAACTGTTTCACATCGATGCCGCAGTTGAGGGCGCTGTAGTAAAGGTTCTACTCGCGTCACCGTTTTACTGTGTTCCTCGTCTCATAATAAAATAAAGACATGATCGATTTCTGCGACGCCTCCAACAGCGGAGCTAGCAGGCAGCAGGCCAGCCGCACTGGGCATCTTGCAGGAAGAAATTTGCTTGTATCGCAGTTATCACTTCTACCAGCAACTCGGTATTGGCCAACGATCCTCAAAAATGATTCATTTTTTTACACTCCTCTACTCCAGGGCTTGTTATGAACGCGAACAAAGAATATTAGCGCATTTTTCTGACGCCGGCGGCAGGCATATACAGGTCGGCAGCTTCACACTCGCTGTCCGTTTCAGACGAATCTTCACTGCTGGACTCTGAGCTTTCAGTGACCGAGTCGGAACCGTCACTTCCATGAAGCAAAATTAGTGCCGCACGGCTCGGAGCAAGATCATTGCCGTCCACTGTAGACTGGAAAGTGCCCGGCTGTCCCGACTCGCCCGTCTCACCACGTAGCGACGACAGGAACGAAGCGGCTGCTGCCGGTCGCGACAGGAAGCAGACGCGGCGGAAAAGAAAACGTCACGCGAGGTTCCGGTCAAATGCGCCGATTTCGGCGAATCAAGTATCGCTGCTCCACGGAGCGATCCGGGATTTACGCCTGATCCCGATCTGCCATTGGAACATACAACTCGCGCTCCCATTTTACCATTGGAATGCGACTGATCCAAACCGAGCAGAAAAACTTGATCCCGATCTGCCATTGGAATTCAACATAAGCTTCAGCCGGGCGTGTACGCTCGCCGTGCTTGTGCTATTTTCCAACATAAATGAGTGCGAGCAGCAACGATGCGCATCCAATGAGCTCAGTAATTAACCAATCGCTTCAGTTCCCAGTGCAGCCGGTTCAGTGGCAAGAATGACCAGTTTGCACAAATGTACCCGCTCGGGACAGCGGCAATGGACACTTGAAGGTGGCCGCCACAGATTCAGTTCCCAGAGCGTAAAGGCCGTTGTACGATCGCTTTTGAGCGGATCCGCCAGGCAGGCGGACTGGCGGACCGAACGACCAGACAATAGGCATTCGCCCCGTTCGGCAGGCGAAAGCAAAGTTGGTGAACTTCAACTTTGGGGCGGACGAGCGAACCGCCCGGCGACCGAATTGCAGCGATTGGCTGCTTTTTACGTGACGTAGGCATCCGCTCCTGCCGGGGCAAGATGGCCGTCCGTCGACCGAACTGGGGAGCGAGGCATAGGTCGTGGCTGTAGAGATGGCACCTATGCCGCGAGGCATACTATATTGGCCACATGTTGATATTACGAGTGTTCAGAGCGACTGCGAACTTCTCCGCGTGCAGCAGCGGCGAGCAGCGACAGTTTCCCGAGTTGAAATCGACGCTGATGTAGTTGACGGAGCGCCTCTTCAAACAGACGCAAGACCTCCGCGTTGGCGGTGTCACGAAGTGTTTATATGGAGCTGTTTGTGGTTGCTGCAAGCTTTCCTAATTCCTGCGAGGATCATCACGCACAGCGGCGAGCAAAAGCTGCTCACGGTGAACTTCTGTGCGTGCATGAGCTGCCTAGCACAGTGACTAGTGTCCGCGTACTGAAAGTGATTGCGATCGAAGCGAGTGCTTTTACGTCAAGGCAGTGAAATGTGCACCTTCGAGAGCTCACTACGCACGCCGTGCTTTCCGAATGCTGAAATGAATGTGGCGTTGTGCAGCTAGTCGCATTCGTAGCGATGGTTGCAGTGATCGCGACCGAAGCGTGCACACGACGTTGTTGCTGGCTACGCATTCGTTACCATTTTGTTCGCGATTCGTGTTGGCACTGTGCTTGAGAATTGCCGTGTGTGCGACGTGACGCGACGCGAGCTTTGCTGCACGGCCGTAGGACTGTTTTGCGGCGACAACAGCGATGTCACCATCCTTCTGCGCTTTGGTGCTCCATTCAGTACGTTTTGTGATGATGGGTGCTCGGGTTACGACTCGCCGGAGAAACTGTGTAACCTGTGTTAAAACATCGGTGCAGTGCAAATGTATCTTCGGGAGCGTCATTTCTTTTTATTTCCTGCCGGCTGTGCGCACATTTGCCTGCAATAAACATATCGGCGTGATGAATGGGTGACTGAACACTTCCGCTAGCCATTTCGGTTTAGGTTGTAACAACATGGAAGCAAGAATCATTGCCGCTTTTGAATCACGACTGATTGACAGTGTACAAATCTCTAATATGTGCCAACTCATAAGTCTGTTTTCATGAGCATTTCAGTTGATGTAGCGCAGAAAAAAAAAAGTGTGGCAGCAGCTTATGCAATCAAAACTGACCACAGACCAAGTTGAGCATAACGAGTCTTGATGAAAAAGAAGAAAAAAATATTGAGAAAACCTGTGCCATTGCTTTTTTTCTCTTTTTGCTTAGCAGTGTAAAGTCAATATTGACAAATGCTTGGCAGTATTCAGTTTAAGTGGGATGTTGGTTTCCACTGCAATCAGAAAAATACAGTGGTCTTGAAGCACCTCATAGGCAATGACAGTGTCTGTTGTTGATTTTGCTCATGGTCCTTTTCGATCCGGGGATAAGTGGTACGAAACTGGATGTGTTCACAATGCTATTGCTGCAGAGCTGCTCGCGAAATCGGCCTTATTGGTGTTAAGCGGTTGTTCAGCGGCGCTTCCTGGGTCAGCCGCAGCACTTTGTTTAACAAGCCATTCTCGAAGCTTTGAGAAGATCTCGCCGATGCACTTGCATATGTCTGTCTGCTACCACCTTCATTTGCCTGTGACTGCTTGCTACAGACATGACTACTTGCAGACTGCAAAATAAGCCCTGTGGAGCTGGTAAAGCTACGCTAGGAACAAAGACGATGGTAACAACATCACTGCACAGGGTAGCAATTCTTGCTCTGTTGTCGTCCCTTAGCACAGTTTCGACATGCCAACTTGCCACCGGTGCACCCCACAGTACGCTATGATCAAGTTCTGTGAAATTTACAGAAAGCAACAACAGGAGAGGAAGTAGGTTGTATAGGCATATCTAGTGCATGCTGTGCAGATAGCTTCCTGCCTTATTATAGCCTGGCCCCTCTGTTTTTAATCCTTCATCACCCAGCACCTATGGCCCTATTTGTGTTATTGGCATGTGCTGCAAATCACCAAACACATTTCATACTCTTGACCCTGCTAGATTGTTTTGGCCCATTAAGTTTTGATTCAAATCGGCAAGCTTTTAGAAGACATTTCTGTAATAGCCAACTTGCACGACATGCACCTTGACTGCAACATCCCCCTATGATGCTTTTGTTCTTTGCTTTGAAAAAGCATGCAATTCCCCTATTTATGTGAGGCTGGTTTTCTCGTGCTTTAACTTGCATCCAATAGCTCTAAACTGGATCCAAGCTTAAACAGCCAGCCTTCGGCAGATTTCCCTTGCCAATTCTTATGTATCTTGCCTTTTCCTGCAATCTCGGACGTCCGCCAAGGCACTCCTTTGGGCCTCAGCTTTTCATTACTTGCATTATTACCGTCCCTTCAGTGTTTTGTCATATGCCTTCACTGACAGCCATATGGTGTGTGCGATATTGCAATCAATACCAGCATTTCAGTTGTTCAAAACAACAATTAGCATGCCCTGGATTGTCCTGTTTGCTAATGCTACTAAGAATGCAGTAATATTGCTTTTTATTGTCAGCATTACATTTTGCCAACTTATAAGGCCTTCCGATAAAGGTATATTCACTGTATACTGGTTCAAATACCTAATAATCCTCATACACCCACCCACAACCTAGGATATTTACACCATGACGTGTTGTTAGTATCACCGTCTTCCAAGTTACTTGCATTCAATTCCCCTGTGTGTCATCAACTTGGGTATTCTAATGGCACATGGCACAAATCTAACTTAACTAGAATCCTTGAATTAGTTCAGTCCTGAGCCGCTTGTTTTATTTCCTCAGGCCATTTTTGAAGGTCCAGTGTGACAGCACTAAAAGTGCATATTTGAATGTCTTCATCTTATGCAGGTTTTTTTTGCTCCTTACCAACACGTCCCCAACTAATCAGTCCCAACTTGTAGTCTCTCGTGCACTAACACTCTTGTGCCTCATTTAGCTCATATGCCGCTGAATTTCAAGATTCGTTTTTGTTCGTGCCACAGAAGGCTGTAACGGTCTTGCATCCCACAAGGCTGTGTATCTTACTGTCCTTCGAAGTGGTTACTACAGAAATCATGCTATAAATTACGAACTCACTGAGCTCCTACCTGGCATACCATTTTAAAGCTCGCTACTATAGTAACGTCATTTAGGACCACTGAGGTGTGATAAATATGAAAACAAATAGATCTGATATAGTGCTCAGTCACTCGGTCACCTTGGCAAACCAGTACAATGCTCTCTTATGCATAACGTGTTCATTGAGAACTTTGTTCACAATTTATTTCAAACTATATCGGGGCAGATTTACACAATAGTAGCATTTGGGCTAACTTTGCACAAGCTAGCTCTAGCTACCTACATTCGCTCACTGCAAAGCTAAACATGCATTAGTGCACCCACCTGTTGTTGACCAGGCTTCTCTTTGTGCTTGTCTGTTCTGCTCAGCTGAGCAACACACTGACTTCATGATGTGGCTCAGTGAGAATTCTACATGTGTATGCTTATGCATGTAACTTGTATATAGTCACATATACTGAGGATAGTATTAACTGGGCAATTGGTTCAACTTAAAAGCTCTCATCATCAGATTGCAGCAAAGAGATAGCAATAAAAGACAAAAGTCATCACTGCCTTTCTGTTTTTCTTCGTCATCCTTCGGCCTGACTTCAACTTGGTTTTTTTCCAACTTCCTTATGACTACTGATGGCTCAGTTAATTCGTTTCCTTGCAACCCAGACTGGCAGTGGAATAAGGATATTTTGCTAAGAAATTGGTAATTAGTAACTAGTACGACATTATTCTATATATAACAAGTGGTGCGGATATCGATTAACAAATACAGATTCTCTCTTTTGCTTGCTGCTTTGGGAATCAGAGTTGCCCTTAAAATTTCTCATATTATTTTTTACTGATCAGAAAGGACGTACCTTCAAGATTGCTGTAGAGCTTTACTGGAGAACTTAAGCATCTATGGCCCACACATACTTCAATGGCTTATTTTTCAATTCATTCTGTCCTGAGACATCATAGCTCAAATTTCTGAAAATTAACTTTTTCGCATTCTGCTTGATATGATTGTGTTTGATGTAACTGCAAAATATGAAGCATTTCCCGTTCCCTTGACTATACAAAGCATTCTATCCTAGTCTCCGCCAATATTTGCTATGTAAACTTTCCAAATCGGTTCTTGCATTTCCTTAACCTCTAGGCCAGTGTACTTACTGCCTTATCTAATTATGTATGGATTAATGAGGATGGCACATGTATACTTTTCTGAAATACGGAGCAATCACTTTGTTTTAAATTCATGGGAGTTAAGAATGCTTTGTGGTTGTACGCACAATACGCCACCTTGTTTCTGTGCATGTCAACATTGATTGGCTCTCAACAGAACTTTCGACACTTGTTTACTATGCTGCATACTGGTTTGCACAATGTTCACTGCAATGTCACCTCAGGAAGCACTGGTAAAAGGAAGCGGCCTGCCCACTGTCACTGCAGAACAAAAGCGTGCACTTTAGTACAGTGATGCGCTCCATATCCGCTTTGAAGCCACTGAGTGGTATTTCTATTTCGATTTTCGTAATGGTGTGAAAAACATGACGAAAAAAAAACCAGAAAAGAAATCAGTATTATTGCGTCGTCATTTTTCTGTGATATTGTAAACACCTGCAGTTAACACTGATCTTCCATATTAGTAGAGGTTGGGAACATTGTAATTTCCTCATGTATAGATGCATTCATATCTGATGGTAACATGCTAAAATATGCTGATTTTTTCATGCATGCATAATACACACATACACATACACCTTTTCTTTAATGAGAGACAGCGGCGTGTTTGATGTCATTTGACCACACATACTATGATGTGGATAGAGTTGAAGTGTGGCGGGAGTGAACAGGGACACAAGAAGAATGATATACAGGTGATGCTGGATTTCCCACAGCTGAAGAACTAAGCTGGGCAAAAATGATCCGGTTTGGTTTGGTTTATGGGGTTTAACGTCCCAAAGCGACTAAGGCTATGAGAGACGTCGTAGTGGAGGGCTCCGGGAATTTCGACCACCTGGGGTTCTTTAACGTGCTATGACAGAGCATTGTTAAAGGCTGTGAACAAGCAGTCCACATCAGCAGCAGCAGATGCCCTCTCTACAGATGCAACAACCAATCTTGTCAAGGTCACCTTGATTGACGTCAGAAGCAGTAGTATGGACTAAGCCTCGGTACTATTCCCTTTTATCTAAGAGCACACAGAGGCATCTGCTCTACGTCACCTCTTGTGTAGGACAGTCCAGCATACACTGTTCGTGATATCGCTTTGGACAGTTGGCAGTTTCAGTGAGGTGTTTGTTGCCGGTTGTCTCTTTTTGTTTCATGTTAACTATGCGTATCTATTCCTACAACAAATATTCTTGTTTGCATTGAATTGGCATCTAAGCTCAGCCAACAACCAATGTTCAGTTTTGGTTTTTGGCTGTCAGAACATGTTATCACCGAACACTATAGTCAGATTCAATTTAAGTCTGCAGTGAAGCTCTGCCATCTGGACCGCCGCACAGAATTCTTCCGCGCCAAAAAAAGTAGTCCGCTGTTAAAACTTTTATTGTATACTACCATAAGAAGCTTATTACAAGAAAAAATGATAAGCTCTAGAATTCTGATACCTGGATAGATTAATAAAGTCAAACATCGAACAACTTATTTTGTTTACTGTTATTGGTTAGTGGAGTAATACAGGATGCCTCGGGCCATGACCGAGTGCTAACAACTGCTGTTTCTTTTAAGTTTTATCCTACTATACATGAGGTACGCGGTATGTGAACCAGAATCATAAAAGTTCAGTCACAGCAATTTCATCTTGTTGAGATGTTTGATGTGTGTCCCACAAGGTCACCATCCTCAAATCCAGCAAACCATTGTCATGAAATGCACCATTATTTTTTTACTTGCAGTTATGTTGTAGGTAGGCAGCCAACGTCTGTGTTAAAGTACTCCACTCAGGATGTCGGTTTGCTTCTGCAAACAATGGAAACTCACTAAAAGCATGTGCTTGATTGCACAGACGGTTACCAGTTGAAAATAATAACAGTCATATTCACCCGACATCACTGCTATCATTCAGCAGCACAGAGAACCCTACGCAACGTCGTAGAGGCTTGCGCCTACGCTTACGCTGCTGCTGAATGACTGCGTCGGCAGCGACGAACTGCGCGACTAATGGCCAGTTCACCCTGTTTGTGTTGCCCATGTAAGCAGTCAAAACCTCTACAGCCGAGCTACTCATCTGGTAGCTGACGAGAGCCGCGTACAAGAGCAAGAACTTCAAAAACCACGCCATGGCTATGCCGAAGTTCAGCCTATGTGCCGGTCGCCGAGGAGCAAAAAAAGACCACGTTTTCGCGCCGTCTAGGTTGTCAACAGGAGCATGCTATTGGACAGACGGCAATCCCGGGCGCGCCAATCGGAACGCTTTAAACCATCCGCCTCGTCCGCCAGCTCCAAAATGATCGTACAACACCCATTCCGCCCCACGCCCGAGCGAAGGCCGAAAGCGAGCGGTTCGCTCGCTGGCGGATCCGCCCAAAAACGATCGTACAACGGCCTTAAGAGCCAGACGAGCGATGAGGACAACCACGGAACCCACTTTCTCAGCTATGCCACCCTTCGTTTGACAGGAGCTGTACTCCCATGCAAAGGCCTCACCTTCTTCCTCACTCTCCTCTTCGTCGGAGGCCGACTCTTCGCTCTCAAGTTGGGAGGCGAAGAGGTTGGGAGCGTAGCTCGGGTCTTCGATGATGCGACGCCAGTCAATGCCTGCGCATTGCACGCCAACCACACGTGACTCCGAATTGATAAATCGTGTGCTAATTAACGGGCTGGGGTTGCAATAAAGAGTCGATCAATTGAGAACATTCAGAAAGATTTTTGTTCGGTTTGAGAAAGATGGAGTACAAAGTAGCCTAGAATGTTAGTGGACGCAAACACCAGTAAGCGTTCATTCAGTGCAGCTTCCACTAAGCGCAGCCACCGAGCTGAGGACACCGGCGGCATGTCGTTAGGGGCCAGAGCGAGTGAGAGTGGTGATGAACAAAACACACAAAGAGAGAAATCTGGGTGAATTGTAGTCAGCAACGGGTAATTCTCTCGATATAGGGCTACAGGGTCCAAAACTACTTTTTCCCTCGGTATACTTGATTCAGTGGCCTTGCATGTACAATCAAATGCCGCTGATCCCAAATTCGCTTGATTTAAACCTCCATTTTATTAGAAATGACACTTCGGTCCCGTCACGACAGTGACACGACGGTGCAGCAGTAAGCGACCGCGCGCAACTAATCGTGACCGTCGATTACGTCACTGCGCAACTTTGTCGCTGTGCTGTTCGGTACTGTTCAATTCGATACTATCGAAATGCGACGGTGTATTGTGATGATGTAATATTACCTCTTTGTGACAGGACTTGTAGGATGTTGTCCACGGTGAGGCTCGCTTCATCAGGGGAAAGCAGGAACAAAGGAAGTTAATCATTATTACGCGAGTACAGGGAGACAGCGTGTGATTTAATCAGGAAAAAATAAATCCTTCCCAGCGATCCCTTGATACGCTAATTAATTCCAATTCTTCAGCTGTAGCCCTCCGTTGCTGATCCTGTTATTAGAGGACACACACCATGTTTCACCTCAATCTATTATTAATTTCGAAAATTACTTTTTCACCGAAAACGACATATTCTTCGCCCCAATATGGATACTGTCACCTGTGGTGGCTACCAGAAAACAGCTTCGATGTGTTAATCGGGAAGTCATTTAACTAAATTTAACTTTCTAACTCTTGCAGTTAGGCTGCTTGTTTCTATTGAGACCTGTAGCTCGGCATTGCAGATATCTACACCGGTTTTTAGATTTTATAAAACTCCACTCTCGTCTCAGGTACACGCAAAAGAGCATGGGTATTTTTCACGTGCTGAACGGAAACCCAGTAGCAGAGTAGGGCTTGCATTTACATCTACGCATGTCATCAGGGAACCAGCCTGTCACGTGACCAGCCCTTGACGTGTCACGGCCTGAAAAGATGTGGTTCCTACTTTTGTCTCACAGCCCTCACTGCGTTGTTGCCGCCCTCAAAATGCGCACAAAAAAAGCGCTGCATTTGTATCGCATGTCACCTCATCGGTGGTCATCCACGGCAAACGTTGTGCACAGGGTAGTTGGGGCGACATACGAAGCTTGAAGAGTTTGCGCCACTGTTGAAATATGTTACCCAGGACGCGTACAGACCCTAAGAGAAAGATATTGCTGTACTAAATTGACTCTTGTCGATGATCGCGGAGAAAGAAGCTCATTCCACCTCTTTGAGAAGAAGATTGCTGGAGGAGCCCTTGCAGCATCTGGGCCTCAGTTTGAGCAGCCCGCTCTTGCTATCATTTGGCACCACCGCACTTGGCAGTCAGCAACAGGTCTCTCTGTGCCACTGTTCGAAATTTCTAGCGGCAATCTCATCAACAGCCTTGCTAAATTGCAAAATTTTCTTTTCTATGCATTGTTAAATTTTCACTTAATAAATTATTCCTTTTTCTCTCTCTTACAATCTCTTTTTCATCCAAACTCTAATCTGTTTTCAGTCCATGCCCTACTTTAAAGCTTTTGAAAGGCTAACAACAGCAACAAACGGCTCGTGTGGAGATTCCTATCATCGTATGCCTTAGTGACGGTATCGGGGCTTCTTTTCATTTTGCAGGCTTTGCACCAAACTCACGTCGAAGTCAAATATTGGGCATGTGTTATTTCTGGCGAGACCAACACCATCACGTATCGATTCCCGAAATTTTAGATTACAGCTGCTCAAATGGTCACGTGTCGTCGTGTTTCTGAGTCCGATTCCTTTCTCCTGTGCATAAAAGTGCTGCTCAAGTTATTCAGGGATCATCCATGGCATGCCTGCCCAGTTCTACGGAATTTAACTGCACGACCAAACGCCGCGCAGTGGTGGGTGCTCCGTACCGGGGTCCAGCCCGGCCAGGGCGTTCACTGGCAAGGCCGGCTGTGCCACACCCGCTTGAGGAATGGTCCCCAGGGGCTGCTGGCCGATGTAACCCGGGGGGGGCCACGGCCGCTGTCAGGTACGGCGCCCCGGGCACCCCGATGCCCTGCGGGGGCACGCCTGGCGCGGTGCCGGGCGGAGGGGCCTGTAGCGGGTAGGGCGCTTGCTGCTGGGGCGCGAAGGGTGCCTGAGGCGCCAGCGGTGCCGCACCGGGCAATGGCTGCTGCACTGCAACGACAAATGTACAGGGTGTGAGAGTCAGCAACAACGCCTGCCTTGGTTTCAGCCACTGTGCGCTTTTTTCTTCCTCGTGCTTTTGCACATTTCGCTTTTTTTTTTGTAACTGTTGCAGCCTGTGCATTCTGTGTGCTAATGTGTTGGTCATGACCAGCAATTCTGGACGAAAGCATTTGTAAGCAGGAAATAGTTTATGAACGCTATTTTTATATATATATTAGATTTTCCGATGGCAATCAATGCATCCGCAGATCTCCCGTCGGCAGGCTTGCATTTTTGTGCAGTTAACGGTTTTGCTATCGTCACAAGTGCTTCTCATGGATTTTGTACGGCAGTATTAAGTGGCCGATTTTGCCGATTTGCAGCACACCGGAAAAATGGACCGTAACCTTCAATATTTGCACCAGTGCCTGACAATTTTAGAATGTTGAAAATTTTTATGAACAATGTTGGACACGAGGTACGAAAAATAAGCAAACAAGGACTGGGCTGTCTTGCATAATGCCCATTACGGTGTTTCATTCTTTGGGATGCAGCGTAAGTAACTTAATATGTATCGAGATGCAAGGACACTATAACTCAGAAGAAGACATTAGAATGCACCCGAATATAACTGACCAAATGCACCTCCTTCGCTCTTGGGCAGGTTATCGCGTTCGAAAGTTCAACCCCTTAGTCTGGCCAACTAATCTAGTGACTAGAAGCCTGAATCTCCTCGCTATTGTTCAGTCATGTACTCCAAAGCGATGTTCCCCTCATTTTTCCAGTATAGGTAAATGATGTCGTTAAAGGTCTCATTGTGTTCATCTTAGTATAATCTTCCGCCGATGTTTATTTATCTGTTGCCTCTGTATTCTGTCTCCCGAAGTCTCTAACCACTCATATTCACTTCGCAAGCACATTACGGAGGTCACACGGCCACATGCAAACAAACAAAGCGAATCTTCTACAAGAGAATCTAGATGTCGCCAAGTATATATCTGCAACTTTAGGAATCCGGGCCTTTTTACGGGCACATCTATTTAGCCCAGCCACGTAAGTACAAAACAGCTGGCGTCGTGCCAAAAAAATGGCGATTCTCGGCGGATCGTTTCAATACGTTAGCATATCCGAGGTTGACACACTAAGTTCTATCCAAGATGATACAGTTAGGTTCGTATTTTCCGAGGTGAACGCACGAAAGTTGCTTATGTCCAAGGTTAACGAGAGTAACGTTGGTTATATTCGAGGTGGTACAGCAAGCTTCGTCATGCCACGCGGCCACGTGCGGCGGCGGTCGCCGTTTAACCCTTCTAACGCAACGCATTAAAAGAAGTCACTGCAGAGGACTCTTCGCATCGGATAAGGTCGGTTCCCGCGATGAGACCATTGGCCCGCGGAGTAGGTGTCACGTGACGTCCCATTTCACCTCCGCGAAGTCCGCGCCTGACTTGCGCAGGGAGAAAATGCACACGCATGTTTTATGCGCTTATCCTCCGAGCTTCACATTTACAAGTAGCGATAGCGACATTAGGCATTCGCATGGTATTCAACCACGCTATCATTGCTCGTTGACCATCGTGGGCAAGGCACAAGTTCACGAACAGGAAGGGAGATGTCATGTGTAACCTGATCCGCGGACCACGACGCAGTCAGCAGGCCCTGTAAAAGGAATCCTGAGCCATGGTTACAATGCAGGAACAAAGGCTGCAATTATCACTACCCACCTCTTGTGACAGAATGAAGACATATCATGTTATTCTCAACGTTAAGGTATTTGTGGAGACGCCCCCTCCCCCCCCCCCCCCTCGCAAGCCCTGTACAACCCGCTGCATTCTTTCCAGTTTCACTTGGTCGCTCTTTTACCTCCTGGTGCTCCTGGGTACGCGACCGGCTGCGGTGCTCCAGCATACGGAACGCCCGGTGGAACCTGGAACGTGGTTGGCTGTTGCTGCTGCTGTTGCTGCTGCTGTTGCAGCTGCAGCTGTTGCAGTTGTTGCTGCTGTAGTTGTTGCTGGAGCTGCAGCTGCGATGGCTGCTGCTGTTGTAGCTGCAGCTGCTGCAGTTGTTGCTGTTGCTGGAACTGCAGCTGCGGTGGCTGCTGCTGCTGTTGTAGCTGCAGCTGTTGCAGTTGTTGCTGCTGAAGTGGCTGTTGCTGGAACTGCAGCGGTGGCTGCTGCTGCTGCTGCTGTGGCAACAAATACGGCTGTTGCAAGGGGGCGGCCAGTCGCTGCCCAGGCAATGCGGCGCCCAGGAGCTGCTGTGCGCCAGCCACTGTTCCCGGCTGCGGCGCGCCCGCGTACAGCGGCCCGAACTGCCCCGAGGTCACCTGGGTCGGAAGCAAGCCCTGCGGCAGCCCCGCAGGGCGTGCGGCACCGGCCGCGGGCTGGCCTTGTGGCTGGAGGGGGTTGACGGCCATGGCTGCTCGGAGACTGGAACGGATCTTCTTCTTTACCTCAGTAAACTGGAAGGGATGTGGTCGTCTCCTCGTCGTCTTCGTCTTCGCCTCTCGCCGCTGGCTCGTGCGAAAGATCAGAGAAGTAGAAGTTGTGTTCCTCAACATGAATTCGACCTGTGGTTCTTTTGGAGACACGCGCTCTACGGCTTTGCCTGGGTTTGCCAAAATCAGTGGCAAATTGTGTCCTGTTTCTGGAGCTTCGCGTACGGGACCAGAACTCTAGTTTAGCTTCTCACAATGCGCACCTTCTTAGGGGGACTTGAGCCTATGTCTGGAGAGGCTCCTCCAATTTTTTTGACTAAGCCAGCTTTGTGTCTAAACATAGGCTGTCTACAACATGCGCCAATTTGTGTTTACAGAGCACCTGTTTTCAAGAATTCCAATTTCGCTTAGGTCCGTGCAATGACTTAGCATTGTGCAGGCTGCAGTAGCTCTCTGCGTCGACCATACGCTACCGCTATATGCAAAGCACTTATATGCCAATATGATAAACGCCTTACTGGAGGAATATCTGCTCCAGTATCCGAGCCATGCTGTTATTTTCACAGATGCTTCTCAAGAAGGCGAAAAAGCAGCAGTAGGTGTTTATTCCCACACACTGGATTAGTGTTCTTCTATCCGGGTCCCTGATTAAACACAATTTTTTGCTGCTGAAATTTTCGCAATTGGTTTGGGCTTTCAAGATGTTCGCCGCACTATTTCTTAAGTAATCATTCTATCGGACTGTCTCTGAGTCTTGGCAGCGCTTGAAAGTTTGGGAACTAGTCTCTTGTACCGATCCCTAATGTACTCTGTGCCGCTTCGTGTGCAAGAAGTGCGTTTTCAGTCGATCCCAGGACACTGACATTTATTTAAATTCGATGGTTATTTCTTAGCGAAGCAGCCATCAATGGACCCGTTAACTATTTTGTTCTGAACCTCACCCTGCAGACCACGACCGGTTATAAACGTTACCAAATACATTAGTACCTGATCCATGAGCCCATCCTTGGTACAGCGGATTTCGAGCATTTAAACTTCCCATAAAACATACGCTCTTGGGCATCAAGGCAATGGAGATTTCCTTGACGGTGCTGCGCTTCAGGATTCCACGCCTTATTCTATATTTATGCCGTTATGGGTTCACGCCCTCGAATCTGTGTGCGTTATGCGGGGACGTTGACACGATAAATCATTTCATCCTCTACTGTGAGCGGTTTGCACGGCAGAGAATGCAGTTTTTGCAGAATCCTCTCGCTCGATTAGGGCTGCCCTTTACTCTTCCCGTCCTCCGCTCCTTCGGTGGAGCCGTCAAAGGGGATGCCCTTAAACAGATGTGTCAGCTTCTTCACCAGTACGTTATTGAAACCGGGAGTTTTCTGCGTTAACCTCTCGATGCCTTTACTTTTATCTCAACATTATTTTCTTTCTGATTATCGTTTTAAATTTTAGCTATTCAACCCACAGCGCTTTCTTTCCTCGATTTTAATTCCGATTTTCTCAAGATATCTCAAAATTCGTGACTTGTTTCTTCCCCGAATCCTCTATTTATATTAAAAGCCACTTGGGATAAACCTGGATGAGTTTTTTCCTGTTTGGGTCTGCCCAAAACCGTGGCTAATCTCCCACTATGGGTCTGTGCCATCTTTTTTTTAGGCAACAACAACAACGGCAACATCATTCCTTGCTTCAAGAAGATGATGTCCTTGCTTATGTGTCCTTGATCTCTGCTGCTTTTATCAACTTCTCCAGATGGTTCCGGTTTATTCATCATTGGTGAGGCCGTTCTACGTTGGGGCGTTTGGTCAAGGCTTAGGTTAAGACGCAAGCGACCTGAGGGTGCGTTTCGCTGTGAGATGTCGTTGATCTCCCCCGGTGGAGGGTTTGCAGCTTGGTTTGCCAGCTTACCAGCCCAAAGTCTGCCGCTTGAGTCCTTCCAAAAACATGGCACTGATGCAAGTCCCCTGGCTCTCGTTTCAATAGGTGAGGGCGCGATCGAAATGAAAACCCCCAAACTAATTCAACAGGAGCTAAGATCTTTGACAGCCCGCTATTTGCGGACCTCTGAAGTGCGTCCATTTGGCCGCAGAGGCATTGTCTTCAAGTCCTCAGACAATGCTTGTGTCTAAGGACTTGAAGACAATGCCTCTTCAGTGTCAAACTTTCACTTGCTTCAGTGCCTTGCTTCAGTGCCAAACTTTCAGTCCAGAGCCGGTGAAATCGTTCATTACCGAACAGCTTGCTTGTGTCAAGGGTACGTGGAGTCGACCCAGAATCTTCCTCGCAAGAAATTCTAGAAGAATGTCAGGATGCAAGACTTGTAGTGCTTTCAGTCTATCACTGCAGTGGAGAGGTAAAAGGCTCGGGTGTTGCTACTGAGTCTGTAAAAACAACTTTGCTGGCTCTTCCTGCCGTGATGAACTAGACATTTGGACTAAGTGAAGAATATAGCTTGTTAGATATCATCAAAGAGAAGCGGTGGTGTAGATTCTATGCTTACGCTCTTCTTAACAGGAAAAAAAGACTCACATGCCAGTCGTGTGCGTGCCTCTGCTGGGGATACTAAGTCCAATTTGACTGCCTCAATTGTGACCACAGTAGAAAAAGCCCATAACAATGTGGTTGAGACAAATCTAAGCTCTTTTTCTGAGGCCTTGGCGCAGCTTGTTGCAGTTCAATTTGTGTCACCGTCATCAGCATCCCTTCTGGCAGCAACGCCTGCAACTGTTTCTACTTTTGCAGCTAGCGCTATCCGCTCAACATCGCCTCATGGTGCTTCCCAGGTCCCACTTAACATCTATGTTCATAGCAGCGCATGTCGCACCGACATCTCTACAACAGACGTCGAAATGGCGTGCCCTACGCAGAAGCGCCGTGCTTCCTCGTCACCATCGAAGTCTATTTCTCCCCACATGAAAGCTAAAAAAAGGACCACCGAAACTTTTTCCCCAGGTTGATACACTCAAAGAGGCGGTTTCTGCCTATTCAATCGGTCAATAATCATGCCAGGTGTCAAGGATGGATGTTGCGTTGAATTTAAATACCGTGCCGCGACAAAGAGTAAAAAATTTCCAATATACTGATGTACACTTTGACTCTGATATCCACTGGAAAAATCAAGTAAAACAGGTTTGCACAAATTTAGCTTATGGATGCCATATTTAATTGCAAGCGCGAGAATGTTTCGATTTTTCAACCATTCGCATAGTCTAGTGTGGTGTTATACAGAGCCAACTAATTTATGGCATAGAGTCATGGGGTAACAAGTATCCTACATTTCTCGAACCCGTAATTCGATTAAAGAAGAGAGCGGTAAAAATCATTACTTTTTCAAAATTATATGACTCTAGCAACCCACTCTTTAAGTCAACCTGTATTCCGCCTTGTCACTGAATATCCATTTCAAAGGTAGCGCAGACAATTCACCAAATCTTACGAATCAATGATCCACTTCCCCATAGCGTATTCTTAAAACCTAAAATGGAAACTAGAGCGGCTATTGCCAAACATTTCAGCTTACCAGTGTGTCGCAATAGTTACGCCTAAAGACTTATAGAGTTCAATGGAGTTTTAATTTAAAATAGTCTACCTGGTGATATTAAACTGAAAACAAACTTTGTGCAATCTTTCAAAACGTTCCTGATGAACATGTGAGGTTATGTGTATTGTTCTTCTTTCTGTTTTTATAAGGATGCGTGTATTGTGGGCGCTTACCTTTGTTTATTCTCAAAGTGTTGAGAATGTGACATTTATTTTATGAACGCAATGTGTCGCCTTAGCGTGCCGCATTTATAATGTACAGTTTGTAATGGACACGAAACTAGCCTTTGGCTATGGGTCCAATAGCATTGTGGGTTTATCCCTTCTAAATTAATTTTCTGTTGAAATAAAAAGAAATGAAGTGCTACATTTGAATAGCCACTTCGTACTGTCGTCTCTTCCAGATCTAGAACTACTTATTCACAAATATAACCCTGATATCGTGCTTTTACAAGAAACGTGGTTATCACCTGAAAAATCATTTTCAATGAGAATCTTTAGAGTTTTCAGATCAGATCGAAATATTGGCAGAGGAGGTGGATTGGTGTCCTTGCTATCTAAACATATATGTCATCAGGCTTTTATCTCTAAGAAAAATCTCCTCGCTGACTGTGAGCTTTTAGCGATCACAATTTCATTTCTGCATTGTTCCGATATTACAATTGCTAATGTCTATTTTCCTTAAAGTGTACACAGGACAGGCTGTTTAGACAGCTTGGTGGCTGGCGCAAGCATTGTATTAATTGCAGAAGATGTTAAATCGCACCATATTGACTGGGGAAGTTGTACTGATTCCTGCGGCCAGCTTATCTGGTCGTGGCTGTCTGGAAATGCTGTACTCTGCTGGAATTCCAGAGAAATAACCTTTGTGCGAGGAGTTCCTCGCTCAGTCATTGACTTAACATGATCAGCAAGTAGGCTAGAGGTGACTGATTGGTCGACAGAGGATTCGAGTACATCTAGTGACCACTTTTCTATAAATTCAACTATCCGGTTATCTGCGCTCAAAAATAGTTGTGTAACCCATAAACTAGTCAACCACAATATTTATAAATATTTCATGTCCGCTACATTTGCCTCTATAGTTAGTACAAGTCGGGATGACAGAGCTGAGCAGACGGATTCATTTTTTGCAAAATGCAGCAGACCACTCAATATTCAGTGTGCCCGCAGCAGCCTCTAATAAACAGCCGTCTGCTTGGTGGACAGAAGAATGTGAGGAGGCCTACCGTTACAGAAAAGCGGCCTGGAAGAGGCTGTCCTGCAACCAGATCTAGTTTATATGCGCAGTTTTTCTTAAACTGTATAACCTTTCACTATAACTATCACTATATCGGCACATCTCCCGTCGACAGGCTTCCATTTTTTGCTATTGATGTTTCTTCTAGCAACGAAAGCTACCAGACAAGGACGGCGCTCTTTTCAGCATTTAACTTGAGGTGTAATCTGCTCAACCACTACTGCACAGTACTCCAGTATGATTTTAAGATATCATAGAGAGAGTGTATACAAGGCACAGCCGGAGAAAACGCAATGCCGTCCGCATAGACGCAAGCTTGAACATGTCGATGGAGAGGAATGGAACCCAGAAGTAAAGTAACATGCTGAAACTGTAGAAGAGTGCGTTTTGAATGACAGTTCTTTTTTCACCATGAGGTTTTCTAAGAAAGAATACAAACGATGGCGTGTTAAGTAGAACAGGTTACTGCCTTTCGTTCCTGCAATTTTAAATCAAGGTGATTTTTCTTTGAGGCGAAAAATAATTTTAAAGTTGAGCTCTCGCGCCGCAAGTTGCATGGTCTCCTAACGCTTCTTCACCGCAGAGCACGGCCCCGTCGACATTGCGGCCAGGCGAAATGCACAGTTCTCGTTTCTAAGCAGGTTTGCACTGCACGCAGGTAGCAGAACATTGTGCAGTCGAACAAATATTCGTGCGAAAAGATTTACTTACCGCTGCCGGGCGGCACATGCACCACTGAGATTGTCCAGTGTGTTCATGCCGCACTCAGTCGTCGTTGTCAGAGCAATGTCAGGCGTGTAGAGACCGCGAGGTAGAAGCGAGTCGGCGCGTCGGTGCCGCGGTCGCAGTTCGGTCACTGGAGAGCGCACCTCTGCGCATGCGTCCCGCGCTCACCGCCAGCGTGTATCGCGTTACTCGACGCAGCGGTGAGGACTTCGCTCCCTCCGCGATCTTATTCGGACATGAATGAAGAACTGTTGTTGCGGTGGCCGACTGGTCGTTCCTTCCTCGTAGTCCATTTTCGTTTGTCTGCTCTTGGCTGCCTAGCGCCTAAGCGGGCCCGTTCGAAGTCCGAGAGCGAAAACGATCTGAGACAATTACTGCGCCACTTCATTTGCTCAAAAACCGATTTATCTCGCTTATTGCATACCGCCCACCGAATGTCATGAGTTAGATCCTACCCTAATGGTGCACGACTGCGAGACAGTGCAATCTGTAGTAGTTATCTGGCCATAAATGTCTTGTCATGCCTGTTGTCGACCTCTACAGTGGAGAAGCATTAAGAAACGATGCAGCTTACGGGGCGAGAGCCCGACTTCAAGAATTTTTTCTCATTAAAAAAATCTTTTAAACAAAAATCACCTTGAACGATATTTCAGAAATAAAAGGCAATTTGTGCTATGCAACAGTCCATCGTTTGTATGTTTGCTTCGGCCACCTCATGATGAAATGAACAAGTGTTTGTGGTTCAAAACACACTTTTCTGCAATTTCAGCGTTTTATTTTGTTTCTACACATTAGCTTCACGAGCTGTAACATTTTGTTGCAGGTAATACACATCTATGGAATCAGGATAGCTTTTTCATGGTTTCCGAGAGCGTGCTTATGCTTTTTTAAATGTATTGCAAATAGTTGAATTTTTAAATTTTGTTTCAATTCTAGAAAAACATTTATACAAAAATGCAGTATCTGGACCCTATCATGATGTGCAAATGCCATTAAAAAATTTAAGGCTGTACGACTTTTTCTCCATAATTGAGCGGAGTCTCGCATCACGCCATTCGATGCCTCTCAACTGAGCTCACCTCATGTATAAATTTTTCGGCAAAAAGTACTTTGCGCTTGCATTAAGTACGTTTGTAGTGGTTGAGGGAAACGTCTGGCATGGGATTGTTTGGCCAATCAATTGCCACATTACCAAATTTAGGAGGTCAAAGAGTCGATCATTAAGCAATTATATTAAGATCACAACTTTCTTTAGATTACTTAATTTGGCCTCCGTGGAGGCCATCCAAAAATTGAGCCGACAGAAATCCCTAGGCGCTTCCACTAATCATGCAGTGTGTAGCGCCAAGTGGCTACAAGATTCAAGCTCGTCAAGGCATATTTGTGGTAGCGTGTGAAAACCCTTATCGATGCACTCAGTACGTTTCTCAACTCGGGTCAATCATTCAGGCCGCCAGAGAGAAAACACCAACGTTGCTTAATCAGTAAAACAGAGTTTGCCCAATTCTCATCGTGCTTTCAATCTTTCACACCTACGCCGATAAGAATCTTTGTTTAAAATTTCCTTTTAGATAGAACAACAGCTTGCTAGTGAGCCAACCTCAAAGGCATTTAAAGTAGTTACTTATTCGTGACAAATCATTTTCTTTCCGATGCTATTGCTCTCTGACGAATGGCTGTGAAAGTGTCTGTCTGTGTATCGGGCTTGTGTCGATAGATGGCGGTAGCAATTAAGCGCGTTCTCGCGTTGTCGGCGTCTGTCAGCCAGGGTGTCGAACCGGAATTTTTTCGGGTTCGGTTCAGATTCGGGTTCAGGCCTTTCGGGTTCAGTTTTGAGTTCGGCTCCGGAGCGACATTCCGTTCCGGTTCGAGCCGGTTCGGACCACGTTGAACCGGTTCAAACGGGTTCAGACTATAAGAAATTCTTAACGTAGATTGTTTTTATTCAACCTTATTTTGCTGTTTACTTCTCTTTTTGTTGTCAGCTTATCAAACAAAACTGCAAAATTTGCACAGTGCGAGATGTTTTGACTTCATCCACTTTACTTTAATGTCCGCGGCGAAAAGATTTAAATTTACGCAAGAACTATGTTCGCCATCTTTTGCTCTGGTGAAAAGAATATGACAAAAACTACGGGCTTGGATTGGTTGGGAGCACTTCGCGTCTGTACGGACACAAACTTGCGACGTCGTCGTTGCGACATTGCGTTCTGACACTGCTGCAATTGCTGCATTTTGCGAGGAGGAAATTACATTTGTTACATAGAATTTTTGTAACCTTCCTGGGGGGTTTGAAAGGGAGCCCATGCGTGGGCAGAATTGCTACCTCGATACAGTTTTTGTCTACTAACCTGTTTCAGAATTTTTATTTTTCAAAACCGATAACCACAGCTACCTGGCAGCTGCGCTTATTAGGTGTCTAAATGCTCATCTGTCTTTTCTGTACATAGTCGTGAGACAATTTTGTGCTGATGCATTCGATTTCCTCAGTTGTCGCTTTTCGTTAGAATACCTGTACGGGTTCTCCAGAAGGCAACGGATAAAGGTCCTGACCGGTCATTACTTCCTCTGCGTGCAGCCTTACCTAGCATTTCATGACGCCAGTCTATTAAGGCGAGTTTAGCGGATGTACATTAAATAGGCCCCAAAAATCTTGCATAGAGTTCAAACGTGGACCTTACGGGTTAGGACATACCATCGAGCCAAGGCGACGTTTGTGCCGTCATCAGTGAATTGTTGTATCTGCGAGCAACGTGAAACTATTGAACACAATTATTTGTGATGCTATGTTCGTTTGGGACATAGCCCACTTCATGAGTCTCTTAATAAGGACATTGAGGTCACACCTTACACTATATTTGTGCCTGTAATAAAGGACACTGGGATTCCCCGTGAACTTTTCCTGTTAATAAGACTTCTTAGGTTGCGGAAAAGCCGTATGACTTATAAACGCGCAAAATAGCCTCTTTCAGCGAGGTCACTATTCAGAAAACAATGCAATTTAGCTCAGAACGCATATGTTGCGCAAGTTCAACCTCCTGACTGGTCGCCCTTTCTTGACGTGTGCGCCTTCAGGAATTTTTTATGTGCGGGCAGAGTAAGGGAGTGATGGTGGCGTGAGGCCGCATGCCAGGGTCGCCGAATTCGACCCAATCATGTTAGGCACGAGGAGGTCAGGGAGGTTCGTGATATTTCATGCGATAACAATAAAAAGAATCTTCGAGGATGGCCGAGTAGCCTAAGGCATCAGTAAAGAAGTTTCTGTCTTGCGCCCGCCGCCACTGGCTCGATTACCACTCAGGTTAGGGGATTGTAGTTGTTAGTATAGTTGTTAGTATAGTGTAGTTAGAGTATTGCAGTTGTTAGTGTAGTTGTAGAATGGGGGATAGAGTATTGTAGTTTTCTTTACGGCGTCAGCAGTTTGGCCTCCTTTGTCAAAAATTCAAAAATTTCCTTGGGGTGTGGGTGGATGGGTGTGTGTATGCACGCGCGCGTGTCCCGTAGACACAGTCTTCCTCTTTGTGTAGTCACTGTTCATTTTTTTTTCTAAGCATTGTACCGCTGCTGCATGCCCACCTTTTCTTGCTCATTTCTGTCGCGTGCAAGAAAAAATGTTGGGATTCTTTAAAAAGAAATGCCAATTTATATTTCTTTGTTTTGTAATAATTCAGTATTAATTTCTGGTGTTTAACGCGCCAAAGCGACGCGGAGTTTATCAGGAACGCTGTAGTGGAGGGCTTCAGATTAACGTAGACAAGCTAGGGTTCCTCAGAGTGCACTGACATCGCACAGCACAAGCGCATTTTTGCATTTCGCCGCCATCAAAATGTGGCCTCGCCACCGGTATCAAACCCGCGACCTTGGCATCAGCAGCCCAGCTTCACAGCCGCTGAGCATCGTGAGAGGTCTTATTCATTATCTGCTGTCTGAGACAAGGAATGCCTCGGAATGTAATTGTTGCACAACGTGATTGGGTCATTGCGCCTATGCTTCACATGTTTGTGCTACACGACACTAATAAAATGAAATAATTCTCACTTAGTGCTTTAAGAGTTAAAGCAGTGCTAACAATTCGATTAAAGCTGTACATAAGCATGTGAAAGGGGATACTATAAAATGCAATATTTCACATCAATCTGGCGTAGATCAAAACTACTTAAATAAAAAAAGAAACCTGCTAAGACACGATCTCAGAGCAGATTTATAAACCTCATGCTACATCATTTCACAGCAACTCCCAAGCACTGCGGAAAATTTACTTTGAAGCCGATTGTGTAAACTTTGGTGGATTTTATATTTTATGCGGTTTAAGATCTCAAACTGACTCAGACTATGAGGGAAGCCGTAGCGTTGGCTTCCAGAAATTTCGACCACCCGGGGTTGTTTCACGCGTGCACAGAACACGGGCCTCAAACATTTCCAGTCCATGTGAAGGCGAAAGCCGCACCTCGTATCAAACGCGCGTCTTTCTAATCAGCAGCCGACAACCATAATCACTGAGCCATCGCGGCAGCTAGTTTAGACTTCACTGGTGAGTGAAATACTTGCACATAACCTATTTCAGATGGTTGGCACACGATGAAACTGAACCAATCCGCTTGGCATCAGACACTAAATACTCCACTGTTTAATCCGAACCAAGCCCAAGGCCCACCACGACGCAGTCAATTCTTCCGATAGTGACCTCTGCGTAGCCTTGGTCGACGAAAATGCGGTTCGCGCCGTTGGTATTGTCGTTTCTGTCCTTACGGCTACGTAGCATCGCTGTCTATTTATTGATACTGCATTCAATAAGATGTCCTCCAATCTCTACCTCGTGGTATTTCTGTAAAGGCATGCATGGCGGTCGCGTAAAAGCGAAAGCTGACTATGCGCGCCGCCTCAATAGCGAGCTCAACTGGACGTGTCCAAGTAAGCATTGGGGTGGCTAGCGGCGTAAAAAGTGCAAGTGAACGCCACTGATAGGCACTTCCTGGCCCCAGCAAGGGCATCACTCCACAGCATACAGCGCTACAGGCATCGATTGCAGTTAGCTGTTAATAGCTAAGATGCATGCTTCAATTGTACAAATATGGCGCAGGCGACTACAAGCGAAGTTTGGGAGAGAGTTTAGGCATCTCGAGGAGGGCCAAAACAACGCTGCCCTGGCGCGCAAAATTTTTACTACTACCCCGATGATCGCACTCGGGCTAACTAGAGCGTCACGAGCCCCGAACTTCGGAAATGTTCAGCAGCAGCAAGATTCTTGAAATGGATTCATAACAGGCTATTCGCGTAGTCCATACGGATCGGATTCTTGCACAACCGCGGGATGAGCTCCAAAAAGCTCTCATCAAACTGTGTCCCCACGTTCTCAAAGTCGGTAGGATTCCTTGTCCTGTGGTGCATCGCCCCGCAAAGGAACTTCAACACCTGGCGCCTGGCATTCCTTTTCGCTATCCATCCACGTGGGACACTACTCACCATACAGACAATAAATATTCACTATGATAATTTGAGGGAAACTCTCGTACACTTCCTGGGTCTGGACAAATCTCTCATCAAAATGCAACAACGCATTCTTCGATGCATACACCAAACACACTCCGTACTCCTGCCCGTTCTTAGTTTTTTCGTATCCGACACTCCCACACTTGCGCGAATTTAAACATTGCATTTTCCCCTGGCCCGTTGCCATACAGCCCCCTCATTTTTCATAACCTTCTGACCCCTTTGGCGGACTTGGCTAGCCTCGGACCAGCTGACGTACCTCGACGCGTACGTATTCCCCGAAGCCTAATATTGCATTCAAATAAAGTTTTCACTCTCTATCTCTCTCTGGGAATTGCAAAGGTTGCTTTCGGGGTTTCGGAGTCCGCCTCGTATGCGGTAGGCGCGGGGTTCGATCCCCAGTGGCTCCCGGTCCCCGCCGATGATACAATGACCACAATCTTATCCCTGGGCTTTGCCTGGCTTCAGTGGAGTGAAATAAATGCTTTGAAATCGGCTCTTTGACCGCACCTTTTGAAGCCGCAAAACACACTGTGCCATGGCGCTGTTTGGTCGCCAATGCCCTTCGTCCAATTAAAGCTCAATATCACCATCAATATTCTTGAAAAAAAGGACTCACATACCTCAGTCTGGTCTCTATTAGTGATGCAGACATTGGTTGGTAAAACTAGAGCAGAAAACATTTGCACAGCGGGAGAACTGGAGAAAATAAAACAAAAACCGCGAACACCACTGATCCAGTCGGACAGCCGGCGAGCACACGAGAGTTGGTTCAAAAGGGTTGTTTTGACTGCCGGGGACCGAGAACACGTCTGCTTGTATACCGTGAGAAAGCGAGTGTGTTAACTGACACTCGCCGGAAGGCCGCACTCCTCTCTTTTGTGTGTATGTGTATTGCGGCTATCGGAAGCCGTAAACCGACGTTCACATGTGAGATGCCATGGCGCTCTCGCTCCCACGGTCCTTCCGCTGAATGCTGATTTCGGAAGCAGCAGAGAACACCAAATAACTTGCCTCATGCTATAAGAGTGACAGGACACGGGGGGAGGGGTCTCTAGGACTGGACCTATTGTTTTCCTCTCTTACGCAAGGAGGTTGGCCAAGATTAGGCATCTGTGACCTGGATGACTGTTTTCTGAAAGTTGTCTGCCTGGCCGTGGTACGCATCCGCCTCGTCTGTCGATGAACTACAGACATTCTACCGTGGACAGTACCGAGTACACGGAGTACGAATATGTTTTTTTATGACCTCATGAATATGGTGGGGGGTTTCATGGTTCAAGATAGCGAAATCGTGCTGCCATTGCCATAATTTTTCGGTGACACTTTTCTGCTTCCGAACTACTCTATCATACATGGCAAAATTACTTTTAAAATTAATTAAGGTACTTTCCTAATTACTTTGCTTGAAATCTCGCAAAAGTAATTGAATTGCATTACAAATTACTGTTCTCAGAACTTATGAAATTGCATTACAACTACTTCTAAAAAGTAATGAATATTAATTTTGCATTACTTTTTACTTTCGACGCAAAAAAGGTGCACGTTGGTCAGAGTTACTACAAAATTTTTAGATTTCCTTGTTTGCTCCGCCACTACGCTTCAAAGTGGAGGCCGGAAGTTTAGCCGCTCTTTGAAGAAATGTAGCCCTAGTCCATTCAACAGCCGCTGTACTGACGTAGATGTAGTCGCACGCATAATATGCTCCCACCTTCTCCGCAGTGTGCATCCATTGTGCTTGTTTACGCTCACCCTCCCGTAAAGGGGTGCAGGCGAGCTGCCTGTCCTGTTTTTTTCCTGGAGGCACGTTGGCGCGCACATAGAATGCATGTCACCCATGTCGCCCTTGAGCTCAATACAGGGCTTCAAATCTGGCCAAAGACCCCGCCGCGGTGGCTCAGTGGTTGCGGCGCTCGGCTGCTGGCCCGAAAGGCGTGGGTTCAATCACGGCCGCGGCGGCTGAATTTCTATGAAGGCGAAATTCTAGAGGCCCGTGTGCTATCCGATGTCAGTGCATGTTACAGAACCCCAGGTGGTCGAAATTTCCGGAGCCCTTCACTACGGCGTCCCTCATAGCCTGAGTTGCTTTGGGATGATAAACCCCAATAAACTAACTAAACTAAATCCGGCCAAAGAAGCTTTCCCGAAAATTTGCAGCCAACCTTGTTAGATGTTTGTTGAGACTTCGTGACAGTGCGTATACGTGACAATGTATATAGAGCAGTCTAGAAGGGAGTACTCGCTCAAGCACTCGCAGTGCGTCGAGGTGCAGTACGGCGTGCCATGGTCATTGAGCTCTCCCGATGGCACTGCGGCGCCATATGTGCGACCTAACGCAGTGCTGGATCAGCCGTAGCAGTCGTATAGGCTCTCCTCGAAGAGGGTGCGCTGACGTCTACATTGTAGTTCTGGCTGACACAAAGCGCACGAACGAGTGATGCAAAACTATCTACAGCACTATAGATACTATCGATAGCTGAGTCACTATAGAACTATCGACGGTAAAAAAATAACTTTCGATAGTACCATCCATACCGCGCTATCGATAGGGCTATCGATAGTTATATCGATAGTACTATCGATAGTACTTCCGATAGTACTATCGATAAACGTATCGATACTACTTGCTGTATGTAGTGCGACCCATTTGATAAAATGAACGACGCGTACCCAGTGCACCCTAAACCTGGTTTCCCGGGCGTGTGGTATGGAGGCGATGGTACGAGTAACAGACAGGACTCGCCCGTTTTCGTAGCATACGCGTCACCGAGCTCTGCAGACGCTCCTTACGTTATTGGGTAAAATATCGCTAATGTCCTAGTTCCGAAGAATGTGCCCGAAAAGCATTTCTGCAGCGGTTACGTCCGCAAGACAACGTCTGCAGTGCGCGATGGTGTCGTGTTAACCAGCACAAGTTGTTGTGCTGTCTGTTCTTTCATCGGATGCAGTTCCAGATATTTTTCCAAACTGTCCCAGCTACCTTTTTTAACTGAAATGAGCCTGCTTTTGCGTCTCAGTTCAAAGTAGTAGTCTCTTTATTTTATCTCTAGTATGCTCTCACAGCCCCGCCAGTTATCTTTAAAATTGATTAACTTGTATACAGGTCGGCGTATAGAAGAAAAAGGCGCCTGACATGCGCAGATGCCAGGCTATCACGAGCCTGCAGATAATGAGATACGCAGCCGTTAACGTTCGTTCTTCATGTTCCGGCCATCATGCTGTCGAATGCCTTCGTTACAGTGTGGTACATCAACAGGTAGATTTATGTAGAACCGTTTCCTGCAATCTGTGATTTTGAGTTGATATTTAGCTTTTAGCTAGCTCCTATATCAGATGTCCATCTCATCTAGTATTCTATTGGAAGCACTTCCGAGGAAATACCACTGGCCCGCTTACAACCTCACCATCGACGAAATGTTGGATAAGCGCCGCATTAAATATCCATCCACTGAACACAGGTTAGATACGACCGCGCACGTTCTAGACGACCATGTTGCAATGAGGATGCGACATTTCAGTAAACACAGAAGATCGGACAGCTCAAAGTCGCGCAACTTGAAAAAAGCTCTACTTTTGAGTATAAATCTATCGATGAACATACTCCGGGTCCTTTACTGCGGAATTAAATATTTCATTCGCCCACGAGATATTTCATCAAATCGTGATTTGAGTTTTGCTGGTGTTCCGTTATCGGAAATGCCGCCGTGATGGCACGGGCGTTATGGTACACGGCTGATGACTAGGAAGGCATCCCTCATTGCTAGAGTCCATTTCCGATTTTAAACCTCGTAAGATCGTGAAACCAACCAGGTAACGCAAATGTTTTGGTATATCGCTGGCCAATAATAAATACACATCAACAGTGTTACTATCGACAATCTCACTATTGGTAGTAATAATATCGACTGTTTTTACTACACTGTACATAGTTTCAAATTCATCGATAGTGTTATGCATCAGTAGCAAGAACAAATTACTCAGACCAACATTTGAATTAAGAACCAAACTTCCCATTAATTTAGCATTGCTTATTATCCCCACTCAACGATCAACACGAGTGATGAAGCGTGATTCTATTTTTGGATTTCAACGCAGGCCTCCGAAGAGGCCACCCAAAAATTTAGCTCAGAGCAACCCCCCACAGGGCAGGGGATGCACGTGAGCTGTGCAAGGGGGTGCACGTGAGCTAGGTTGCTTTGTTGGTTTTGTGGTTTTTGAGCAACTTCCAACGGCAAGCCGCAGCAGACGGAACTCATTTGGACCACCTACAATGAAACACTGACGTTACATATTTGGTACAAGTTTGTTCAACTTTCTTTTCGTGGTGTACCCTTTTCATCAATTTAACCAACTCAATTCTTTTGTTCAATGTGTTCTCCTAAATGAAAAGACACTTGCTGACCAGGCAAGTCCCGGTTTATTTAAATTAGTTACTTATTTCTTGTACTTTTTTCACTCCGAAGCTATTGCTCTCTGGCGAAGCTTTGTGAAGGTATGTGTCTGTGTTTTCAGTTCTTGCCGATAGATGGCGGAAGCATTTAAACGCGCTTAGGGTAGGGTGCCGCAGGAGAGGCCGTCACGTGATATTTTTTGAAGCTGGAAACGAGCTCGGCGTCTTGTTGTCCGGGCTCGCTCTTCTTTACAAACATTTCTGCGCGCGCGTTTCAAACCCAGCGAAGGAGCTGGCCCAAAGAGACTCCAGTGCGAGTGGCGCTTGGTTTCTGACCGTTGTTCATGCACTGGAGACATCGGAAATATTCCTACGAGATATTCGGCTGCTTCCAGGTATTGTTCTTTGCCGCGTCTCTCCGCGTCATTCCTGCTCTCTGGTGCGAACGAAATAGTCCGGCCTTGCATGGTCATAATCATGTAGCATTCGGCGAACGCGCTTATCGCAACAGCGGTAAGCCCGGGATTGGATTGGATTGGAAAACTTTATTCACCGGCAAAAAGTGGTTCAAGGTGAGTTCTTGGTCGCGCTAGATGGCCGTCAGCCCGTGGCTTACGGCGACCTCGTTGGCTCGCTCCACTGCCCGGAGTTGGATCCCCGGGTCGGAGCTGAGCAGCACGGCCTCCCACTGCTCGGAAGTTAGGAGCTGAATTAGGTCCGGGGGAAGCGGATCCTCTGCACAGTTCCACAGGATGTGGTCTAGTGTGGCTCTGTCGCCGCACTTGTTACATTGGGGGGAGTATTGCCCGGGGTACATGAGCGAAAGTACCGCCGGGTTCGGGTGGGAATGGGTTTGCAAGCGACGCCAGGTGGTCTCCTGGGTCTTGGTGAGCGATTTATGCGGTGGAGGGAAGATGCGTCTTTCGAGGCGAAAGTGGTGTGTTATGTCGTGAAACAAGTTCAGGCCATCCCCCGAGAAACTCGAATCAGAGGAGCCCACTGCCCGGCCGACGAAACCTCGGGCGTAATCGTGGGCTGCCTCGTTCCCCGGGTTGCCCGAGTGGGCTGGAACCCATAACAACTCGATCTCCCTTGCGGGGGCGTGGCGGGTGCTTCTGGGGATTTGGAGGGAGATGGGGGAGACGCGGCCCCTCGCAAAGTTGCGTATGGCTGCTTTGGAATCGCTGAAAATAATGTCAGCTGGTGTGTTGGCTATGGCTAATGCAATTGCCGCTTCCTCCGCCGTCTCGGAGGAGGTGGTGTGTATCGTGGCGGCTGTTAGGGGCGAACCGGTCCCAGTCACTGCGCCTATCGTGTACGCTTTGTGCGGTGTCAGATATTCCGCCGCGTCCACGTAAGCGGCCGCGGGGTAGTCCTTGTATTTGGCGTGTAAGGCGCGGGCTCTCGCCTTGCGCCTTCCCTCGTGGTGCGTAGGGTGCATGTTCTTAGGTAGGGGTTTGACAGTGAGCATTCTGTGTACTTCGGGGAAGAGTTGTTTCGAGTCCTCGGTTAGGGGTTCGGCGTTTATCTTTATACGGTGCAGGATGGCCCTACCTGCCTTGGATCGCGTGAGACGTGCGTACTGGGAAGTGAGGTGTGCTTCGCACAGTTCGGGTAGCGTGTTGTTTATGCCAAGGGCTAGCAATCTGTCGGTAGGCGTGTTGTGCGGTAGACTGAGCGCTGTCTTGTAAGCTTGACGGATGAGGCACTCTATCTTGATCTTTACCGCTTGATAGAGGTGCAGGTACGGTAGAGTGTACACGAACCTACTGAGGACGAATGCTTGGATCAGTCGGCAGAGATCGTTGTCCCTCATGCCGCGTCTCTTGTTTGCTATTCGTCGTATGAGCCGGGTGGTTTGATTGACCGTGGCGGTCAGTGTGCCTATCGTTTTGCTATTCCTGCGGTTGTTCTCAATGAGCATCCCGAGAATTCTAATGGTAGATACTTCCTTCATAGGGTGTCCTCCTACATTTATGTGTAGTGAAGGTGGGGGTGCCTGGCCTGTGAGGCTGCCTCTCGGTCTGTCTCTGAGCACAAGCAATTCTGATTTTGGATGCGAGCATTCGAGCCCCGCGCCAGAGGCATGCGACTCGATTACGTTGACGGCCTCCTGCAGCGTCTCCTCTATTTGGCCGTCACTGCCCGTGGACATCCACAGCGTGATGTCGTCCGCGTATAAGCTGTGTTGTAGACCCTCGATCGCAGCCAGTTTCGGGGGTAGCGTGATTAGGGAGAGGTTGAATAGGAAGGGCGAGAGGACCGAGCCTTGCGGCGTGCCTCTGCTTCCTAGGGGGATGGGATCGGACGTGAGACCTCCGAGCGATAGCTCAGCCGTTCTCTCCGAGAGGAAAGAGCGAACGTAATTGAACGTTCTATCCCCTGGGTCGATGCGCGAGAGGTTCGTGAGAATGGCTTCGTGTGAAACGTTGTCGAAGGCCTTTTTTAGGTCTGAACCTAAGACGGCCTTCGTGCGTTTCCTGTATGAAGGGTCCAGGACGTCTCTCGAGAGTTGGCGCATGACGTCTTGCGTGGATAGGTTCGCTCTGAATCGTACCATCGTGTGTGGGATTAGGCAATTTCTAGGAGGTATTGGATGAGGTCGCGGTCCTCCGCGTAGCTTTGTAGCCTGTTGAGGATAACGTGCTCCATGAGCCTTCCCACGCACGATGTTAAGGATATGGGGCGGAGGTTTTCTATAGAGTTTTTTGCCTGGTTTCGTGATGAATGTGACCTTGCGTGTTTCCATACCTACGGGATCTCGCCTTCCCTCCAGTACGAATTCATCAAGTCTCAGTGCCGTCACCGACGTCGGGTCTAAGTTTCTGGGTGTCTTATTGGTTACTCCATCTGGTCCCGCCGCAGAGGTGGTGCGGAGTTTGCCGAGTGCGAACCACACTTCGGCGTCCGTGATGTCCGCGTCTAGGGTCTCGTTGGGGAGTCCCTCGTACGCGGGAAGCGGGTCTGTGTGTGACGTGTTAAGGTAACGGTTTCGCAGGTCTGCAAGCAGCTCTGCGTTCGTGCCTTGGTGTTGGTGTATGGGCTGTGTAAGTTGATTACGTTGTGTGGACTTCGTCTGCGTGGGATCTAGCAGGTGCCGGAGCAGGAGCCATGTTTTCTTGCTTCCCAGTTGTCCGGTTAGATTGTCGCAGATCTGTCCCCATTGTTGTTTCTCCAGTTCTAGCGTGTACGCTTCGATCTGTTTTTCTAGCTGCGCTGCTCGGCGTCTGAGCTGTCTGTTGTGACGCCGGGTCTTTCAGTGTTTGAGTATGCTGGCGTTCGCCTCCCACATGTGCAGGAGTTTCATGTCCGTGGTTTGATGTGGGTCCGTGGTTTGTGTGTCTACCGTTGTGGCTGAGATGTCCTCTTTGAGCGTGCGAGTCCACTCAGCGAGGTCGTCTATGTGCGTGGGTGCGGTTTGTTGCCGGAGCCGTCTGAACTTGCCCCAGTCTGTGATTCTGGTGCGCGCGGGTGGGGGTTTGTGTGGCGTGGTATTAAAAGTCGTGGATACGATGCAGTGGTCGCTGCCTAGCGTGTGTCCGGTGTTTGACCATTGCGCTTCGCGCACGTTTTTGCTCAGGGTGAGGTCTGGCGATGTGTCCGCACTAACACTACTGCCGATTCGCGTCATCGCTTGGGGGTCGTTTAGAATGGTGAGACCTAAGTTTTGGATTGTCTGCCACAGCCTAGTGCCTTTGGGGTTGGTATTGCGATAACCCCAAGCCGAGTGGTCGCCCACTGCTAATAGTTCGGCTCTGGCAGCCAAGTGCGTGACTTTTTGGAGGAGGTCAGGAATTCCCGGCCCCCTGTCTTTTGGCGAGCTGTACAGATTCAGTACGAAGAGGTTGGCATCCCCCTTCTTTCTGGGTACGATTTCGAGGAGCGTGTATTGCGCACTCGAGCTATCTATGGTGTGTTGGATCGCGGTTATGTTCCTTTGGACGAGCGTCGCAGTGACCTGGGCTAGCGTCGCCGTCGAGTCTGCAGGGGTGAAGGCTTTAAAGCCCGGTAATTTGACCGGGCTATTCCTGGAGCGCTATAATGTCCGGCTTGTTTGCCGAGTGTTGAATGTGAAGCTGCAGGTTGCCCCGCTTGTTGCGGAACCCCCTACAGTTCCACTGCCATACGTTAATTTGCTGCTGCCGAGGGGCCATGTTGCGGCAGTTGGGGAGTTAGTGTTTTGGGATGGGTTTGGGCTGGGTGGGAGTGGGAGTCTAGCTTCAACGGCCGTCAAGCGGTCCGAGAATTGTTGAAAGACTTCATTTAGTCTGTGCGCAAATCTGGCCTCAAACGCCGCGTTGAGTTCGGATTTGATAACCTCTTCCGAGGCAGTAATCTTTGCGCTGACTTTGTCCATTATGGTGAGTTTGGCTTTGGGTTGCGGTTCCTCCTCATGGGAGGCTTCGGCGGTGCGTTTCTGGCCTGCTTCCACTTCAGTGCACGGCGGCCATCTTGGACAAGACGTTAGTTGAACCACCAGGGCGGCTCCACTTGTCCGTGGAAGCGAAAAAGCGCTCCTTCGAGACGGTCTGGTCCTCCTCTCTGCGTTACCTTGACCTCCTCTCCCTCGCGTTGTGGCAGAAGGAGGCGGTTAGTCACGGAGGGGGATAAACGCCATGACAATGACGACCGCGCTCGAACGTGTTTGGCACACGGGTACTGCTTCTTTCGTCCCTACCCACCCCTTGGCGGCCCTGCCGTGGTACCTGGCGATTCTTTTTTAGGAGGCACTATTTCGAATGTGACCTTTTGCGGGGCTAGTTGATGTGACATTGTGTTCAGTTGGAGTCAGCGCCCGTCCTGTCCGTCTTTCTGTGTGTTTTGTGTAGAATTTAGCGCTGTTTTTACTTTCCTGAACACGAAGTCTCTATATCTGTGACATTTACAGAAATTATATTTTGTTTCCATTTTTTCCAGAGTTGTACACGTTGTTTTATAGTTATTCTTTTCTCACGACCCTGACAAATATTTTGATGACTAGCAGCGGCAGCCACGGCAAGCAATATTACAAAATAAAGCTTCGTAGGTTCCACTGGCATCCATAACAAAGGGCCACAAGACATCTATGGGCTATGGCCTTCGTAAAACTATGGATGATGTCGAAATGGATGCAGCGGAATAGTAGATGACCTCTTGGTTTCAAAGGGTTGTTGCCATGCGTGTTGTCACAGACTTTTCTGCGGTCAAAGGCGCGTGGCGCGTAGCTTGTGTGCTATTGATTCCCGTTCACCATACAAACGTTTATTTCGCAATTACAGGAAAAACACCAGCAGTGAAACATCAACCCGAGATTTCGAAGCATGGCGAGTGTTTTTATTTTTTACTCACACACTGCCAGTGCTATGTAGAATTCTAAGAGACAGCTGATATGGTAACAGTAAATAAGAGAAAATGGGCAGAATAAGGCATATGAGAATGGTACAAACATATTGCGTTCAAGTCGTTGGGTCAGTAGCTGCGGAGAGGTAGTCTGTGACGTTGAGATACGTTGCAAGTAATGCTGATTTTCTTTTTTTCCGCCCGCGCATCCGTGTATGATAACAAAAATCCCGAAAGCGCTTAGGGCCGCAGCCGGCAACATTCTTTTCGTTCACTTTTTATTGTCAAATAAACTACTACCACCACCAAGGTTCGAAAAACGAAAAGGAAACACTGGCTGCGAAACTTCCACTGGAGACTGCGGGACATAGCTGGCAAGACCTAATAAGTACTCATTACAATCGCGTCAGGTTTCTCCCTACTGTGGCCTTAGCATAGCATTTCCATCCATTCATTGGAACTGCATTTTGTTGCCACACGAGGCAACGTTCCTGCTTTTGTGATATCGTTTTGTGATATCGGCGAGTGTGTAGTCTCAGCAGCCGTGCTCCGCTGTAAATAAAGTTTTATTTTTTATTCTGGTTCTTAGTGCGAACTTTTTTTTTGGTAATGAGCAACTAAATATAATGTACATACCTGAATAGAGCTACTCTCGCTCTGCCAGTGACGACGACCCCTTTCCGCGATAGGTCTAACGATTCCGCAGGTTTCGTGTGTGCAATTTCCGCAACCGTCGAACGCGAATTCACGTTTTGGGGAATGCAAATGGCCAACAAATGAAGTTTTCACAACGGTGACCTAATATCGACTATTTTCACAGTGCAGGATGCACATGCAATGAAAGGAAAGCTCTGGTCGGACCCAGACTGCCGCGCTCTTGGGCAGCCAGCAGCAGTCACCGGCGTCGCTTGTGGATTAGGAATAAGGACGTTTTATTTCGCCATCGAACGTACTTCAGGATAAAGCGATTCAAAATTGAATATCACATCGGTGAAAGCAGGGACAATTAGAAGCGTCGGTCCTACGCGATGTCAGCAATCCGGCCACCGAATGTTTCCGAGGCGCGCGATCACATCGGTGGTTTCTACAAAGTTGTCGCGCTGCATAAACAAGCAAAGGAACAACAGGTACACAAATAGGATTAATAAAACAAAAGCGTAGCTCTCGTTTTACCTCACGCGAACAAACATAGCTGTTTGCATACAGCGCTGTAAAAAGGAGTACTGGTGTGCAGTCGCCCTGTGTTATTGGCGGAGCGAAGGGATGGCGACGTCAGTGCGGGCCGTGTTCGTGACTCGAAGGCATTCCAAAATCTCGAATGCCTTCGCGGAGCTCCATTGACTTGATAGTATGTCAGCCAAATGCCATTGAATAGTTCGTGCAGCTGCACAAGGCGACATCCGACTCGAATGACACTCGGTTGGAAGGTATTTGAAACGCCCGTGTAGCAGAGATATTGCTAATCTCAGGCTCGTGATGTTTTCTTAGATAACAGCATGCGATCAGACGCGAAAGCAATTACATCTGCTATGACATATTTTGCAAATATTTGCGAAAACAAACTAATTTTCACAATGTGCTGCAGCACCGATCGTCACTACCTGCAACACCCATCGTCACTATCATCATTTCCAAATAGCACCTCTTTTTGCCATGTGACAACGCAATGAAAGTGCCATTCGTTCATGGGGAGTGCGCTTCGTGAAAGTATCACTAAAGTTGCCGTGTGACAGGGGTATAAATCCCCCCACGCACGCGCACAAACACATTCAAACACGGAAAATGGTACGGTTTCAAAGATATCTTTGCCGTGTACGATCATACACAGTAAACCATTTTTGAAAAGTCACTAAATTGCGCTTGAAAACTATCAAAATGTAGCAGTTACAACTCAAACATGATGCCACTTCATTTTCAGAAATTATAACTTTTTATCGTCACGTGTATACAAGTACGCTGGACGAAGTTCCTACGGTAAACTCAGATTTCTAGATTTCCTGCAGCGCATACAGACCCCCCACCCCGGCGGCGCAACATGTAGGCTCTCAGCCCTGATTTCTCTTCACTGCTGCCGAAAAAAAAAAAATCGACTACACGTCTTTCCGGGTGGACGGTCGCTTTTAGATAATGGGACTCTGTCAGCTAGGGGGATAGGGGAAATGAACAATAACGCCCCTGCACACTGCTTTGTTTTCTTTCTCCACATGGACTCAACAAACGCACTCGCGCAAGGCCTCGCGTATTTGTGTGTGTGTAGCTATTTTCGTCTTGTTATATGTCCGCAGCTGTATCCATGAGCAGGCAGAGAAAAAAAAAAGCTGCTGTGTTGGTACTATCATGTCAGCAGTTCGGATACTCGAGCCAGTACTAACGGCTTACTGTATTGCATTATGCCAAGTTTTCGATTAGCGTACCCTCCTAGCGGCCGCCAGGCGGAGCACGTTTTATGTTAGTGGTCCAACAGCGATACCAGACACTCACAGAGAAAAAGACGACGTACAAGGAGGCTCCTTCTGTGTGTCTCATCTTATTCTGTGTCAGTGTCTGGCAGGGCTGTTGTCCACTCAATCCCTATGTATCAACTCCAAGTAGCCCAATCTGCCGTTCTTCAGAAACGCGTTTGCAGGGTTGCCTGAACGCCCTTGAATGTTTTCTGCGAAAATGCATTTATAATTGTGGGTGCAGGTGGTCTCCAGAGCAGTAACGGGCAGTGCTGGCTTCAATAGGCAGAAATGAAAGGGGTGAGTCATCTGTGGACACGCCTTCCCCGGTGCACTTTACAAGGCTACGCTGGCGAACCTGACCGCGTCTTGTCGCTCGAGTCTGTTGACTGTCAGGACCACGCATGTAACTGCGAGCGCATAAAGGCTACTGGCAGTGTACGTTCCCCCCACCCCCCGCAGTTGTTGACGGAGCAAGCGTCGTTCCTGGAAAGAAACGCGGAACGCACCGCTTCACCACGACGGTGAGAGCAAGGGTTGGGTGCCGCGCTAAAGATTTTTATTACAAACCCCACTGCGCCCAGGGCGGGTGCGCCCTGACAAGTTGTACCCACTCCCCGCAGCAGAGGCACACAGGTCTGTCTCCTCTTTCTAGCCTGGCCTTGGCTGCAGAAGAACCTTGGATTGGAACGGCCGCATGTCAATCGCCTTCGCAAAACATCAGCTTCGCAGAACTGTGAAACCCCCTCCCTATTGTAAACAGCGTGACGTCAAAAAGTTGTGGCCCGGTTGGCAGAACTGACAACTTTTGGTTCTGAGCCGGTGTTGTTGGTCCCGAGGGCTCCTTCGCCGCCTTTTTACCCCGATTCGAGACGCCTCGCCGGCCCTCACAGGATAGAAGAGGGGAAACGCTTGCGCTGAATGACTTAGGCCGGGTGGCAGGAGCGCGCTCCGGGCGCCAGTGTATCCGGCCGGTGCCTCATAATAGACCTCTCCCTGATGTAAACAGTGTGACGTCAAAAAGGTGTGCCCCGATGGGCAAAATCGTCGAATTTCGGTTCTGAACCGGTTTTTCAGGTGCCGAGCACTCCCTCACCAGCTTTGTTCCCTGATTCGAAACGCCTGGCAGCCTTCTTCTCCCAGTGTGAGCCTTCTCGGTACGGCGCATGTTTCGCCCTTCGGGCCAGAAGCACGCGCGTTGATGACGTGTGTCTTGAAGGAAGCCAGTTTTCTTTGCACGTGTTGGCCTGCCTGCAAATCTGTATGCGCAGTCGCGTTTTTTTTTTCTTTTTCAGGTGAGAAAAATGTAGAGCCTAAGATGTGTGCCCAGAAAATAGTGAAAACATTTTTTTTCTGTCAACTTGAAGGAGCGAAAATTGCTAATTGATCACGTGCACTCAGTGGAGCAGATTGTCAATGAAAACTACCTCCATGGGGAAGTGACAGAAAGTGTGTGTCCTGAGTGAATCAACTTGAAATTCGAGGCCAATACAATGGGGTTTTGTTACGTTTTGCGCTAATAATAATAAACACAATCTTTATGCGAACATAAAGTGCCTCTAAACAGATATGCGAAGCTGAAGAGATTACCGCGCATGCGGGAACACTTTATTTGCAGAGCCATCGCTATATGTGCTCATTCATGTGCAAGCAAACATTTTGACTTAGAAGTTACATTCAGCCAGAGCAATGCCTACTCCCGTAATATCTTAGAATGTCATGAAATATTGAGGAAAATAGATGTGTGTGTAAATGATGGCAGATTTTTTTCACGTTTCATGACCATGCACACAAAAGCAACCGCTGTGGCAAATGCTATTTCAAGGCCGGAATGCGAAGACAATGCAAGCATGCTGCTGCTGTATGCTTTTTTGTAAACAAGCATGAGGAACCGTCCTGAGCAAGAGGCTGAAGCGTTCGTCAGATCTGGTAAAATGTAGAGTTCCGGACCCTTCCAATTAGGGTTTTTTCATAACCACGCTAATGAAAATCTGGTCGTAAATGTTTATCAGGTAGACGAGCACCATTTTGAAAATATTTATGGTCTTTCTTCTAATTTGTAAATACGGATCGACACTAACGTCATATTATGTTCCCCGCTTTGTAAACCAGGTCAAAAAACAATTCGCGATGTAAAACCTGCTTCCCACATAACCTTGCTGAATTATCCTGAAGTCCTTGATGGTTTTGCTGAGAGAGCTTCGAAATCTGCTGAAAAATAGCTCTTAGACAAAATGTTTTCACCAATGTCATCCACAGACCACCCAGCCAAAGGACTTCATACCGGTTTCCAATAAATTTCACCAGAAGCTCTCGGCCCCTCGTGTTCACGGAACTATCCTGAGTAGTAGTAGTAAGTGGCTTTTATTGTAAATGAAAAAGAAGGTAAAAGGATTCTTGCCAGCGCCGGCATCTGCTATCATGTCTAGAAGCACCTGAGCTGGGGCTGGGGGATGGAAATGGAAAGCGAGATGACAGTGAAGGGGAAAACAAAGGGTAGAGAGAGAGGGAAAACCTTCCCTCCTGCTTGTATTTCCATTACGCGAGGCGATACAGCCAGTGGGAAGGACCGCGAAAGTTGCCGGCGACCTGACACGTGAGGCGCGCACTTCGGGAGAGGGCGACCGCACTCTCTCTCTCACACGCACATACACTACGCTCGCCCGCTCCGCAAGCTCCCCTCTCACTCGCATACACCAAGCTGCCCCGCACGCCCGCAGCACAATTTTCTCCATTCTTGACCGGAGCGGAATTCCAGCCATGACTAACAATGAGGGACACCACCGCTTTTGAGCACCCGCGAGCAGATTGGCACTTGCGCTGGCACGTGGCAAGTGCCAGCGGTGCGAGCAGCAAGCCCACCATAGCAGACTTCCATATTTATGCAACTCACCTACTCCTATCTAGACACTACACGCGCAATCGTGCAGCGCCATGCGCAGCAAATGTCGCTGTACTATTGTGGAGCAGCTCTTCCGGAAACCGCCATTTACAAGAGCTAGTTTTGAATCATAATACCCTGTAGCCGAGACTGGCAACTGATTGCATTTCTAACGATTTCGGTATCCGTGGTTTGCACACCGCTGAGGGAAAGTACTGGTATTTCATGCAGTGCAAACAATGGCAAGAGATGCTGGCATTGTTTTTGCTGCATTGCGCGCATGCATATCACCAGCTACGCTCCCATATACCTTTCAAGAATGTTATCCGTGCATTCTTTTTTTCTTGCAGTGTGTGATTGACATATAATTTTGGGGGCATGCTTTGCCACTACAATGCTAGCGAAATCGCACTGTCCACACATGCACTTCGCCACTGGTAGAGGCAGAAGCAGAAGGCTTCATTCACTTCCATTGATGTGCATTTTCAAAAGACAAACGCATGTTCCTTATAAAAACAGGACCATTTTATTGCAACATCTGCTAAGCACGTTCAGATGCCTTGCACAACTCCCCCACACATCATGGTGGCAGCCTGCAAGCAAACAAGACCATACCAATGTCATATGTGAGTCTATTTTCAGGAAGTGACAGGAAATGTCAGTGCTCAAAAGTGGGTATTAGCTTGTTCTTTACTGCTCAACCATTGCAGTTACTTTCCATTGACTTAGTGTTTCAGTAACACACAAACACATATGCTTACCTCCCGTGATACAAAAATGTGAGGGCAGTAACGGAAAAGGAAAGAAAATATGTGCATAAACATAGCAAGTGGACTGAAAAGTCCTTACATACATCTAAGTGATTTGCTGCCACTGTAACAATGAGAGCAGATATGTTAGGATAAAAGCCTGCTGAGCACGATAGAAACATATTCTGCTTATGCCATACAGGGTGATACAAAGCTGCTGGAACAATGATACACTGCTTGTTTTGATGTCACCAGCAGTTCACGAAGAAAAAGCTTACCAGCAGAAGGCTGTATCCATTACACACAAGCAGAAAAATGTGAGCTGTGAGGTTGAATATCCCTTGAAAGTGTATATTGATACTGTGCTTCCAAGGAAAGTGAACGCCACAAGCGGGCTAGTAGCAAAAGAAAAGACGCAGCTATAGAACAGAAGAAAGGAGCAGGCATAAGAAGTACAGCATGTCCAACTAAGCTATACTTGGGAAAAAGAAACAACTCAACAGTGACGTTGCAACGGACATATAAAAGCCCCACATTTTTGAAAATATAAAGCGGAAAGAAATGAAAACACACTGTTTCATGTTTCATATAGCAGGGATCTCAACGGTTACATTTGAAAATCAATTTAGAGTGCATTCATCCACAAATGTGCTTCAGCGCCTTTTCAGCTAAGGAAAACACCCAACTCAACGAGGGCTGTGTAGCTTTCAAGCATTTGTATGAAACAAGTGATAAGTTTATAGCAAAAATACCCTCTATAATGATTTTACCTCACATATACTCACCTACGAGGCCATAACAGGAGGGCGGAAAGAAAAACTATATTGTTGCAAAAGAGCAAACGACTAGGCGCCTTACGAAATGTCACAGTGCCGTGACACTGGTAATCTTGCACACGCGTTCATGAAAAACCGCACTCGATAACATACACTACGAGGTAGCTCACGCACGCGACACAGGTACAGTTGGGACTTCAATGCACATACTAATAACAAAATTGCGGTCCGAATGGCTCACCTGCGTTTGGCCCTGACATCAGCCATGCGCGTACGAAGCTTTGTGATCGTCGACCATTTGCGTTGAAGGTATCGCCGCCGATTCCCCATTTGACACTTTTACACACAAAAAAACTGGCAAGATAACGTGATAAAAAACGGCGCTGCACATAAATACAAAAGCACAGTAAAAAAAACACCAACAAGCAAAACAGCACGATACACCGATGACAGCCTGCGGAGCAGCCGAAGAAGCGACCGAAAGGCAGGACAGGCTTCAGCGTAGTCAGTCGTCCGTACCGGTACAGAATACCGGGGCGAGAGTTGCGGGCGTCACACACACAGGGGAGGCGCTGCGCACACCATAGAGTTTCTTACTATTACCTAGAGGGAAAGCTGGCAGCCCGTCTATGGGAGTTTGCATGGCGACCCCTCGAGGCCACTTCAGCCACCATGGGCGCTCAAAGCATCATGGGGCGGTGAGCTACTTGTTGCGGAACTACAACTTTTGGCCAAAAAATAATAGAAAAATAAAGCTATTTGATAAATACAAACGTCCTAACATTCAATATTTTGTCTAATGATTGCAACAAACGAGCAGAAAAGCCTTTAAGTGCAAAGTTTGCCCAAAATAAGAGACGACTCGCTCTCCTATTGGCCAAGTAATGAACACAATAAAAACTAATATTTCGAAATTAACGGGCGCACTTTTAAAAGTAAATATGTTTTCAAAAAAGATGTTGTTGCTTAAATACTATAAGAAGTTTTTTAATGGCATTTCGGAAAAGGGAAACCTTTTATTGGCGTCGTGTGTCGTCGAGTTTTCACTACTATGGCTTTTGCACACTGCGTTCGCGCGAAAGTCGTCTGCGCACACACGGACAGCGTTTTTGGAATGAGACATCTCAGTAATGACACTCCGTGTTCCTGAAAAACTACGACTGTTCCGCAACAAGTAGCTCACCGCCCCATGATGCTTTGAGCGTCCATGGTGGCTGAAGTGCAGCGCCGCCAGCTTTCCCTCTAGGTAATAGTAAGAAACTCTATGGCGCACACGTTTCAGTAAACCCCAATAGTTACTGTCTCGTACGTCTTGCTTCAAAATGTTTGACAGCGCCACTGTCGTTGACCGGCGGAACTCCATTGTTGAGTCAAAACGCCCGCGAGATTCAAATGCAGCAGCCCCGTCGACCAACAAACGGGGCGAGTGCGAGCTAACATGAGTCGTTTATCATACCCAAATTTACATCACTGGTAGTTTAAGACCAGGGACTTCAGTTCCTGTCAAAAAAGCCTGGAATATAACAGTGATCTTTCGCGCTGGATGTATTTTGCGGAGGTTACGGCGCACCAAAAAATAGCGCAATTGAATGGCGCAGTAATACCGTTCTGTTTGTCGTAGCGAAATTCGGACTTGAGCAGGTCCTTGAATATTTCCTAAATATTTCGCGTGCAAAATTTGTTCCCTATACGACGTTTACTTCCTTCTAAAACTCAGATCAAAAAAGCGCAGTTTCTAGGTTACGACCAACTTTGAACAATGAAAACTAAAAAATTATGACATGTAGCTCAATGAAATTTTCAAGAATTAACAACATGGGTACTATCTACAATCCTGCTAAATATGTTTGTGATTTATGAACTGGACTAGGAGTTATTAATGCGCCATTCTTTTAAATTTCACACTTTTTTATGGCACCAGTTCTAAATAACCACCCAATATAACTCAATAAATTGCCTGTAAGGTCCTCGAGTCACACTTAATCTAAAAGCTGCAGAAGCAGTTTTCTTTTCGGAGCAGTAGTTTTCGTCAACAGCAAATCCAACGCAGGCAAGTCGAGCAAAAATATCGTTTTATGCCCCTCGCTCTTTTGCTCACTGCTACCATACTAACGTGAATAGCTTTTAGCGACACATACCATCGCAAAGAAGATACAATTATCTTTACAATGCGCTCAATATCATTTTTCTAGCGCAAACGGATGAGCCACACCGCTCACACAAACATGACAAAAAACGGCTGCTGACCGCCGCTAGCGTGGTACCGCCGCCTTAAAGGGACCCAGAAACACAATCTTAGTTAACTGTATTCCCTGTTGATTGCATACAGTGAGTTATAATGGTGCTATTAGCGCCGGTAATGCCGCGTATATTCCGGTTTTTAATATTTTAATGTCCTCCCAAAAACAACTTCATGGCTCTGATGGTGTCGCCACACAGTGGCGGGTTTTTAGCAGCGGATATGACATCACCTGGCGCGAGCTTGATGATCGGACAAACAGTAAATATATTGCAAATTGTGTGAATAAATAGAGACACATTTTGTCACCTGTCTGCGTTTTATATTAGATCAACAAAAACAATTTGTTTGTCTTAGATAAAAGCCCTGCAAAGCAAGTAAAATAAAAATACACCACCAGGGGCGCTCTGGCATGGAAACAACGCTGCCAGTCTCACAGAGAGCAGGCAACAATGGAGTACAAACTTCCGCGACGTGCTCTGGCTGGCTGTTTTGATTGGTTGCGCCAGGTGCCGTCATTGGGAGAGCGAAATAGGAGTGGGAAGCCCCGCCAAAATCGAGTTGAGGGCAGCGTTTTGTTTGCTTGTATTTTGAAATTTCTTCACTGAATAACTCCCGTTCCTGTGCATCGATTCCTGTAATTCTTTTTAAGTCAGCATCTGTGTGACATAAAGAACCCACCTGAAGTATAGCCGGTATTCCCCCAGACAGTGTTTCGCAGCCCCTTTAAGGCTGGCGGGCGCGTCGAGTTCCATCGCTTTTGTGGGAGAGCTCGGTGTTTGCGTCTGCGGTTTGCGCGTGGGCGTCTGCTGTAAGGGTGGTTGAGGTGTAGGTTTGCTTAAGGGGGTTAGATTGGGTGTAGGTCGGATACGGTTTTTAAGTTCTGCCATTTCTCGACGCATGGATGCAATTACCTCCTCTAATGTGTGTATTTTGCCTAACAGCTCATGTTCCCGAGCAGTGGCTTTGGAGGCCATGGCCGCCCAGCTCACCTGTTTACCGGAGCGGCTGCTGCTTCTGTCGGAGCGGCTGTAGCCGGCGTTCCTTCGGCTGGCACTCGAATCTCTACTTGAACCGAGCGGTGGATAGGATGTCGATCGGTCGCGGGACTTGCTCTGCTTGCGCTCCTTCGGTGTTTGATTGGAGCGTTCCTTGGAGCGGGACTTGCGAACTTGCAGCTGCTGGTCCGGTTGGGGGGTGGAGCTAGCGTCTTGTTCGTTCTTAGACGGCTGGTGCGGGCGCTTGATGAAGCGGTGTTTGCAGTTCCTCCCGCCCGTCATGTGGGAGCCGTTGCAAACGATGCATTTGGCCGTGCATTTGGGTTCTTCGCCTTCGGGTGGGGCTGGGTGGTTCTCGCCGCATCTGCGGCATAGATGCGTCGCAGGTTTGGGACACATGTCGGTGCGATGGTCCGTCTTGCAGCAGTTAAAGCACGTCTCAACGCGGCTGTGGAAGGGGAAGCAATTGAAGAGGCCTACCCTGAAGCATATCGAGCGGGGGACTTTGCTTCCGGCGAAGGTGATCACGATAGAGGTCGACCTGCCGAGGCGGCGGGCCGCCACCACGGGAATGTCCGCGTTATAATCGAGGAAGCCGTTGATGATCTCTTCGGGCGTCTCGTTCCAATAGGCGTTGTATATGATGCCCTTTACGGACTCGTCTGGCGGTGGGATGTATGCGGCCATGTCGTACGTTTGGTCACCCTGCTTGAGAGATTTGAGGTTGACGTAAACCAGGACTCTGGTCTTTACGGGGGGGCTCATGGTAAACGTGTTGTTGATGGGGTTGATACGGATGCAATCATGGGCTGTTGCCTCTTGATGCGGGAGGTTGAGTTCACGGCAAACTGCCGCGTGTATAACTTCTGGGCTTATGGTGCGTAGAGCCAGGCTACCGCGGTGTCTGACAACGACTTTATATTCGTCTGTCGGCAGGCGGGGAAGCGGCGGCTGCTTGCGTTTCGGTGGCGGTGTCTTCTGATTAAGCGTTGACTTGGACTTGTCCGTGGACGGGCGGGCGCCGACAGCGACGCTGCGCTCCTGCGTCGACGGCGTTCCCTTGGCGTCGCGGGCGGTCTTCCCGGCGTTCGGGCCGGTGCGTCGATATCGGTCGTGAAGCCTAGTGATGAGCTCCCAGTTCTTGTCGGCAAGCTGGTCTGGGGTAGCGTCTTCACCTTCTACGGTGTATCCCATTGCAGCGTTCAGGATGCCGGGCTCCACGGCTGCGGCGGCGGTGGCGAGCCCCTGCGGCTCCGCGGCCCGCGCTAGACCTAGCGTTAGGCCTAGTCAGGTGGGGCACGGAGCGGCGGTAAAAGTCCCGAAAGCGGGCTAAATTCGGGAGTCTCCGGGCCAAAAGTGGTGTCGGTGGGAGCGGGTCACTTTCACTGACCTTTTGGACGAGGCACGGGGCCGTAGGTTGAAAAGAATCGCCAAAGGCGGGCTGTTAAACCGGAGCTCATGCGACGCGCGTCCACACGGCTCGGCGGCTCCTGGCGTTTTTCCTAACCCCGGGAAGGAACTTTCACTTATTGCGGTGGCCCGCCTCGGTACGCAGTCTCTTTCGCCTCTTTTGCCTGCGTCGTTTTGCCACGGCGGAGATATGTGTCCCTGGGTTCCTTGCAGCTGCACTTGGCAAAATATACTGGAATACTTACATCCGGTTCGTCGCATTCGCGTGTTAATCGCATGGCTAGAAGGCTCACCAGATGAGGAGAAGGGCACAAAACTTTAGTTGAATGAAACTGTATATAAATAAACAGCTGCTGCCAAAATATAGCGGAAGAGAAAACCAAACCTAGTGTACACTTTGAAGAGCTTGCTTGTTTGTGTTCTTTTTTTCTTGTATAAACTGTTACACATGGTGCCACTGAAATAGAACTTGTTACTCTATGCCGTGTATTATCTTTAAGTTCTTTGTTTATGCTTTGTGTCTTGGATCACACCGTGTATTTCATGTGTAATATTAAAAGGCCCAAGAAGCAGTCCAAGCCAGCTTCAGAGAATTAAAACCCTTCAAATCTGGTAAAGTGCAAGAAAAAGCGGTCCAGCTTCGTGAGCAAGCTGGCCTCTCGAGGCTGGTCTCGTCTGTAAAGTCATCGAAAGGAACCAGCCTTTCAGTGTTCTTCAGTGCCAAGACAAACAAGGATCAGTGCCGGCCGTTCCGCGCAATCGCGTCTGAAAGAGACACGTGGCAACGTGAAGTCGCTGTTTTCTTGCAGAAGTGTCTTTCTCACATGGAAGTGGACGACCCTTTCCTCACCAGGAAGCGTGAGGCTGTTTCAGACCACCTTCAGAATGAGTGCCCACCACATGTAAGCGCGTTTTCCTTTGATGTGAAGGACTTGTACTGGTCCTTGCCTCAGAGCTTTGTGACCACAGAAGTCAGCCTTTGCATTGACAGCTTTGGCGTAACCAAGTTCCAAAACGCATATGGAATGGACGTTAGCAGGTTTTTAGAATTGCTAAGTTTTTACTTGAAGCCAAACTTTGTTATTCTAGTCAACAAATTTTTTATCCAAAAACAACGAGTCTGCAGTGGCTAGAGCATCGCTCCTGTACTCAGTGATCTATTACCGTATTTACTCGCGTAATCCTCGCACTTTTTTTCCTTGAAAATCAACGCGAAGTTTGGGGGTGCGATAATTATGCGGGGAAAATTTTCAAGCAAATGTTTCGGAGTGTTAAATGAAAAGATGAATGGGTGCGAGATCGGGATTGTCAGGTCCGCTATTGTAAATATAACGAAAACATTACTTTCAAGCGGAAATTACCTTCGTTATGAAAGTACAAGGTGAACGTAAGCTCAAGCTGCTAAAGCACTTTATCTGCCGCGCGCAACCTCCGGTCACTACTCGCGTTGCGTACGTCTATCAGGCAATTCTACTCTTGATCAGAGTCCGTGTCTGCACTGGAATCGTTGGCTTCTGCGGCATCGGTTTCTTCATCTTCCGATGCTTCTTCGTCGTCCCACACCAGGTGGTCCTCAGTCGCATCCAAGGCGTTCGAAATTCCTGTTTTTTTGAAACTTCTGGCCACCATGTCTACATCAATCATCCCCCATGCCTCTGATACCCAGCTGCACAGCAGCTCCAAGGACGGTCTTTTGATCTTGCCGCCCGGCGTCAGAGCATGCTGGCCTTCGGCCATCCATTCTGCGTACAGCCTCCGGACGTAGTAGTAGTAAAAGACTTTTAATCAACCATAATTTATAGGCCGAGCATTTCGACCGCCTGGGCGACCAGAAGCCGCTGTTCTTCTTCCCCTTCAGCGCCAAGCCAGTCGAGCCAGGTGGTGATGGATAGAGAGGGGGGGGGGGGGGGGAAGGAACCCGACTGCTGAGCAGCCGGGCAATAGAATAGGCAATGGGCCAGGTCCGCATAGATACAGGGGCAGTTGGGACAGGAAGGGTCCGATCGATAGCGATAGAGGAAGAGGCGGGACGGGGTGATAACTGCATTCATCTGAATGTGCCGAAGAAGGCGAGACTCCGGCACCGTGAGTGATGGATGAGGGGGAGGGTAAAGGCGTTTGTTATCTTTAAATGGCTTGTTCAAAGATCGTGAAAAAAAGGGGGTGCTTAGAATCGAGTGAATACGGTAGTTGTAGCCGCGGTCAATAGATGGCGACCGCTACGAGAAGCAGACGGCTCGCGGCAGTAATTTTGGGGGTGCGATGATTATGCGGGGAAAAAATTTTTCCCAATTTTTGATAGCCAATGTGGGGGGGTGCGAGCATTACGCGAGTGCGAGCATTATGCGAGTAAATACGGTACTAACAAGTTATGACAGGTGTCTTCGAACCAAGCTCGATGACGCGACCGTTGTTAAGATAATGCGATATGTTGATGACTTTTTAATTTTATATCCCACTGATGACGCACAGCAAACAGCTGCAGAGATTTTTGACGTCTTCTGTTATGAACTTAATGACCTGCAATTGACTTCAGAGCTCCCCTTTAATAATATAGGCTCAGGCCTTTAGACATGGAACTGACAATTTCTAACAACTATGTTTGTTTGACATACTCGCTGCGGTCCAGGAAGAGCCTTCTCTCTTTCCGGTCGGCTCACTCCAAGGTTCTTAAGCGCGGTATCGCCAAGGCATGCCTAAGAGTCGCGCTGCAAAGACCATGAGTGCATCAGACAAAAGGCAGTTGCTACGCACAGCTGAACAGGTTATCCGCAGCGGGATACCCCAAGAAGATTCTTCAAATGTTGTTGAGTCCCTGCTTGTTGAAAGTAGTCTGCGAAAGATCAAGCGCACCGAGGCGGGTCAGGCAGAAAGAAAGAAAACAGCGGGCATCCCGTATGTGCACAAAGTTTCGAACAATCTAAAAAAAAAAATAGTGAGCGAAGGAGGCATTAGGCTGTTTTTTTCAGCCAGGATTAAACTTAGCGGTTTGTGCAAACGTGTAAACGAGGATGGAAGCAAGAAAGGCTGCCAGAAGCAGCATACGCGGAAATTTGTCCACTGTCGTGGTGGTGTCGTTTACAAGATCCCGACCTCATGTGGCAGTTTCTATATCGGTGAGACGGGACGCTGCATAAACGATCGACTACGTGAACACGCAAAAAATATAGAGAACAAGTCACGCAGAAACAATCTTGCACTGCATTGCGCAGAGTGTATTGCGAAGCGCATCTCAATCGGACCCGTATCATCGCCCGTTATAAAGATGAGACCATGAGGCTCATTTCGGAGGCCTGCCATATTAAAAAGCTAGAGAACACCTGTATCAGCAGCCTATCGATAAATCTGCCATGTTTCCTAAAACGCGAAACGGAGAAAATACAAAGTTTGCAGCACTGCACAATGCACGGCTGGAAGAAAAGGAAAAAGCCGCCAGAGCTGGACGCTCTGCTGCAGTGCTACACAACCACAGAGAGCACACTGGTATAGCGTGGGGACCATTTGTTTCAAGTCTGTGAGATAAACTGAGCGAACAAAGACTTTTAAAAATGGTCTCTCCCCTTTGTATAACACGATGTAGAACAGACTGCCAGAACAAGGCAAATACGGGCTGATTGGTACTTGTTGGTACAGACAAGAGAAGGACAAACGCTAGCGCTGACTAACAATCAAATCATTTATTGCTACAGGTGAGGCAGCATATAAATGAAATGGCACAAGTAAAAATCCAAGAAAAGCACGAGAAAAACGATACTGCACAACCACACAACCTGACTGAAAAAAAAGGCACGTCGCTGAATAAGATACGCATGTACCTTAGGTGGAAGATTTAGGTCCTCACTAAAAATAGCAGCGACATTTTCGAAACGATGCGGAAACAATGTTCCGGCCACCATTGACAAATAAAAAATGGTTGGTTGCTTCGGATGCATGCAGTATTTACAATCTAACACAGGTGGTCTCAAATCCCATGCCAATATTGGTTGGGGGCCTGAGACCTCCCGAGGCCCCCCTGACTTGTTGAAGCACTGCCCATCACTGTGTATCACTGGTGAGCACGTGCTTGCAAGAAAGAAAATATTAACGAGTGGGTTGTGATATAACCAGTTTAACAAGCAGCACACCTGTGGCGTGTACTCATCCATTTTTCGCCTATCACGCTGCTTATCAAACTGCATTCCCGCTTTGCGTTTTGCCCCCAAGAGGCACTCGCCAGTTGGCACTTCCTGGCCAACAACTCCAATAGGCGGCCGCGCCAGGAGCTCTTCTGGCAGCATCTTACGGATGTAATGTTTCCAGTCAGTGAGTGCGTCGTTTCTCAACTTGAAATCTTTGACGACGATCTCCAGTGTCTGCGTCATACTCTCAAAACATGGGTGCAGTGGAGCTCTGAAATCGTGCAGCGCTTGTTTCATCGGAAACGTTGCCTTTTCGCTTCCGTCGGCCTGATCAGACGACAACCCCGAATTCTGCCAGGCTCACCTTTATCTATCCTGGGCCAGAACGCTGCACCTCATGCTTGTCCCCTGCGTGAACTGATATAACATGGCCCAAGAAGTAGCTTTTAGAACCGTGCAAAAGCGACAGCCTCTCGTCGACTGGACTTCTACACAAACGAGCTGAGAGCGGATTCGTAAAAGCTACCGGTGGCACTTGTCTCCTTGCGTGATATGGATACGATGCGAAAGCATTGTGCACTATTGCCGTTTCCGTTGATGCGTTTGTAGTTGATTATGTCTGTGGTATTCTGTGCGTTTGTGTGACTTAAGTTGGCGTTGGCCACCAAACCGTGCACCATTCGGCGTTCCGTGGGTCATCCTTTACTTTCGTAGATTGATTGATTGTAAAACATTTTATTCGCCGGAAAGAGCTTGGTAAGAGGCCGCGATGTACTACGAACAACAATGATGAAGCGAAAAAAACGCCACCATCGACAGGTGATGATGTCGCTGGCCATTAGGTCACCAAGTGTCGAGCAACTTTGGACCATGGTTCTTGTTTCTTTCTTGTCATTACGGTGGTTGTGACTGTACTGAAGGGTTTACATAAATTTCATAGAACAAAATAAATGATGCATGTCATCTGAAAGCACCACTTACACCATGAAATAACATAAATATGTGTCATGAAAGTCAGCACGCGTAATGTATGAAGTTTGGTAAATGGTTTCCGCACAACTTGTCCTAAGTGCAAGGCCACAGTTATGCACGCTGTAGTGCACCCTTCGTAACAATTTTCTCTAGTTATATTCTGAGGGCATAACATAACAGCTGAAGGGAGTCAATTAGTGGTATTTAGTTAGAATATTTTACAGATGTTTTGAGGACACATGTCACAGGACACACAGGACACATGTGGGGCACCATAGTGGGGTTGCGTGAAGCGCTTATACAAAGCAATTTGAAGGGTTACGGTCTTTTCACGCTTATGTTGCTGTAAAAAGAAGTATGTTAACACATATCCTCCTTGGTTAACACGCGGTAACTCGTGATGTGTTTCCTTGGATTTCTTTCATCACACACACCTGCTCTCGCAGTTATGTGTAGTTATTAAAGTGAAAGTATTGCCGAGTTGGTTCCTCTGTCTTATATGGGTGTTTAAATGAACACTCACTTAGCTTATGTCGCAGAATAAATAGAACACAGGTGAAAAGAGCTGAAAACGGCGAATTGGTTCCTGTTTCTAGCACCGGTACCCTCCGCATCGCCGTAGCCACCATCGCACGTCATGTTTTCCACGCCGTGAACAGTAGCACGGTAGCACTGGCAGAAGTTATGGCAGGAGTGGAAGTGAGTCTTTTTACTCTACAGAATTTGAAAATTTACTCAGCGTTCTTGTGCTTACGCTATGATATGCTCCCGTAGAGGGTGGGCTCAGGCCTCGCTAGTAAATTTTTATTTCTCTTCCAGGTTCCTTCAGTATTTAAAGACCTTCCCGTGAAGGTGCAAACGTCGAAGCTTGTCACTCGCAAGGATATCTTCTCCCAGCTGGAAGAGGCGGCGAAAAGCGGTAAACTTTTCTTCCGATTATGATTTTACGAGGGCGGGAGCTGTGCCGCGTACAGTCAAAATCTCATTCATGTGACGTGTCACAGCATGTCCGCGAAAGTAAACCGACTTCACCTGAACGGTGCATCGTCGAAACGCGGCTTCGACCTGGATATACGCACGTGCTCCCTAAAACCCAGCTTTGCGTTCTCCAGACTCTGGGCCTTCGCCAGCTCTTTCTCATTCACGTGAACAATTCTTTTCAAAACTTTCACCGTCCGCATGAACAGAGTCGCGTATCGAGTTGGCCGCAAAGACGATGACGATTCGAGCCGGCGGTACCTGTTACTGGATCATGCTTTGCGCCAACTGATTGGCGTCGTTAGTCTGGTGCGTAGTTTGCTCTGTTTACGTACGGCGCGGATAGCGATTGCATTCCTCGGCCTACGATTCCGCGATAGAGGTCTCAGATCAGGCAGTGTAATGTTCGTCGTGGGCGGTTTCATTGATGTCGAAACCGCCGGTGTATGAGCGCCGGCGATGAGTGCCGGCCGGCGTGTTTTGGCAAATCGGATACCACGTGACTGAACTAGATGAGAGCGCGATAACGAGAGCTTTCATATGACGAATGTACCGTTAGTACTCATCCGATGGCCTAAATTTGTTGTCTCGGTTGGTATTCGCTCGCCGATTAGTTGTCTCGCCTGTTTCTGGCTTCGTGGATTAGTCGTTATTTGAAAATTGTGCGAAATATTCATTTGCGATTGCGTGTAGTACATATCCGTTGGGTTACTGGATTATTACAGAGGTTTCGTGCAACTGATTCACTGTGTGCAAATGTGGAGTGCTACACTAAAAAGGACTCATCCCATCTTCATCCCTCACTTTGACTTGCAACCTACTGATCGCCGTTGTTTGCATGGTTTTCAGTGTGTTTACCTTCCATTCTGTCCTGCAATGGACTGTAGTGCAGTGTCTGATAACGTCTTGCTCATTGGCAGAGTGATGTTATTTGCTGTGGAGTTGCAGAAACGTGATTTTTGAACATTTCCCTTTATCTGAAGATGTTTTTATTCCACTGCATTTAGCCGCTGTATGAAGTATTTGCGATTACAATTTTGCCAACCAAGGTTGGCTGCGATACCATATTTTGCCTAGTTCTCCTAAAGAAATAGAGGGAGAAGGGGTGGAAAATTCAGGAAGGTAGTCTCATGCACAAGTTGGGGAAAGCGAAACTAACCTCAGTCGGATCACATTCAGTTCATATGAAAATTTTCGAGGTGACCTTGTCCTTATGCTATTACAAGTTCCTGTGGAGGGGGGCTCTCAGCATTCGGCTTGAGTAGTTTGCTGAACAACAGGGACCGGAATGAGCTAATATGCAAACCAGTCAGTACAGTCATGCCTTGTTGATACGACCGCAGTTAGTACGAGTGACTTGAATTGTGGACAGTTTTTTTTTTTTGTGAGAGAGAGAGAGAAATAACTTATTTGCACCTGTCAAAAGTGACAGAGGAGAAGGCTTTAGCCTAAACCCACCCATTCATTCCCCTAACCCCCGGCAGAAATCCCTTGGGAGTCGGCGCTGGTCAGTGTGAGACTGGAGACTTTTTTCATTGATCTTTCTGCTTCATGGTTGAGTAATAAGGTCTCCCAGGATTCTACATTTCTATTCGAGTCTTATAGGAAGAGCAGCTCCAGACCATGCAGAGCAGAGTTTTTCAAATTTATTTTTGCCTTGTTAGTATAGAAACTCACGGTCCTGTCTGGACAATGGACCAGTGGAAAATGTGCAGAGACCTTCAGGGCCCCATGTATGTTTGTTGCATTAATAAAGATGGGACGGTGATGAGCGTGAAATCTCTACGGCTCTAGCCAGATGTTTCATTTTCTGCATTTTGAGTGCAGGACACCAGAGGAACGCAGCGAAAAAGTGCAAATTATGGAGTGATGTCCCTCTTCCTTTGTGGTTTCATGCTTTGCAGTGCAAAGTTGCACAATCTGTTTGCCTTACTATATTCCATATTACATGAATGGCTATGAAGAAAAATCTCTCGACAGCTTGTGCCACGTAGAAAGCCGCATTCAGCAGCTGTAAACGGAATTTGCTGATATGTAGGAGCGGTTCGTGGGTTGTAAATAGTACATCGTAGTACGAGTTAGGTCATTTAGCCTTAGGATGCCATGAAGCGTATCACAGACCACTAGATGCATGAAGCTGCACCTTATTATTTCAAAAATAATGGCAACCAGGATAATGGGCTTGTAGCTCCCAAAATTAAGTCTAATTTCAACTTTAGTGCTGGCCACATAGTGTACATAGTGCTGGCCATCACTATGTACAGAAGCAGACCTTAAACATAGCATTTTTTTTCTGAATATTCTTTTATTCATGATTCATTATTGTGGACGATTTGCTTTGTGGAAGTTTTGCTTGGAAACAAAACTGTCCATAATAACAAGGCTCGACTGTAATGGAAAAATATTTTTGCACATGCCAAGTTCAGAACTTTCCGTGGCAGAGCTACAGTTCTTGTTTATTTATCCTCGAGCAGCAGTTTGAGGAGGTTGTTTTCATACCATGGGAACTGCTTCACCTTCTTGACATGATGCCATTAGGTGCGACCTGTGACAGCATAAGCATCGTTGTCACCACATACTTGGGAGGGGCCGACGTTTGACAAGAGGACCTTCTGAAGCTTATTGTCAATGAAGAACAGATGTCACAAGATGATACGAATGCTGCTGTAGATTGCGCACTGGTAGCTAGTGCGGTTGTTAATAATGGTGACCATCCGAGCCAATTTGCTGGGTTCCTAGGAGGGAACAGAGGAGGCTGCAGATGCTTTTCTTTTAGCTACAAAATAGTTAGAAAATAAATATCTCACTTGTGTTGTTTTTGCATTTCTCTGTTCTATAAAGTCTATGTTATTAGGAAAGTATTCGCAGCTCTTGTTGACTTCATTGTATTGGGCTGAGTGATATATTGGCATTGCTTTGATATCATATACGGCAGTGGTTTGCACATAGTGAGCTATTTAAGCTGTTACATTCACAACACAGTCACTTCTGTTCAATGTTGCTGTGCAGAGGCAGGTGTATGCTGAAGTCACAAGATCGTTTGCACAGCTTTAGTATTGCTACAGAGTTCTGAAACTAAGTTTAGTTTTCGACTTGTGCCTGCTGTTCCTCTAAGCTCAGATATGAGAGGTGAATGTGTGCAAGGATTTTATGGTTTATGTGTCACTAATTTGTACTGCTTGTTATGCTAGAATAACAAGCATTGTACTTGTACATAGAACTGTTTTTCATTTCAATGGCATTAGAGCTAGCCATGCATCATCATTGCTAAGATTTTCATCATTTGTGCCTTAAGTGCATCATTGCCAGAGCATATTTCTAGTTGGATTGCGTTGGCATAGTGCCTGCTTACTAGCCACATATAAGTCGTCTTATTTGCATAGCACTAGGTGCAACTAGCGGGTTAAACAATCTGTTCTCATCTTATCCATTACCTGGCCACCCCAGCACTTGGATCAAAAGAAAGCACATTGTGTCTTGCATGTATGGAATCCTGCTTCTCCCTTTACTTGGCTATAAAAGCTTGCAGAGATTGAGGCAGACACAATGAACCAATTTGCCTGACTTTCTACCTTTCATGTACGTGAATCTCATTTGTACAATAACGCAAGAAGAGAAAGATGTGTTGGTACCTAAGAATATGCATGGGAGTGTCAATAGATTTAGTTCTACCATCGGGATGCCTTTCATCTGATGCACTTCACACAAATGCAACACAGTCATTTGTATGCCTTTTCTGGGCTCATTCTGAATCAGAATTATAAATTAATGTTGTGGGTAGACTCCGATGGTTCTTGAGCCGCTGTGGTGGCTTAGTCGTTATGGTGCTCGCCAACTGACCCGAAAGACGCAGGTTCGATCCTGGCTGCTATGGTCGCATTTCAATACTACTAGAGGCTAGTATTTCGAAGTACAAGAGGGTCGATGTCGGTGCACGTTAAGGAACCCCAGGTGGTCGAAACTATCGGTAGCACTCCACTGCGATGCCCCTCTTAGCCTGAGTCACTTTGAGATGTTTAAACCCCATAAATCTTCTGAAACAGCCGGTGGTTCTTGAGTGATGTGTGTGTGTGCGCAAGGGGTAAACCTGTGCGTCACGTGGTGCAGGATCTCTGACGGAGCCCATTGTGCGGGGGTTGTGCCAAGTGCTTCGGCTGACTCTGCCTCGCTACAATGGGAGCACCTCGCGCCACCTCGTGGAGCAGTTTGTGGGCTCCCTGCTTGCGGCCCACCCGTCCAGTGCGGGATACCTCATTGCAACCGTCCTCGACGTGTCCCGCGAGCACAAGCCTCTCTTCATCACGTGAGGGTTCTCTTCTGGTGAAATCGCAACCACTGAGACGTCTTTTGACCTCAGTCAGGTTATCCTGTAGAGTATGTCCATTTGGTTCTGAAGAACATAGGGTGTTTCTATACCTGACTGGTGGTAGACGTCAAAAACCGGCTGGTTTCATGCAATCATTGACGGGGAGTAATTACTCATTGGCATCCACCTGAGCGCAGCCATACGGCTACAAAGGAAAGCTATACAGCTTTCTCAGAAACTTCGTAGTCAAAGAAAACATTGGACCAACACAATCATTGACTGGCTTATCAATGTGTGATCGCACCAATTAGTGTCGGGAATGTGGGCGTGTCACTGAATTGATTTTTTCATTCAGGGGAAATTGAGTGACTCAAGCTGCTTTTGCGCAGCGTTGGGGGTTGTTTTCAAGCTTGGCTGTGCATGACAAAAACTTAATCTGAATGAAGTTCCAGTGCTTTTTAGTGCTGTCCATGCAGGTTTGTCAATGTATTCATTCCAGTGATTGGGAATACATGTCCTATGGTGGCTGTGCCATATGTGGTACAACTCGTATGTGTGTGTGTGCTTGTTTGCAGGAAGAACCTGGCTCGCACCTGCCTCACGGCGCTCAGTTGGTCTTGCAGAGTAGCCCACCAGGTCCTGGCCACTCAGGGAGACCTCAAACCTGAGAAGATCCGGGATCTGGTCAGTAAACGACATCTGTGGGTGATCGAAGGGCACGGGAGCTGATGCTTCCGTCTCTAGTTAGGGCCACTGTCATGGCTGTTCTGGCTTCCTTCTCTTATCCATTCTGATTGTCATTGCTGCAAAACTAGTACAACCGGGAGTGAGCAGTCAGCAGCGTTAAAGGTGCACTGAAGAGGAATCTGAACTCGTCTTTTCACCGCAGGAACTCGCTCTACACGTTCTGAGCATTCTTATAAACTTGGAATTATTGCCCTGTGCGGCTGATTTTCCGAATTAAATCGAATTAACGTCCGGCTCCCGCCTTTTTTTTTTAATTCTCCTGCGTACGGTGGGCGGAGCCGACCAACACGTGGAGTGCCTTGCAGCCAGCTCCGTGGAGGCTTTGCTTTCGCTTTTGTTTTTTAGGTTTCTGTGAATAAATAGTTTCATTCGCAGATAATATAGCCGCAAAATTAGCCCGCAGAAATAAAAATACGCGCGGACTATTTGCTTCTACGGACTACTACGTATTACTCCGCCGATGGCAGAGCGGCAAGCCGCCACGGGACTGGCTGAAAGGCACTCCACGCGTTGGTCGACTCCGCCCACCGTACGAGGGAGAATTAAAAAAAAAAGTGGTAGCTGGATGTTAATTCGATTTAATTAGGAAAATCAGCCACACAGGGCAATAAATCGAAGTTTCTAAGAATGCTCGGAACATGCAGATTGAGTTTCCGCGGCAAAAAGACTAGTTCAGATTCCTCTTCAGTGCACCTTTAATGTCTTTCTGTGGTATTCAGTGATTCACTGCATTTCACTTGTGATGTGTTCAGAGCTGCAGCATGGCTGTCTCTTGTGCAGCACAAAATGCTTCAAAATGAATAGACAGCCAGTTTGCTTTGAACACTTCCAGAATTGTGTTGCATTATTCCTGAAGGCTGTGCCGGCTGTGCTTTTGTTCGTAAGGTGTCATTGGAATTTAGACAGCATTTGTGAATTGACATAGTTGTTCAGCACATTCACTACAACAAATCATCCACTTGATCATATTGTATTACTAATAATGGTCACAGTTTCACTGTCAAGTGAAGCAACAAGCCTTTTTTCTGTCGTAATGTGTGCCTATTGTTGTTTTTTTTGGTCACGTTTGTGACCATAACTGAAATTGAACTCTTGCTTTTAGTTGCTTTTGCCTAAGAGTTCTGGAATAATCTTTCCAGGGGTAAACACCGCAGTTGTGGTGGCTCTCATCAGTTGGTTTCTTGCAGACGAAATTTGACATTGATCATAGTCTGTGGCTTACAAGCCTGCAGTAGTGTTCGTGCTGCGAAAGTGACAATTATTATTTATGTTTGCCGTGACATTGATAGCTTTCATGTTTTGATTTTGCGCAAACTGTCCCATGGGCCTCCTCTTTCATGGAGGGGGGAAAAATGGCATCACACGCTTCTGCTCTTCATCTTAGCGGCTCCCTCAGCATGTCAATGCAGAACCAGTGATGGAAATTCGCTGTTCAACTTCTTTTATTTCCTTCTGTGTGTTGGGATGCTGGGTATGGCATTGATTTTGTTTTACTATGAGAGCAGTATAATAGTAAGTTTATGAATGTTCTGTGTTATTTGCTTGTGCTGATCAATCACAATGATGAGTGCTTTGCCTCTCCTTGTCTCCTTGCGGTGGTGTTACTCTCAGTGTTCTAATAACGTGTGCCACGCCCCGTTCCAGGTGGAAGCTCAGACCAATTTGCTTCTGTCTGTGTCGTCGGCATGTGATGCCACGCTCAACAAGAAGGCCAAGAGGAAAATCAACTACCTGTGGAGACAGGTAATGCAAAGGCCTCTGCTGTGCTTCTCACCAGTGCGGTCGCTGTTATTTTGGGGATTGCAAGAATCGCGATGTTTTAATGCGGTAGCTTTAAAGAGTCCACGTTCCGCAAAAATGGCGGCATGTGCCGCAAAATCTGCTCATTAGCTGAGAGAGGTCACATGACCTTGTGACATCATCGCAACCTGCCCATGGAAGAAAGAGAAGCAAGACAAAAATGGCAGGAAAATCTGGTTAGAACCAGTTCTTGGCATTGGCTACAGATGTAAATGCCAAAGTAGCAAAATGGGGACCTCTAACGGTATCGCATGCTGCTCTTAAGGCATGTTAAGTGCCCCCCCCCCAAGTTTTTTTTAATGTTTCATCTTGGGTTAGAAATGGACTTCGTTAGCTGCTGTAGTCAGCACACAGTGTCTGTTCTCAGCAGCAGCACATGTGAGATGCAAGCTTTATATAGGGTGCTTTTTCAGTGGTTCGTTGGGTGTACAGTTTTTACTTCAGTTCTTTATTCTTTGCAAGTTGATAACAATAGGGAAAAACAATGAATTTTAGTTTCAAAGCTCTTTTAAAAAACCCTTGAAAACAAGTTCTGACTGAAACCACTGAAATTCATTGAGGGAGACAACGTACGGTGCTGGGAGGCTGTTTAACACTTCCCGTCATACTCTCTTGGAGGCGAGTGTTGCTTCGTGGATAGCATGTAACGCGAACAGTGCTGTGAAAACCAAACTGGGAAGGCTGCACAGGTGGCAGAAGGAAAGAAAACAAGAGAGGAAGGAAGTTTGGCACCCCTTCAGTTTCCTCCTGATGAGCTGAACTGTGTCAGTGCAATGCGCACGTGAGAGAGAGATCTTCCATGGACTGTGGGGCCGCACGTCGCTGTGTGCAGGTCTCGACCAAGTCGTATGTGGAGGTGCTGGGCAGCCTGGAGCCCTCGTGTGCGGTGCTGCTCACGTGGTGCTTCCTCATCGCCTACCTGGACGCCCAGAAGCAGCGGGACGTCATCCACAGCCACAAGGTGGGGACCCCGTTCTTCGCTTTCTTTTAGCACTACAGTCAAAACTCGATTTAACGAAAATCCCGATGTAACGAAGGTATCCTAATTCCCCCTCAGACGCCCATAGGGTTCAATGCTTTGACTAGCCGCTGCAGTGGCTCAGTGGCTATGGTGCTCGGCTGCTGGCCCGAAAGACGCGGGTTCGATCCCGGTCGCGGCGGCTCAATTTCTTTGGAGAAGAAATTCGAGGCCCGTGTACTGTGCGATGTCAGTGCACGTTAAAGAACCCCAGGTGGTCGAAATTTCCGGAGCCCTCCACTACGGCGTCTCTCATAGCCTTAGTCGCTTTGGGACGTTAAACCCCATAACCCAAACCAAACCAAACCAATGCTTTGACTAACCCGAAATAACGAAACCCATTCCGTGATCTGTCCCGATTTAACGAACCTTTTTTCGAGAAATGAAGGTGAAAAAGTGTTAATTTTTGGTCTGTTTTGTAGACAGCACCCCAAAATTTATTGATTGCGAGTCAGCAGTAACAGCGCGGAGCATCTTCGCCAGCCGTTTTTTTCAAACTGCGCGGCGCAAAACGAGTTTTAATTTTGAGTCGAGCTCACGAGATGGCGCCAGCAGTAAAAAAGTTTCGTGCCACATTTCATAGATGGCGCTGTTGCAGTTCGCGTGTTTTTTTTTGTGTGTGTTTGTGTGTTGTGCTCTGTGTTCACTCTTGTGCGGATATTTCCCCGTGCCTTTGAACGCACGTCTTTGTCAAGCTCAGCTTGTTAGGCCTCCATCAGTCTAGCCTTGCTATCATGAACACGGACGTGGTGTGTGCGAGCAAGCGCGCCGCTAACCCTCCTGACTAGCAGATGGAGCCCTGCAAGAAACGAAAAAGGCTTACCCTGGACGAGAAAGCGGACATAACTGAAACTGCCGAAGCTGGTCCGGACTGCGCGAGCGCCGTGCACGAGGATGAAGATGCCTGGGAACACCTTCGCTCAGTGGATGAAGTGCCCACAGGCATAAGTTTCTCAGACTACGTGAACGCCGACGCAAACACAGTCACAGCGGAAGTTTTGACTGATGCCGATATGTTGCGGCTTGTAGGAAGCGTGGAGGGAGTGATGGCTGAAGACGCTGCCGACGACCCTGCAGGTGCCGAAGCTCCCGTGCCGACACCAGGTCAGGTGATGGATGCTCTCGATCTGCTGCGACATTTTGCCGGCGCACACGAGGGGACGGAAGACGCGCTGGACGCACTTCAGACCTACGAGAAATTGGTGCGGCCGTCACTCACAAAGCGCACGCAGGCAAAGATCACCGACTTCTTTGGCGGAAAATAAATTTGTAGTCCCCTCGGGCCTTTTATGTTGAGTAAGAATTTTTGTTGTTTCTTTTCATACGTGCTAGCGGCGCCAGTCGTTTCCGCAGTCCGCAGTTTCATTTTGGAAGCATTTACGCTTCACAAATACGATGCTGCGGTAGCTTTCTGGATGCCGCCATACCATATAATCGAATGTACCGAATTATGTGCCCAATTTCTATTTAACGAAATAATTCACGGCTCCCCTCAACTTCGTTAAATCGAGTTTTAACTGTATTGTATTGCGGCTTCAAAATTGAGAGGACAGCTGGGTTGCTCCGATACTTGCTTTTTTTTTTTGGCCGGAGCAAAAACGTGGAACATAGGTGTGCGCTCGCTGTGGCAGGTATAGGTAACTGCATCGTGTTTTGTGTATTACCAACATAGCTAGCTTTCTAGGGATTCATAAGAACTCTAGGCTGTAACTTTATTTCATGATTTCCTTTAAATCTCTGTGCACTGAAGACGGATGTTTTTTTTTTCTGTAAAGCTTTGAGTTCCAGCTACGTACTACTTTTGTCACTGCTCGTAATTAATTGTTTTGGACTACGTCTTTTTTGGCGCATTTTTGCAGGTCACTTTTTTCTCTCCGTCTCTCTGTTTTCTTTACTTTCCGCTGATGAGAAACATGTCAACAAAATGCAATTTTATTGGGAGTAGTCCTGATTCAGCAGGTTGCTGTTAAGTGTCACATGAGAACAGTTTCCACCTAGGGCATGAAATGCGAATGAAAATGTTTGGGCAGCAGAACATTGCTTGAGTGTTGGTCATTGTGTTTGTAGGCAAAGTTTCTGGAGGTGTTCAAGACGGTTGTCCTGATGAGCAAGACTCCACCGCCAACCCATGTCCTTGTAAGTGAGCACTGCACATATGTTTGAGAACATGTTCCAGCGATATAGTTGATGCATTAGTGACTCAGAAAGCAGGCTATGTGCTGCTTTATAGTGCAGACTGTGGTAAAAGGCTTAACAGTCAGTGTCTAGACATCATTGGAAATAGGCCAGCTGGCAGGCAGTTGCATCCTTGGAGCTGGGAGGATCTGTATTTATTTCTGAGATGTTGCCATGCATTGGGGACAGAGAGGTTAGCTGATCCTGGTCATCTAGAAATTGCATAAAACCAGGCTTTACCTTGCCTCTCTTTTCCTCCCCCTTAGCCAGGCTCACGGAAAAAAAAAGAGCAGTTTGCAGCGTTTTGTATAAAGTTTGCTCGATTTCATTGCTCGATTTCATTGAAACTTGTGCGGCTAGGTTACATCACTGCTGGGACCGCCTCTGCCAAATTTCATTATTTGAGATAAGTATAAGCACGTTATGCAACCTATATGACAAGGATGACTGTGCTTGTTTACGAAAACTATTGTTCAGAAAATAAGGGTAATTCTTTTTCATTTTTTGTTATGTGGCCTTGGGAATGTCCAGAGCACACAACTGTGAAATTATTTTGCTTAGTCTTGATATATTTTAAAAGAATGCTACCATATAAAGAATTGCATAAATTTTTCATTTTGCACCATCTTTTTATTGTGAAAAAAAAAAAAATGGAATAAATAGACAAACTGAGTGCACAGTTGGGTTCTTCACAAAATTTAGCCTCAGAAAGCCTGCTACAATACTAACGTTGTCAAGTAATAGTGGCACGATAGTTTTGTTAAGCTGACAGTTTACTGAAAGAACAGGAAAGGAGACAGATGGACTCACAAGATTGAAAATCACCCCACTTTATTTTCAGCGCTTCATTTCAAGGAGACCCCCCCAGCCAGATAATGAAATGTGGCAGAGAAGGTCCCAGCAGGGTTATAAACGAGCCCCGCAAGTTTCAGTGACATTGAGCAGGTGGCTCACAAATTCACTGTGTGTGAATCACTGTTTTTGGAAGTAACAGCCCAGCAGATCGTGAGACATAGCTTACCACAGTGAGTTTGGTACACAACTGCATTTTATAAACCAAAGTAAGCAATCTGACAGTACCTTTAGTCCCCGTAGTTCATGCACAAATCACTGCTCTGTTGTTGGCACAGAGGAGAATATTTTTTGTCATTACTGCCGTAGTTGCTGCTGCAGTTTTCTCTCTTAGTCAACTGGCCCTCATTGCTGCCAGGGGTACAAACTCAGGATCTATCTTCCCTATCCCTATCTTCTATATGTCCCTATGTCCCTAGCTTCTATTATGCTTAGCCAACCGGCCCTCATTGCTGCCAGGGATACAAACTCAGGATCCATCTTCCCTAGCCCTATCTTCTATTATGTCCCTATGTCCCTATCTTTTATGCTTAGCCAACTGGCCCTCATTGCTACCAGGGATACAAACTCGGGATCCATCTTCCCTATCTTCTATTATGTCCCTATGTCCCTATCTTCTATGCTTAGCCAACTGGCCCTCATTGCTGCCAGGGGTACAAACTCGGGATCTATCTTCCCTATCTTCTGAGTGTCCCCCGTGGTGCGTCGCCCTGTGCAGGAGCACTCGCGGTGCCTGCTGAGGCATGCCACCCACGAGGACTTCAAGGAGCAGCTGGTGCCTGCCCTGCAGAAGGCCATGCTGCGCAACCCCGAGATCATCATGGAGAGTGAGTGGTCTGTCTCGGCGCTCTGGTGCCGTACCCTCTGGCCCCCCAAGCAGCGGTGTGCCAAGCTGGTGGATTTGGGCTCACTACCACAACGTGTCGATGGGGACGAAGTCCTAGGAATGAGGGGGCACTGCATTTTGCAGTTTGTGTCATTGCATCACTTGTGCTACCAGCGCATGGCACTTCACTTTAGGGCCACTCTGCTCCAACTTGATGATTACCCAAGATGTGGACACAATAAAAAGCAGGGATCTGGTTAACAAACGGCCGAATTAAGCACATGCAGAGGATGAACTCATTGCAAAAGACTTTGATAGTGCCCAAGATATTGGTCTGTTGTAGTAGAAGTCTTCAGAACTGAAACAGTATTACAACAGACTGTTTGTAACCACAGCTGAGCCTGTTACCAGTGTGATCATCAAGACATATGTTGTTGCGCACAAGAACTGATTTATTGCACACAGGCAGCATATTATGGTCTGTGTTCTCTGAGATGTGGTTTAAGATCAACACTTGCCTAGATTGACCGTAATTCAGGGTGTTGTCCTTAACCTAGTGACTCGCCCATCCACCGAGCCAGGCTGTCTGTTGCTTCTTCGTCCGGTAGGTGACAGAGCCTGTTTGATCAGTTTAGCTTGCCTCAATGCCTGTGCCTCCATTCACCTTCTCGGCTCTCCTCCTTTATACTTGATACAAACAGCATCTTTTCCATTAATTACAGACAATCCGAGCAAATGCCAATGTTAAACTACAAAGTGCATTGACCCTAATCTTTGTGTGCAATGCTTGCACCCAGTTCCACAGAGGAATTAATGCAAGCCTCTATACAGTTCTGGCAACACCAGCCCTGTATGGAGAGCATATACTGTGAAACCTTGTTATAGCGAACAGGTAAAAAATCGTAAAATAGTTTGATGTAGCCGAAACTCATAATATAAAATTTTGCCTTAAATGCATGCAGTAGTGGCAAAATTCAGTCAGTGAAGGGGCGGCAATTCAAGCGATCCTTACTAGAGAAATGGAGAGACGTTTTCCCATTTCTCAGGAGTGTTTCGAAGGCACTTGCGGCTATTCTGGAGACTGCCAAAAAAAAAAAAACAAGCGCGTTAGGTTGGCTTTTCTGCACAGCAGTGCAAGCGCAGGTCTAGCGCCAGTTACGGTGGTTTTCCCACATCACAGCTGTGTCTCGTGGAAAGTGGTAAACTAGAGCGAAAGCTATTGTCTATTTCATCACCTCCGCGACAGCCAACATGAGCTAAGGGTTGTTACTGCAAGCTTACAATCACCTGCGCTGCTGCTTCCAGGGTGCTGTCAATGGATACCAGAGGCTTGAACGCGTGCTGACTGCCATACTCTAACCCTACACGGCACTGATGGCGAGTGCAAGATAAAAGCGCAAACCTTGGCGCTAACGCTTGCCGCCTGCCTTCCAAAGGGGCACCGTTTGGTGTGGGGAGTACGATATATATCCGTTTCATGGCCAACCACGCTCGGTTTATAAAGTATAAATTTCATGTGTTTCTCAAAAATATCTATGAAGAGTTCGATATAGCCAAAATTCATAATATCCATGTTCATTATATAAAGGCTTTAGTACCGCATCACTGTGCATGGCATTAATGTAGTGGCTTTTACTCGTGTTTTTGGAAAAGTGAGCCAGGAAAAGCTGTCCCTGTGGGCGTTGCCCTTTTAAAATGAAAGAAGTAGTAGTACAGCCATTACACCAGCGCATTTGGTATATATGTACCTCAGATAGCGCTAGAGTTGTTACTTTGTTCTGAAGAGGTTAAGTAGGGTTTTAGTTCCGAGCATTTTCTGATTGATGTGTGCGAGTCACTGTGTGGCCTGTGGTAATGTTGTAGGGCCACTCACAAATTAGTGCTGTGAGATCCATGGATGCAGATCTGGCTTTGCTTTTTGTATCAAGCGAGAATGGCCCTGCAAACATTGCTTTTCTTGTTAAGGCAAATCATAGAGGACCTTGTATTGTGACACAGCAGTTTGCTATTGCATCTCGCTATGCTACTTGAATTTAACTTGTTGTTACTGCATGTAACGTTTTGGTGACAGTGGTAAACTTCTTTAGCAGAGGCTGTAAGCTGCACATTCGACCAGACACCAACCAAGCACGATCACTTGGAAATCATGTGTATATTTGCCCTATGTATATGTGTTGCAGGTGTGGCCCACGTGCTTCAGGGAGTCTCGCTGGAGCTGAGTCCCTACCTGGCCGACCTGGGCAAAAGCCTAGCACGTGAGTAGTCCTCATTCTTCACGTAACCAGAGAGCATTTTGTGTTTGTACTATGCAGCATGCCTTTGCGTGAGAGAAATATATTTTGACTGAATGCAATGTTCCAGCTTTGGAACCAGATTGCTTTGGCCTGCCTGAAAACCTTTTTCAAATGCAGCAGTAAGGCAGCGGGCGCTTTTGCCTTAATTAAAGGTTGTTTCTTGAAGTCATTGTACAAATAAGAAGCTGCAGTTAGGATGGGTGCATTACTGATGGTAGAGGAAAAATTAAAAAATTCAATTTTGTTATGTTGAGTAGACAGGGCCACTCACTGAAGTGTGACATGCCGTAAGTCTACCCTATTTTGGCTGTAGTGATTTTGTGCTGCTGGCTGGCTGTGCAGGCATGCAAAGAGTGTAGGACTGAAAAGTTGCCACCTTACTGTCTCCTACTTCCATGTTGTTTCTTTATTCCAGTTGTGTCAACTCTTCCAGTGGCCATGCCAGATCAAGGCTGGCATACCGTATTTACTCGCATAATGATCGCAACCCCAAATTTTGTTGGCAAAATTCACTTTTTTTTATTCCCCGCGTAATGATCGCACTCCGAACTTGCCACGGCAATTTGCCGACGATGTCGAATCTAGCCGACGACGATCGTACTTGCTATCTGTCTGACAGATGGCACGTGCAGATTACCGTCTGGCTCTGTCAGTATTGCAGCGGCAGCCGCCTGTTGGTTGACCTGCGGTCACACGGGCAGTCTAACTGCGGTTATGCTTAACCGCGGACACCAAACTTAACTGCGGTTATCTCGAATCTCGGTTCGCCGTTGTCGCAAGTCTCGTCACCGTTCCGGGTTGCGGTGCAACGAACGAAGTGACGCGGTGATCCGGTTAAAATTCATTGCTTTCGTAAATAATAAGCCCTGGGATACAGGAACGTCAAAAATGAATCCCCTTTGAGGATCGCGGGCCTGTACCGAGTTGCTGGAAGGAGTAGTAACTGCGATACAAGCTAGTTTTACGTTCACAGCCGCGTAGCCGCTGCCGCCGTTGCAGCGCGAGTGACCCGATCTGCTTGGCCAACTCCGCTGCGAAGGCGTCGCTGCAATCGATCGTATATATTTCTTTTAATATGAAACAATGAGGTTGTCAGTAAGGCAGCGCCATAAGTAGAACGTTCATTATAGCGCTGGTCAATTCAAAAGCGCCGTCCACTGTGGCTTCGATATGAAACAAGTTAGGCCTAGCGACGACTATAGGGAGTACAGAGCGCCGTCGTCCGCCGCGCTCGCGGGCGGCACTATTGAGGTAAGCGCGCGCAATCCAGTGCTCCGAGCGTTGCGAACGTGTCACCTAAGTTCGTCAACGATGTGGCAGGGACCGGACATTTTTCGGCGTAACGGCGGTAAAATGCGTAGCTTGAGCGCCGCGGGACGTTGCTGTTGTACGCTGTTGCCGCGCTATCGGACGAGATCAAAGGCCGCATAAAAGCGCCGTCGCGCAGCACTATACACACTGCCTATTTTGATGCGTTGCTCTTTGAACGTGCGGAGAAAGTACGTTCTTGAAGTGGGCCAGCTCTTGCGCTTTTCGCACTCTACCTTCCCGGTTCACGACGTAAGCAGGGATTGCCGAGATTGCCGAGATCGGTTCGAGATAACCGCGTCTAGCGCGCCCGTGTGATAAGGGTTGTCTGCTTGCGACTTGTTCGCGTTTTCGGTGCTCAAAAATTTTTTTTTAAAAATTTACCCCGCGTAATGATCGCACCCCTAAATTTGCGGCAATTTTTGGGAAAAAAAAGTGCGATCATTATGCGAGTAAATACGGTAGTCGTTGCTGATTGGGTGTTTTTCTTCCCCCCCTCCCCCCCAGAGAACCTGATAGCCAAGGACGAGTCCTGTCGCCAGGGTGCGGTGGTGGCCCTGCGGAACCTGGCCCATCAGTGTGGGTCCCAGGAGGCCCTCGAGGCACTCATCAAGCACCTGGTGGGCGTCCTCAACGGTGAGCAGGGGTTTCTTCTGCGTCCCTGTGTGTGAGATGCACGTGCGTGCTTTTCTGTGTGGCCATGTGGACACGTGCATAATCCTCGGCGCGCCGTGCAGCTCACTGTGCTGTGACATCATCACTTCCCAGCTGCACTAAAACCTCGTTGATACATTCTCTGGTCATACGCTCAGAATCACAGGGAATAAAAATGTCCCATGGAGTCCCTGTATTTAATATGTTCCTGGAGAACACAATTTCCCAGCTACTACTTTCAAAATTTTAACAAAATCTGGTCCTAAAGTGCGTTTAGTAACCAAATGCTCATGTGCAAGCATATGAGTGGGCCGAATCTAAGGGTGCACGACATGAATCTGAAATGCAGCTGCAGTCGCCTGCTATGGTGGCTTCTCTGCAGTTCCTCTTTGGAAAGGGGCAAAGCATAAAAAAAAAGTTGAGGGTTCACATATGAGCGGGCTGTTCCCGCGAGGACACAACACGAAAAGGAGAATCGCAGTGGCTTCCTCAGAGTGCTTAGGACAAGGGCGTGGTTACATACGAGTGGGCCGTGTCTGGCGAATGCAGCATAAAAACTCCGCATAATAGGGGATATTCAAAATTCCGCAAGTGCGCTTTCCCGCATAACAATGTTGCCCCTAACAAGATGGCCGACTTCGCTATAAAGGAACTACACGGGCTTCAGGACAGGCGCTAAAGGTGTGGATAGAATCTAAGAAACGTATTTTGGAAGAATCAAACAAAAAACCAGTCTTTCTTGCTTTGTTTCAGCTGGAAACGCATGGTCCGCCATCTTGTTGGGGGCAACATTGTTATGCGGGAAAGCGCACTTGCGGAATTTTGAATATCCCCTATTCAGTGGCTTCTACGCATTGCATTGGCGCAAGCTGGCGAAGCATCTGTAAACGAGGACGACAGGCTGCTAAATTTGTTATTGCCCTAAATGGACCAGGTGTGTTTCAAAATTTTCTCCCGCCAAGGACAACACAAGTGCGAACTGAATTCTGACAGTACTGGAAAAGGAGCTGCTCAGACCTTATGCCTAGGAGTGCTAATCAAGATCTTGATGAGGTGAAAATCTCTATAAATGTCTTTGCAATAGTCACATTTTTCAATATTGGGCAGTTTGGATCATTTCCCAAATAATAAATTTTTTTCCTCATATAGTATTTCTTCTAACAATGTACCAACGGGCTATGAACCTCATTGATACATTCCACTGATACCTTCTTTGCTTTCTCTCGAAGTGGAGAGCAGCCTGATAACCTCTCCACCCTTTTCTGTCATTTTGAGCCTTGTCTCTCTCTTTATCCTAAAGCAGTTTCATCTTTTTGGCTGTGTCTCGGTACTACTATGAACACTGATATAATAAATCTGTCGCTAAATGGGCGCAGCATTGCAATGTAAACTCCTTTCTTTTGCTTCCATGCGTCAGAGCACTCTGTCAGGTGTAGTCGCAGCTCTTGTGGAAAGGAAAACTTGATTTTCCTTGCCGTTGCTGTCTGTCACTGTTTCATTTGATTTTGATTCAAGCTGAAATTTTGCCTTTCACAGTCCTGGTCATGAGAATTCTGGCTGGGAGAGGTAAAACCTTCTGGTGCTGATGTATTGGAGCCTGTGGATGCAAATCGATAAAGAGCAGGGGTGTGGAATAAACTTGAGAGAATTGACACTGTGTTATGCCTGAAGCGTAAATTTGAGCCCAAAATTCAAATCAGATACAGTGAAACCTCGTTACAACGGACACTCAAGGGACCCGAGAAAGATGTCTCTGATAACCAAGGTCTCTTGTAACCAAAAATTCTAAAAACACTGAGGAGTTGTACTAGATAAGTTCATCCGCGTTGAATACGTCGTAGGGGCTTTAACTGTGAAGTATCTGAAGAGGAAGTTCACGATCTCTCAATGAGGACACGCAATCTGTGATATGGCAATTTCGGTGCAGTGAGACAGTAATTGCAGCTGTGTGATGTGTGACATGAATTGAGGCAAGGGAATGAAAAGTGCAGCGCATACGAGTTGGTGCGATGTCGACCGCATTGCGTGAGTGTATCTGGGTTGTGTCTCTTCTAAATAGTGAAGAATTTACTCTAGGGACCCAAAAAAGTTTTCCTTAGTAACCAAGTGTCTCTTGTAACGGTGTCTCTTGTATGCGATGTTGTTAACATGGTGAGCATAGGAAAACCAACCAAACCACTTTTAAATGTCTCTTATAACCAAGTGTCTCTTGTAACCATGTCTTTTGTAACGAGATTTTACAGTGCTCAGTTGTAGGAAGAGCAAGTGCCGTAAAGAAATATATCTTTTAATGGCAGTCCAATGGCAGAGCCTACACGTGTTGGGATAGCTGATGTGTGCATTGGCGTGCAGGCTCCGAGGGGAAGCTGACCACGACGGAGCAGCGGCTGAGCGTCCTGACTGGCATTGGTGAGGTGAGCTGCCACGTGGTGAATGGGGCCTCACACGTGCAGCAGCTGAGCGAGGTCGCCCTCAAGCACCTGCTGGCCGTGCTCAAGGCTGAGGGTGAGTGAGCGACGCACTAGTGAGTCCAGGCGTGACATCAAGTGTGAGACCTGATGAGCATGAGGGGACAGTTCTATTCCGTTTTTGTGTACTGCTGTTTGAATTAAAATAGTTTAGCTTCATCGTCTTCACCTGTAGCCGGCTGCAACAGACACTGATGCTGATACTGATGCTGACGCAAAGGTGCTGATACCAAGTTGCAATTAAAGGAACCGAAGTTTGCCCAAATAAGAGGAAAAATAATTGCTGCGCAGCATTAGTGTTAACATCCTACTCCCACTTTATTTGAGCTGGGGACACGGCTTTCAGCAAAAATATTTTTATTACTTGATGTATCTTCATGAAATTTTTTAGTGTATTAGAAATAAATTTATGGCTACTCTTGCAAAATTTCACTCTTATATCTCAAGAAAATTGTTTTGTGGTGTATGTTTTTCCTCTGAACCTTGTGAAAAGGCTGCACAGTTAACAGAACGTGGTGGAAGCCTGGTTCAGCATTCATTGTGTTCCTGCTAACGTGCTGCACATGAAGACATTCTTGAAATGTTTTTTTCACAAATCACGACTTATGGTTTTGGATTTTTGCTAATATAGTGTCCATTGACATATCTAGAATGAGAAGATAATTTCATAAACGAAATTTTAAGTTCACTAATTTGAAAAACAAAGGATCTCGACCTGTAGTATGGTTCTAGGAAATCCGCTCCTTAAGGTCAATATCTAGGCAGAAAACCGTGACAGAGAAAACCACCCATTGTTCGAATGCTTTCCCGCAACGCAGAGCCGCCACAGTTTTTGAAAAAAAAAATCTTTTCAGAGTGCTTCCCATTTGAGTTCAGCAATGAAACTTCGAGACAGCATAAAAATCAAGGCATACAAGCAGAACAATTTGAAAAAAAATCAATTTTTTGCCCATTTCTTGAGATTTAAAAGCCGCTTCGCTCCTTAAATTGCTTTTCACTAGGTGTGTGCGAATATTGAGATTCTTGAATATGAACCGAATATCTGTTCAGCATGAAAAAGTATTTCAGATAAAGATAGGTAGATAGGCAAGTGTTGTTGTCTTTATTCTTTTTTTTTTTTTTAGTTTTTGCAACTGAAATTAAGTAAAACTAGGCTGAATTGGTATGCACAGCAATCTATTACTCCTTGATAAGATGGCATAACAGTATGGAACCTGCAATGTGGTCATGCTAAATGAGTGCCAGTATGAATCCATGAATTGGCAACTAAATATAACGTAATGGGTGATGAAACCTCATAAATGCGGACTTCAGGGGATCAAAAGAAATTCCCTTAATTATCCAGAGGTCGAGTTATTAGTAGTTGCACCCCCCCCCCCCCCCACCCCCCCCTTCACTCCCCAAAAAAGTACCGAAAATACGAAGATGTGGTGAAGCCTTGTGCGGAGGCTCCGCGTACAAGCACACAATTTCGGCGAGCAGGAAGAATAAGGCGGACGTAAGCGGGGGGAATGCACATTGGCGTCCAAACAGTGAGACTGCTTCTGGAGAGAAAAAGAAATGACCAGCGATGTGCCCATGAACTGGTGAATGTGTGGCCGAAAACTGCCATTGATTGTGGGCTGGTTGCGTAGCTCATAAACTGAAACTACGCAGCCAGGCATTTTTTTTTTGTCTGCTGACAGGGGCCTTCCTATCTCTGTCGTTATGCGCACATCAGATGAGCGCGGGCTACAGTGCAACCGTGCGTTAGACAGGATGCTATTTAAACGAATGCATGCCCTACCGATGATACCTCGACTTGGCCCCCTTTCAGAAGGCCTATGCGAAATTCCGCTGGTTTGCTTTCGTGCATATCATAGTAGACCAAAGCAAAGTGGCAGAGCGCAGCCTTGTGCCCTGGGTATGTGTGTTAAGTATGTGAACCACATTATGGAAAGATGAAACAAAAAACCGTACGCTTTTGCGTTGTGATGGTTCGAAGCAGGTGGCCGGCCATCTGGTTTTCAAATGTGGGATGTGGGAAAGCCCAGTTGCGAAGTTTAACGTGAAGTCCAACACTTATGAGCGCTGCAGTGTGGCCGGTCCATGCAATAAACGACAGGGAAGGAAGCGAAGAGTATGTTGTTTTTTTTTGCTATTTTTCTGACTTTTGATTGATTTATGGAAGTCGGCAGTATTTGCTCGGTGCCAGATGCTTAGAAATTTTTTTAATATTCATTTGTTGAATTGAATATAAACTAATTAACTGACTTATCCAATTCGTATTTGAAATTCTGAATGTTCGCATAGCCCTACTTTTTTTTTTGAATTTTTTCTTTATTTATTCTCTGAAACAGTACACAAACTGTTGTTTGGACCCATAGCCTTTACGGCTAGTGAGGGGTCCAAATACAAAACAAGTACAATATTACTGCAGAACGTGTAAAATAAAAAAAAAAAAAACTTCAGGATTAACACACACAATTGAATTCATTCCTACATTTCCATGGAAATTAAATAGTGTTTTAAAGATGCCGAAAAGTTATTTTTTTCTTTAACTTCATTAGGGATTTCATTCCACACATGGGCTCCGTTGTATTCTAGGAGTCTCCGGCCGTACATATTGTAACAAGGTGGTAAATTAAATAGATTGTTGGTTGCAGCTCTTGTTTGTTTCATTGGTAATCTAAATAAACTAAGGGGCAGGGGGTTGTTAGATTTTATTACATTGTTTACTATTTCAGCTATCTTCAGTTTATATGCCATTGATAGGGGTAAGATACGAAGCTGCTGAAAGAGTGGCCTGCTGGGGTATGTATTATTTGAATAAGTTATCATACGAATAGCTCGTTTTTGAAGGCGAGAAACAGGATCTAGATATGTTTTATATGTACCACCCCATGCTTCCAGGCAATAAGATAATTGACTGTGAACAAAGGCGAAATACAGAATGCGTAGAATTGGAAGATCAAAGCAGTCCCTGGCCTTTAGTAAAATATGACAACCATAGGCTAATTTGGAGCAAATATTATTAATTTGTTCTTTCCAGTGCATATCAGACGCGAACAGGACACCAAGATACTTGTATTGAGGCACCCTCAGCAGAGTCGTGTTGTCGATTGTTAGAGATATATGTTCGTAGTTCATGTTCTTCCTGCGCGAGTGAAACACGGTGTACTTTATTTTCTCAGTGTTAAGGGTTAGCCGATTACTTTTAAACCACTGCGAAACTTCACTAAGCTCTTCATTAATTATACATTTAAGTGCCTCTAAATTTTCCCCTGTAAAAAGTAATGCAGTGTCATCGGCATATATTACAGCTTTCGAATATTTCAGCATTGATGGAAGGTCATTAATATACAGGGAAAAGAATAGCGGCCCAAGCACGGAGCCCTGAGGCACACCTAGATTAATGCTTTGTGGTAGTGAGGCTAAATTGTTCACGACAACATATTGTTTCCGTCCTGTAAAATAGCTTCTAATTAGATCACAAATTTTCCCTCTTAAACCGTAGGTTTCCAATTTCTGTTGTAGTATTGTGTGATCAACCGTATCGAAAGCTTTTGATATGTCTAAATATACTACTATGGCCAGCTTGTTATTATGCAGTGCAGAATTTATAAGTTGTGAAAGAACAAGAACTGCGGATGACGTTGACCTTTGGGGCCTGAAGCCATGCTGATTATGACATATAATGTTATATTTATTTAGAAAATTTTGTATACGTTTACAAAGAACCTTTTCAAAAACTGTATTAATTGCATTTAATACCGATATTGGTCTGTAGTTTCGCGGATCAGATCGCTCACCGCCTTTATAAATAGGTACAACCCTTGCAACCTTCAGCTCGTCAGGATATATTCCATTTGCCAATGAATGGTTAAAGATGTGTAGTAGATGGATCGCTAGTATATCAATGTTGTTTTTTATCAGTCTAACGGGTATTGCATCAGGTCCTGCCGCCTTGCCGGCTGAAAGGCTGCCGACTGCAGTGATTATTTCTTCTATGTCTATGTCAGGCAAAGCAAAACTGTTGTTAACACGTTCCGGCATCTTCGCCGTAGGTGCGTCAGCATGAACCTGCGCGGCAACCGTAGGCCCAATGGAGGTAAAATAGGTATTAAATGATTCTGCTGTGTCTTCGTCAACTGTCTCAGGGAGTGTTGCTGTACTGAATCGCAAGCCGATTGCGTCGTTCACTATATCCCAAATTTTTTTTGTGTTTCCATGCGCCTGTTCCACCAGTGATGAATAATATTCTTTTTTTCTTTTTCTCATAAGAGATACAGACAAGTTCCTGCAACGCTTATACTGGCTTAGGTAGTATTCGTTTGATCTCAACTGCTTCCATTTGTGATACCATTTGTCCTTATCTTTTAACACGGCTAATATTTCAGTATTCATCCAAGAACACGTTGGCTGGCTGTATTTATTAGTGTTCGGCAGAGAGCTCTGTTCAATGGCATTTTTAAGGATATCTAAAAAGTTCTTACACTCAGTATTGACGTTTTCACCATATGCCGTAGTGAAGTCGGCTTGTTCTAGTGTTTCACGTAGTGCTACATAGTTTATCTTACTTCGAATTTTACACTGCGTCAGCTGCGCTTGTGGAGGCAGGTCTTTTTCTACTAAGTCGAACCCGGATATATCGAACCCGCATATTTCGAATTATTGGCTATATCGAACACACAGATTACCCCCTTGAAAATACTATGTAAAAGTATAGGACAGTTGCGTTGTATATCGAATTCCATTTTCGCCGGACATTGGATATATCGAACACCGCGCCGCGCCGCGCCCCTGGAAGGTGCGCTTTCCCCAAAGACATTCCTGTCCGGTCCTCAGCCGCCTCAGCGAACATTTCCGCAGTCAGCAGGCGCAGGGCCCTTTTTTTTTTTTTTGTTCCCCGTTTTTGCGCCCCACCGGCGCGAGCTTTCCCACTCCTCCTCTCCTCCTGTACCGCCGGCGTGTGCTCCGTCAAGGTCATTGGCATGTCATTGGAGATCAGCGAAGAGAGAGAGAGCGCCGCATGGAGACGCGCGGCGACCACGCTTCTTGGGGAAAGAGAGAGAGAGAAAACGGTCGCTCGTGGGCACATCGTGGGTCTGGGGAAAAAGAGAGAGCTCAAAAAAAAAAAAAAAAAACGAAGCCCAGAGCGCCGATCTTTCTCCCTGCTCTTTCTTTTCCCTCTGTCGTTCCTTCGCAGCTGCGTTGACTGCCGCTCGCATAGGCTTCGCTCTTATCGCTCCATCTGCGCCTCGCGTGTTTTTTTTTTGTGTGTGTGCCTGTGTTTCAACGCGCGACGTGAAGCAGGCCCCAGTAGCCAACTGTTTTGGCAAGGCAGGCCTTGAAGTGGCCCGAGATTAATGTCCGGAAGATTTAGATGACGATGAGTGCTTGGACGACGCGTTTCGCGACTTGTCCAATTTTCTCGGCGCCGTTCCGTCCGAAGTGACTGTTGAGGACTTTAACGCTGACAGCGAAGTTCAAGCGGTAGCTGGCGTTCAAGACGCCGACTCCAGCGACGACGAGGGCAACTGTGTTGTCGAAGAAACGCGTCCGTGCGCAGCCACTGAACTGGCGTCAGCGTTAGCCTGATTCGGCGCTGTTGCGGCGAAATGGAAGGCACTGTACTGTGCTCTCGCACCTGGACAGTCTCGAGAAGATCGAGGCTAGTGTTTTGAACTTCGTTTCCCAGGGGAAAAAGCAGCCCAAAATTAGTGATCTTTTTTTCCGCGAAATAAAGCGCTTTCACATTGCGCGCCCATACTATGTGATTCGCGGCTGTTCCAAACGGTAAGCCACAATTTGTTATGATCGGGAGTGCAGTTTTAGCCTATATCTGTATATCGAATTTTCGCTATATCGAACTATTTTCCGATCCCCTTCGAATTCGATATATCCGGGTTCGACTGTACAAGAAAAATAGGTGAATGGTCAGCTACCACCTCAGCGCAGGTACCGGCCAGTACACCTGGGACAATATTACAGAGGGCGTGATCTATTAGAGTACTTGAAGTACTTGTTACGTGGGTAGGTTCTGTAATAAGGTTGCGTAAGGCAAATGATTCGAGAAGGAAAGTGTAGCTGTTCTGTACTCCATGTGTTAGATCTAAATTGAAATCGCCCATTATAACAATATTAGAGCGACGCCCATGAAAACATTCTGTTAGAATCATTTCGAACTTCTCAAGGAACTGCGTTATCGATGTGTTTGGTGGCCGATAAACCACACCAACCATCAAACCATCTTGAAGTTTTATGAACAGGGTTTCAATGCAGTCAAAACTAACAGACGCAACTCCCATTAGCTGGTAGGAGACACTATCTCTGACAAACATCCCTACCCCACCTCCCCTTGCTCGTGTATCCCGCGGCTGGGATAAAAATTTATAACCCGGGAAAGAGACTACTTCATCACGCTTGAGCCACGTTTCACTCACGGCTATTACATCAAAACAGGATTTATACCTTGCCATATGTACAATCAAGTTATTTAGGTTACTTCGTATGCTGCGCACGTTACAATGCAAAATTGAAAAGCTTTTATCACGCATCAAATCGTCAACTTGTTGAAACGTAAAAGCCATGTCAAAAGAAACAGAAAAAATGTCATGCTAAGATCTAAACGACAGAAAAAAAAAAAGAAAAGTCACACAACGTTGGCCAAGTCACCTTCACTTGTGATGTGCAGAACAGTGGAGTTGTCTGCCCTACGCATCAAAATTTTTCCTTGTGACAACCAAACAAACTTCCAGTTGTGGTCCTTAGCTGCTTTCTTTGCTTTAGATAGTAGTACTTTGTTTTCAACACACAGGTGCTCATTAACAAACAATGGTTCTTGTTCTTCAAAACCAAGCAGTCTCGTGTTCAGTTTGGTCTTTTTAGCAGCATTGAGCACTTTATCTCGGATAGACCTTGTGACAAACTTGACCACCACGTTTGGCTTATCCTTATCTTTAGAGCGCACTCGATGCACTACATCAATGTCAGACTCGGCAAGTTCGACACCCAGGCAAGAAGCCACCTTCTGAACAGAGTTGACAAGGTCCTCATTCGGAGCAAGCGGAAGTCCCTTGATTTCAAGATTCAGTGTGGAAATAGGGTGACCGCACTTGGCCTTTTTTAAAAAAAGTTTTGTGTCATAGGCTAAAAAGAGATTACAGACACTGAACAGAATAAAAGAAAGTAAGATGTGAACAACACTTTTCGCATTTTTGTGCTCTTTGAAGTGAGAACCAGTTGCTCAAAACAAAATTTTTATGGTCATGACTGTTTTGTTGCGGATACCTCCAGCAACTGACGTTTCACTTCCACTTAGTCGCAAGGTGTAAACAATCATGCATTGGCAGCTTCAAGATCAGTCAGCGATATCTGTGAGGCCTCAAGTGGTAGGGATTTTATTAGAGCCTACAACAGTGAGGGTACAATGCAACTACTAATGGGATGCAGGAAATCTTGCCACATCAATGGTGTGGAATGTGCAAAAGCAGCCAGAGCTGTCTTATTTCTGGAAATAAACATTTTTCCCACACCGCCTACTCTGATTCGTCCTGCTGTAGTGAAATTTCTCCTCTGTCCAGTGGATTTCATTGTTGCGGGGTTGTAACCCTCATGTGGTTGAAGTCTTCTCTCCCTTACCTGTGCGTGATTGTGAGCTGAGTGACTGCCTCGTTTGTGTGTGCAGTGCATGAGGGCACCCTGCTGCTGACGCTCAAGATGATGTCGAAGTGGTCGGCACGGTTCACCCAGGAGCCACCCCCGTTCCTGGTGACTGGCTTCAAGGTGAGCGCACCAGTGTGCCTAAGGAACCTTCTTTTTCCTCCTCCTCCTCCTCCTTTTGCCACAGCTGAAAACCAGCCGACTTTTCTCCTCCCATTGAAAGGTGCAATCTGGAATTCAAAAAGGGTGCCAGTCGAGTTAGTTGCACATCCTTTGTTTCGATCGGGGGCTTGGGCACACATTCGCAATAACAGGACAGTGGCAGTGCCTACTACTACTTATGATGCAGGCAGGATGGGGGAAGGCGAAGGGTGGGGGGTGCGAGGCGAGCCAGATGAGCTTGTGCCTTCACCCACGGGTTCTTTCTCTCAGCATTCACAGTTGTCGTTGCCCAGGCAAATGGACGCATCTTCACCTTCCTCACCTCGCGATGCATGTGTCAGGCATGTGTCAGCCGTGTGTCAGGGGTGTGTATTCGGAGTGCTTGAACAGAACTGGCCTGTGTTGTGATTTGCAGCATGATGCGCGATAGCTCTGCATTTTTGGTATTGGTTATGTGAGGTGTGGTGCAAAGAGGCGCTAATGGACTTGACAAAAACCTGACTACGACCTCAATACAAGCTGACTTTATCATTTGCAAGTGGAATGTCGGAAATAGCAGAATGATTTGATTTTTAGAGCCGGTTTTCCCAGCTACTTGGTGCATTTCCGGAATTGGCTTTTAGCATAGAATGACAGCACAGTGGGGAGCGAACTCGACAGAACAGAGCACTAAGCAAGTTTTCTTGACTTGCAGGCCACTTGGGCAATGATAGGATCAAGTTCGAAAGTCCTTGCACGCCACTTGGGCAATTATAGGATCATGTTCGAACGGTTCCAAAGAGAATAAGAAAAGAACGCCCGCGGAACTAGAGACAACTTGCGAGAATGTTTTTGAAGGCTACATGATGCATTACCGGAACTGGATTTTAGCACAGAATGACAGCACAGAAGGGAATGAACTCTACAAGAGAGACTGCTAACCAAGTATTCTGGAGTTGCAGGGCACCTGGGCAACAATGACGGGAACAAGATCGAACGGTTCCGCAAAGTAACGTTTTGAAGTTCACAGATTTTTCAGACTGTTCGATTATTCAGTCCATTCACCAGGCACCGCTGAGTCCGAAACATTGGTCGGCGACGGTATTGCAAAAATTTGTTTTTGTGCATGCGCTCGTGCCTCTGGAGGAGAAAAACCTTGCTCCTTATTTTGCATACTATTTTTTGCTGCATGGGGTTCTTCGGACAAGTTGAAGTTGGCCTGTGTCAACAGGTCACCGTGTTCTAATGACAGAGATATCAAGTTCATTGAAAACAAAGCCTTTGTAAGGTTGAAAAGGTTAGAAAATGGAATGCAGGTGTTGCCGCCACCGGCTGTTTCCGCAAGCAAACTACAGTGTGTGGAGGCAGGTTCTTAAACGCATATCTGTGACGATAAGCTACGCTGAAATTACGTCCAAACGGGAATCAAGAGTCTTGACGTCAGGAGTTTGATTTGAGTGCCTGAAAAAGAACGTTACATTTTTTAAAATCCAGTTTTGTCAGCAGTAAATTCGACTTTTGCTCTGCATCCTTTTCACAAGATTCTACTCTGCGATGTGAGTGCACGTTAAAGAACCCCATGGGGTTGAAATTTCTGGGGCCCTTCACTATGCTGTCTCTCATAGCCTGAGTTGCTTTGGGACGTTAAACTCTATAAACCAAACCAAACTAAAATTGCCCTCAAAGCCCTCTAATGTTCATGCCATTACTTCCATTTGACTAAGTGAGGATTTATAGGCCTTCCTCTGCTTAACTTGTGTTGTTGCGTTGAGTTTTTTCTGCTTTTAGTCTCTTGACTGGTGTCATATTGGCAGTGTTTGCCTTGCAAGCACTGTCAGTGGCTTTAGGAAAGTATTAACAACCTTGTGGAGGGGATTCATGCAGTTCTATTTATTTGACAGGCTGACAGCAGAGCAACATGTTCTTGTATTTTCTGTATGTAACTTCATCCAGGCAGCCATAGATTACTCTGTGAAAAGGGGTGAAAGATGGCTGGCGGATTCTGAAAAATTTTTAGTAGGAGTGTGCGAATATTCGATATTTTCAAATACACTGCGAATATTATATTTTTAGTATTCGTATTCGATTCGAAATACAAGTATTCGTGTTGTTTCGAATAATCGACGCACCGCGAATATTCGTATCTAGCCGAATATTCTATGCGAGCACCGGCGTTCATTTCGGTCCGCAAGTCCTATCGACAGACATAACAACATGGCGGAGCCCAGAGCAATGCGTAACGTTGGTAACGTTGGGCCATGACGTAGCTGACTGCGCTGGTGAGCTTCTTTGGGGTATAACTGCGAAGCTGGTATAGACAGAGCTGTGCAAGAAGTACCTCGCAATACGTGCCAGTTCAGTGCCAAGTGAGAGGGCATTTTCTGTGGCTGGAGGAGTCGTTTCAGCTCGAAGGGAACGACTTCGGCCTGGCCATGTGGAGCCGCTGGTTTACCTTCACGACAACCTTTAATGTTCATCCCAGCAACGCGCTTTTGTGCTTATGGCAAGCTAGCCTTAATCAATGCTGTGTACTAGCCGTATTCTCTGATATTTACACTCTTCTAAGATTAATGTTCGAGAATTTTATACTTCTTGTGCGGCCACACACACCTTTTGTGTTCATGTAATCATTGATAGTTGAACTGTGATGTTCTTCGGTGTTCAAATAAATGTTTTGTAGTGGTTAAATGCGTCTGTCCTTGATTATTCGATATTCGATTCGATATTCGGAGCCAAGTATTCGTATTTGATTCATATTCGAAAAATTTGATATTCGCACACCCCTAATTTTTAGTTAGCTGTAGTGATGTTTCTCCTCCATCATGTCTTCACAGGCTTGGGCAGTCTCCTCAGGCATGAACTAAGTGACTTCTGTAAACCAGTCTGCGGTATTTCTCGAAGCTTTGGTGTTGTACTTTTATCCAGGTTGAGGTGTTTACTTGTGGAAAAACGTGGTAGTGAAGGTTGCATTGCTTGTGTTCTGTTTCATTGTGTTCTCAACAAGTAGCAGTAGGGAGGTTTATGACTCAGAAAAAATGGTTTGTTCTCATTGCATGGAGTGTGCACAGTTACTGATAGTTGCTGTGGCACTTCGCTGCTCGTGGGATCAAGTTCTGGTTATAATGTTCACATTTCATATTCAAGAAAACTTTGCGCAGAATAACAGAAGACGGAGGAGGAAACATGTACACACACACGAGTGAAAACTTACAACTGTATCAATACAGTTGCAAGTTTGCACTCGTGTGTGTGTATGTGTTTCTCCCTCCGTCTTGTGTTATTGTGCGGTAAGTTTTCTTGAATATGTCGCTACAACTGGCCCATTGTTCTGCTCTACCAAGTTTCACATTTCAGTGGAGGCAAAACACTAAAGATACCCGTGGTCTGTGTAATGTTAGGTCACGTTGAAGATCCCTGGATGATCTAAATTAATCTGGAGCCCTCCGCACCGTGGTCTAAAACGCATGTGCTGCTTTGGGACGTTAAGCACCACATACTGTACCATACCTTCTTGCCTGGAACTACTGACTCAGTTCTGGTGCACCGCTGTGTGTGTACGCAGGAAGGCATGGAGCACAAGACCGCCACCTCGGCCGTACGATACGGATACCTGCAGTGCATGATCTCAGCCTTCCACGGTGAGTGTGGAGCCATGTACTCTTTGACTGTACTGATCCAAGCAAAGTGCCCTGCTAGTGAATCAGTCGTGCAAGGCAGAGCCAGTCATTTGCTATTACGTGTAGCTGAAAACCAGATGTTCATACTGTCCTGCCCTGCTGTGCTTCTTCTTGCAGGTTTCAGTGGTGTAAAATTATGTAACTTGCTCCTTCCCCTCCTTGGAGAGAACTGTGCAGTGTTCTGGTTGCGTTGCTGGCTGCTACGTTGTCCCCAATTATCCCTGAAACCCTAAAAATGATGTTATCCCTAAAATTGATGTCCCTATTTTTCCTTCTCCCCAATTTTTTCTTCTCTTGGTTCTGTGACGTGCAGTGTTCTGGAATTGTTACTGGCTGCTATGTTATCACTAACTACAGTAGAACCCCGCTGTTACGTTCCTCACTGCTGCGTTTTCCCGGCTGTTACGTCGTTTTCTTCGGGTCCCGGCATAGCTTTCATAGGATCCAATGTATTGGGAACCCCGCTGTTACGTCGTAGCCGAGGAAACGATCCCGCATGATACGTCGCAACCGGGCTCCCCGAACCCGCCCGGGCAATGCGCGCCAACCGGCATTTTGATTTTTGACGAGTCTTGGCCAGGCTTGGCTACGGAACTGGCTGCAAGAAGCCGCACGCGAGTTGGAGAGGCCGCCGCTAGATGGCTATCTGCCTCGCGAACGCCGAATGCCGCGATCTTTATCTGGGAGGTGGTGACGAGGAGGCGCACAGCTGCGGTCGCTTATCTGTTTTTCTCAGCCAGCGTTCGCTTCGGCGGACGCAGATGTTGCGACGTGCGTCTTTTCTTTTCTTTCACTCTTTATTTTTATCTTTTAACTCTCCTCTATCTGCAAGTGACAGCGGTGGTGGCTCGGCTGGAGCCAGTCGGCAGGCCCGTGCAATTTCCTTTTCATCCTTCTCTCAGTTGCAACAACATATTTATCGTGCTTTGATGGCGTGATAGCGTTGCGTAAGGGGAAGGTGCTTCCCTGGACGTACTAAACGCAGTCGACAGGCAGTCGGGGCGGCCTACTGGGAGCAGCGTGGCGAGCAGCCTACGAACATTTCAGTGCTTGACGCGTCGCTTCAGCGTGGACTGCAGTGAGCGCGTGAACTGCACAGCACTGCTGCGTGCGGTGTGGCCGCACCGCAAAGCGACGCTGACAGCAATGCGGCCTTTGCTATTGAGAAACGCGTTGTTCTTTCCAGCGAGCGAAAGAAACTGCAATCCATCATTCTCGATTTTTTAAAGTCCTAGAGTCAATTTGCGGAAATAAATTGTTTCAAGTCAAAGCTGCACTGTTTTCATTAATTTTCGGTGCTTTCCTCACTGTTGCGTTTTCCCGGCTGTTACGTTTTTTTTTCCCGGTCCGGTGAAAAACGTATGAACGGGGTTCTACTGTATCCCTAAGATCATAAAAAATTGCCATCATCTCTAAAATCCTATCCCTAAATTGTCCCTAAAATTATTATCCCTAATTTTTTCCTTCCCCTCCTGGTTCTCTGTGCAGGCATGCCGGGCTGCCAGCAGGTGGAGCCCGTGCTGGGCCTGGTGCTGAAGGCGGTGGAGCGGGCCCTGGCCCAGCCCTCTCAGCCGGGGCCTGTGTGCGAGGGCCTGGCCGCCGCCTGCCTCCTGTTCCGCCTGCAGCCGGCCGGGTCCCCCTCCGGTGAGAGCACCCCAGTCACTGAACAAGCATGCATGGAAGAGTGCCAGCAGGCGTGGCCCATGAGCTAATGTCGCGCCGGAAGTTGGCACCGTTGACACTGTGCTTTGTTGTTGCAGGCAGAGGAGAGCAGAGCTTCAGACACATATAAAGTGTGCATGTGCACTTACAGGCGTTAAATAAATGCCTTGCAGTAATGGTCTGCACCTGAAATGCCAATGATCCATGGAGTTGTTTGTCTTTCTAACATCAAGATGATGCAAGCATGCAAGTAGCTCCACAGCGCACAACACATGCAACGCTGTACATCATGGGGAGAGAGAGTTTGCATCCTAGTAAATTTTTGATTCGTTCTTAACATTCTTCACTCTTTTTCCCTGGGCCACCGTGGTGACCCAGTGGTTATGGTGCTCGGCTGCTGACCCGAAAGACGCGGGTTCGATCCCGGCCGCGGCGGCTAGAATTTCTATGAAGGAGAAATTCTAGAGGCCCATGTACTGTGCGATGTCAGTGCACATTAAAGAACCCCAGGTGGTCGAAATTTCTGGAGCCCTCCACTACGGCGTCCCTCATAGCCTGAGTCGCTTTGGGACATTAAACCTCCATAAACCATCTTTTTTCCTGCCGTCTGTTTGGCATTTGGCAATAGCCTCATTCACCGTGCCACTGTTATTGCAGCTTTTTTGATGAAGAGTTGGCCAAGTTGGTGCGTCATGAGACCACCATGTAAAATCCAAATGCTAACAAATAGAGCAAGGTACAGGACAAAGGCTGGCTTATGGTGAAATTTATTGGAAGAAAGGCACATTGGACGTAGACAGAAAACACACTGAAACAGCTTCATGATTATTGCTGGTTACTGTAGTCTGTCTTGTACGCTTGCCGAAATCCGTGCTGTTCGTCAGCTTTGTGGATCATGCTCACTGTGCTTCATTGTTGGGAGCTTGTACCAGCACTGGTTCCACTGCCATTCCCGTGTAATCAGTTAATGAATATGACATTGGACATTAGCTTTGCAGATCTTTGTGGATTAAGACTGGTAAAGGTTAATTCCTGAGATACCAACTGCCAAAAACTTCGAAGTGGGCTGAAGTAGACGATTGTGTTTTTCTTACTGGCTAGGTGACTGTTTAACTTACTGCGAGGGGTCATTGCAGACTTAAAAAATGTTTTCTGTCAGTGTTCTTTTTGCTTGGCAAGTGATGACACCATCTGTTTTTCCTCCTGTTGCAGAAAACAAGATCAAGAGCATAGTCACACAGCTTCTAGATCCTGAAAAGCAGCCTTTCTTTGCCGAAAAGTTTCTACAGGCGGCATCAGAAGACAGTAAGAGTGTCGTTTTTCATCATTCCTCGGTAGGCAGGGGCTTAGCTTATCATTCAAGGCACACCCTACTGACTATGCTTTCGGTAGCTCTGTGGTTTTATATGTCCTTCCGTTTGCATTATTTGTTTTGGGCAGGAGCTTATAGCAAAGTAACAACCATGTTGGCAGTTTTAAACGCGTGGTTGCCATGCTCAAAGTTTTCAAGAAACTTGTAGAGCCAAGAGCCAAATGTATTTTTCTTGCCTGTCGCGGTGGTTCAGCGGCTTTGGCGTTTGGCTGCGGCTGCGAAGGCGATAACAGGTTGTTTGGTCCCAGCTGAGGCAGCCATTTATCAGTAGGGCCCAAATACAAAAGCGCCCGTGTGCTGTGTGATATCAATGCAGGTTAAGGAACCCCTTGATGGTGTAAATTAATCTGGAGCCCTTCACTACGGCATTCCTCACAGTTCATTTGTCGCTTCAAAACATTAAACCCGCAATTTTTTTTTCTAATGTCACATCAGTGTTTTATTCACAAGATGCGTATGTAATGGAAGCAACAGCAGGTTGCTTTGGAGCTGTGGAATAAATTGCCTACTCATGTTTTACAAAGTGCTAGTAAAACAGCATTCCAGAAAAGTCTCGATCAATACTTTAATGAACGCTAAAATGTTGTCCCTCGTGCGTCGCGTCCTGTTACTTTGTATGTGCTTTTTCGCTTTCTGTGTCATTTGTTCTAGCTCAGCAGCTTTCTGAGATGGCGTTTGTACAGTTGAATCCCGCCACAACGAAATCGGCGGGGCGTACGAAAAATTTCGCTGTCGCGGAATTTCGTTGTCGAGAAAAAACAGACGAGTCGGCTGATCCCGGGCTGGCGTTGCATATGTCTCCTCGCCCAACGCCGCCTCTCCTCCTCCTCTTCTCTTCTTGCCCAAAGCCGCCTCTCCTCCTCCTCTTCTCTTCTCGCCCAACGCCGCCTGTCCTCCTCCTCTCTTCTCGCCCAACGCCGCCTCTCCTCCTCTTCTCCGTTCTCTCCTCCTCCTCTTCTCCGTTCCTTCTTTCACCACCTCCTCTACTTGCCTCCTCCCCCACATCGTTTCGAGAGCCGTTGGGCCTCATCGCATCTGCACCGCTGCGTGCTACCATGGCGCTCTCGCGGGCTTGCTGCCGCCGGCCTGGCGTTGCATAAGTCAATGCTCACGCGCGCTCCAACGAAACGTCTTGATACTGCTACTCGGGGTTCAACAGACCCCTGCGATGACAAAACGCCGGCTGTAAGCCGCCCTAGGCTAATATCGCAGTTGGCTGCGTCACCTTCTTGTGTTGAGCTGAAGTGCCCGACGCAAGTGCCTTACCGATGTTTTCTTTGCTCTTCAGTATCGTTGATAACGAACTCGGCGCGATGCCAAAATCTGCGGCAATAATCGATTTCTTCTTCCCGCTTTCTGCTTCGGCGATAATACGCGCTTTTTCTTCTAGTGAAAGAAATTTCCGCTTCTTCGCTGGCGGCGACATCCTAGGAATTCAGCAGAGCAGAGACGCGACGAGACCACGCTAAGCGGTGCACACACAAAGGAAGAAATGGTGAAGCGGAGTGGGCTTCTTCCTGCACTCTCGCGTTTTCCTTTTTTTTTTTCTCCGACAGGACACGAAGCTCCGCCCACCGATGGCTCCGCCCACCGGTCCACACAGACTGCCTGAAACGCGCTCGGTGCCTAGCAGACGACGCGGCCACGGAGGACGCGGCCGAAGACGCTAGCAGATGCCGTGCGCTGGCGCATTTTACACGCGCTTTCGAGGAGCCCCTCTTCGCTTGGAGGCCGCGAACGCTTACCAGCCAACACCGCTAGCAAGTTATCATGACGCGCTTTCGTGCTTGACAGGAAACCGCGAGCACCATGACAGCGAGCTACATCAATCGAAGAAGCCCAGCAAAGAGCCAATGAGCGGGGCGTGACGTCACTTCAAAAATCACGTGGGCATCTGGATAAAAAAAAAAAAAGCACACGAGGGTGTGCGCGAGGAGGATGTGCGATTAAGTGCGCGTACCCCCCCCCCCCCCCCCCCCCCCCCCAACAGTCTGCGATGCAAAAAAATTAACGGCGGGAACGGGAAAGTCGCTCTTCAGCACTCAACTTCTGAAGAAAGACAAGACGGAGGGTCCACTCACCCGCGAAAATTCGCAAAAAAAATTCGTAGAAGCGAACACGTGCTCGCAAAGTACTTCGTTTTTGAGGAAATTTTAATACATTAAGTCCTATGGGGGTTTCACGGGGAATGCAAATTACTTCGTTGTGGCGAAAATTTCGTTGAAGCGGCGTTCGTTGTACCGGGATTCAACTGTATAATTGTAACTCAAAATGTTTGTTACTGTGTTCTGTCATTTGAAATTTTAGATGTGTTATTGATTTTATATGTATTGTTGATTCCCTCCCTGTCATGACCCTCAGTAAGGGTTAACAGTATGAATAAATAAATAAATAAATGTCTTGGCGCATAAAAGTACATGAACAAGAATTATTGGGCTCCATATGGACTCGTTGTTCACGTACAGCTTGTGCTGCCCCCTTTTGTTTGGGCCGGTTCTCAGTTGCGTTTTGTTTCATCGGCTTTGTTAAGCCATTGGAATCCTCTCTGTCACTGATTTTTTGTGGTGTTTTGCTGCCAGGTGCACATTTTCAGCACTAATGGTGTCAGCAGTCTGTCGCATACATACTCCTCCGCAGCAGCCTTTCTTGGCAGTGAATTGAAGGCTGCAGGGATGGAGCATCCGTAAATGAGTAATTTGCCAAATGATGGTTCGGCTGCATGACGGTATACGTGGTCAGCCTGGCTGCCTGGCACATTGCTCTCTCCACGGTACTTCACTCCGTTACTGCTGTAGCTGGCGCCATCTATGGAGGCTTCTTGTAACAAGACGCACGTATCATTTGCATTGTAATTAAGAAAACTGGTGTTTCCTCAACCTTCTAACGTTGAATGTCGGCAGTTTTGTTTGAAGTATGCCTTAAATGACAAATATTGACAGTCTGCCATGTTTTAAGAGAAAGCTAATAACTGCAAGCGGCAACTGTATTCCACTGCATTCGAAAAGAACGGTGCGTTTCACTCCGTAACTTCCGCTCTATTGCCAGAAAAAGTGGTCACAATGTAAAGTAACCTTCTGGTTAATCGACTGTTCGCAAATATTTTTGTTTATCCCTGCCGTGACTGTGTGTTGAGCATCTTGGGAGGGCGTGGCACATACAGCCTCTTCATTACAAAGTACCACGAAGCCTAAATTTCTGGCCTCACTCATTCCCTCCCGTTCTCTCCCTTCCAGCGTACCTCCTGGTGCTGCAGCTGATCACGCGGATGATACTCGACTACCCCGACTCCTGCTTTGCGAACCTCAAGTGAGAATCAGTGTTGACACTCCTGTGTGTTGCTGCCACGTACGATAACTGCCCCTTTCTCTGCCTGTGCACAGGCCCTTTGTGGTGCCCCTGCTGAAGGCCCTGAGCCACACCAGCCACCCGGTGCGCCAGTCGGCCCAGAGCACGGTGCGCAAGCTGGTCTCGGTGCTCAGTGGCACCGCCCTGGCCTGCTTCCTGCTGCGCGAATTCTCGGGCTTCGTCGACGGCCACATCAAGGAGAAGGCAAGCATGGAGGGGGGGGGGGGGGGGGGGGGGGGGGACCTTTTTGTCTAATCTTTACCAATTTCTTTGGAGGAGAAATTCTAGAGTCCCGTAAATTGTGCGATGTCAGTGCACGTTGAAGAACCCCAGGTGGTCGAAATTTCCGGAGCCCTCCACTACGGCGTCCCTCATAGCCTGAGTCGCTTTTTGGACGTTAAACCCTATAAACCAAAACCAGAACCTTACCTTTGGGAAAAAGCTCATGGGGGCCTACTTGTTATAAAGTAACACAATACTTGTTAACAAAAGAAAATAATAGATTAACAAGAATCTGTCAGTAAAAGTTAAAATATATTTTTGGTAATAATATCCCTTCCTACTACAGTAAACCACTATTACACGACTTTCAGGGGACCACATGAAACTGTCGTATAATTGAAAATCTTCACAAGTGACGAATTTGCGTAATAAACACATCCGCTACTCTTGCTTTCAAAAATTAATAGTTTTTTTCCTGCACGAGTTATAAGAACGGCCGTTTTCGTTCTGCGAGAATTAGTTCTGAGACCACCTGCAGTCATGTCTTTCGGTGTCGAAGAGGCAGCTTTAGACGAAGCATGCGGGTGCTCCCGTCCCTCTGCATTAAGTAGATGTCTCACGGGCCTAAAAAAAAAATGGTAATTTGGATGACGCGCCAGAAATATGGCTGCTTCAAATTTTCGAAGACTTTTTGCGGCGCGCAGTACGATCAATGTGAGCGACATGTCTCTTTGTTCAGACTGCCTCCAGAACCGCTGTCATTCTGCGGCAGCAGGCAGCATTGTGTGTACTAGGAATTTGCACCATAAAGGAAAAAAAAATGGCTGGCGGTTTATCATTGCTAAGCAGGAAATATTGTGCTAAAGCACAGTTTTTTGGCAGGTGGACACCGCTGCCACGTGCTTGAAAGTGCGATTCACCGGTGTCCGCTGGCCCAGGGAGCCAGTTATGCGCGCCTTCAATTTTTTTATCGTCATTGCCAGTTTACCCATTGTACGCTGGCGGCCTATGCTCCAGTGCTGCGCTTCTGGTGCAATTTTTTTAATGGCAGCGCTTATTGTTCTAGTGCCATGTTTCTGTAACAACATTATTCATGCCAATGCATGCAGCGCACATCTCTCTATCACTGCCGCCATGTAGCTCAAAGTGCGAAAACTAGTTTGGTAGTAAATATTAGTTGATGAAGAAGACTATGTGCAGTGCACAGCGCTGGAGTGTGTTGCAGTTTAACACAAGATGTGTTCGGCTGCAGCGATAGCCCAGTGCTCTCGTGCAGTGGCCAGTGATGCTGATCTGTTCGTGGGTTCGAATCCTAGTTGTGGATATTTATTTGATTTATTTTTATTTTTTTATTTCACTTGGCACACAAACCCACAAACACTGCAAGCATTCAAACATCACTAGATCGTGCCGCTCACTCCTGGCTCGCTCAGTGCCGCTAGGTTTAACATGCTCCGCGCTGAAGCCACAGCGGAAAGTGCTCTCAAAGTAGACGCCGATGATCATTGAAATGTCTAATCTTGTTACCGCCTATACAGTAACTTGATGCTGGTATGAACATACAGTTGATTTCCCTAACCCCTTCATCAGTGAAGTGCGCAGAAAAGCGGGCAATGCGAGCGCACACACGGAGTCTGAGTCCGAGCCGTCGGACAGCAGAACTGTCGTTGCAAATCGTTGTGCACTCAATCGCATTATTGTGCACGTGTCTCCATTTTTATTTCGATCTGCAATCAACTTGGTTGACGTTGTGTCTGCCAGTGAGGTGCACCGCCCGTGTCTGTCATTCCATACGATTTCCACCGGCCGTCGTACGAGGCAGGGCATGCTTATTTTTCCTTTCTATAATCGAGGTTTTTAATGCATTATCCCTATGGGAGATCCGCCGGGCTTGCACTAGTTTGTTGCAAAATGCAGGTCATCGCAGGAACAGGGGACGCATAATCGGGGTTCCACTGTACTGTCAGGGACAAAAGTGGTATACTCCACGTGGAGGGGAGACGGAGCTACGAAAAACTGTGGCACTTTGGTGAGCTAAAGTGTGAAACATTGAAACAAGCCAAGCGACATGCCTGCTGATAATAAAGGTCACGCATTGGCTGTCTCGATCCCAGACGCCGCTTGTAGACGGCGTTGCAACGCAGTTTTCCGTTGCTCCGGCTCCCGCCGCGTGGAGTGAACCACTTTAGTCCCCGATGATACATTGATCTCTCAGGCCTTGAATGCCAGCACCTCGTAGTGCATGCATGGATGATGACCCGCACTGGGAAACTTTTTTCTTTGTAATGAGCCAAATGAGAGGTGATGGTGCCGGCGTGTAGTAGCAGTCAGACATTTTTCAGTGAATTTCAAAGCATATTCATTCTTCCACTGTGCAGAAAACATGGACGATTGCATGCTCACATCTCGCATGCTTGCATGCATATCTGTATGAGTGGACACTAAAAAATAAATAAAAGAGGAACACCAGAAGTCTGCACAAAACAGCTGATTCGACGGCTGAAGTGAGAACAAAACCTCTCAACCGGCCGCGTGGCAAGCACTACAGAGCATGAACGCCGTTCAGATCTTGCAGTTCTGAACTTGCTGTGTGTGTGCTGTATTCTGAACTTTCTGTATTTCGACGGTAATTGCCAATTGACGGTGAAATAGTGTTCCTTGAGAAAGCGCACAAATGCATCACCAGCCTCAGTTGTATGAATCTGCGCGTGACGGCATCACATGTACTTTGCTTTTATGCAGTTTTCTGGCTTATAATAAAAGCTTTATGTGTGGTAAAAATGAATATTTGCTGTGAAGTGATACTAACCTATCAGTCTAGCCTGACATAGCATTCTCCTTTAGTGTCTCTTCAAGATTTGAACGAAGAACACAGCGTTGAGACAGCACACAGAAAAGGCGAGGACAAGAAGCGCGCTACTTCTCCTTCCCTTTAAGGTTCAGTCAAACGTAGTAGTCTTACCTGACCACAACTTTTTCATAAGTCATTCCTCTCACATCTTATTGGACAGCTTGTAGAGTTTTAGGGCACGGCACCCCTTTCTACAGGCATGCACATGCAGTACAGGAGGTGCTGCGAACATGTAGCACAGACCGTGTTCTGGCTTTGTATGCTTACTTCAGGATTAGTGAGTGACAGCCTTCCACCCGTGCTCCCTTGTGCCGTAGGCAGAAGAGTCTGGTCCAGCCGAGGCCAAGGTCCTGGCTGAGGCCCTGGTGGCCATCTGCTCGGGCTCCAACCTGGATGCCAAGGACACAGAGGAGCTTGCCCTGGAGTCCCTGCTGCCAGCACACCACCCGCTCTTTGGTGAGCATCCAACCCTGGCCTCCTTTTCACTCTGACAAGGTCACTGGTACTGCATTTGAAAGTCAGTGGGTGTCGAAATGCAATGGTTCTGCACATACTTAAGTTGCCGGTCAGCTTGAGAGCTATCACTGCTCACAGGATAGGTCATGTTACGTCAGTATCTGAGGGAGCAGTGAAAGCTGCGAGTGGCTTACTGCTTAGGCATTACCCCTTTAATGTCCAGTTTACAGGGTTAAGGTGTTATATTTTGGTGTTCTCTCTCGGAGCGCGGTCAAGGCCAGTGATCAGTTTTCCTCTGTGCACCTCCAGTTAACTTCGTATCTGTGACCTGTGTTGCAAAGGGGGATTGCTTTCCAGAGGCACTTGATTGCTATGGTGGTCCTTAGGCTGTTTGCAGCATAAGATACCAAACAGAGTAGCATCGCAGATAAGCATGTTGTAAGGCTTCCTTCATATACTGTATAAACGCGTGTAAAGGCCGCACTTTTTTTCCCAGATTCGAGCACCAATTTTCGGGGTGCGGCCCATATACGCGATGCGTGAATTTGTTGTTGTTTTTTTTGTAAGTAAAAACACCAACCGGGGAATGAGTGACGTTTATTCTACGTTCAATCGTCACTCGCGGAGTATTTCTACTCTTGAGCTGGTGCTGTGCTCTGGTGCACGCTCATCCCAAAGAAGCCGCGCAGCATGTCCAGTGTCAACGTGTAGCCGTTGTTCCGCACTTCCGTCACCTAGCAGAGCAGCTCTTCTTCCAGTTCGGGAAACTTGCACGGCTTGCCTCGGAAAGCGCGCTTTTCGCAGCTTGTGTTTCTCATTGCATCCTTCTGGTTGCATCATCATCGGATGCACTCCTCAGTTACGTCGAATTTCCTGCCCGCCGCATGCTTGCCGTGTCCGAGAGCTAACTCCCAGCTGACTCCCAGACAGGAGCGAGTATGAAACACAATGCCGATTTCCTGTGGCGTCCTCCCGCCTGTCGCTTGTTGCACTTCACGGTGAAATGATATCAACTCATACAGTCCTGTGCTTTGTTGGAGAGTGACCGACCCTTTTCTTTGACCCCTTTCAGCTGCCCACCATTCCAACCTGTGGCTGCGAATTGTGGACCTGCTCAAGTTGGACCGCAAGGCACCGCTCGACCCTCAGCAAGCCCTCCCACCGCTCTTGTCCAAGGGCACCGTCACTCCGGTCAGGAGCCCGCTTTTGCTTGCCTGTAGCAATTTGGCTGAATGCAAAAGTAGAAGTTGATCATTCAGGCCCTTGCCACACGGGAAGAGCAAAGCAGTGGGGTGTCTCATTTGGGACCTCTGTACCGTATTTACTCGCATAATAGGTGCACTCGCATAATTGGTGCACCCCCAGTTTGGTCACAAAAAATATTTTTTTATTTCCGCGCATAATAGGGGCCTCTCGGACCTGGCACTGTGATCAATACTGTACAGTAAAAGCTCGTTAATTCGAACTTCAAGGGACCGGGAAAAATGTTCGAATTATCCGATGTTCGAATTATTGAATGGCTTCGAAAAAACTGACAAGAAACATTTGCATTACGGTATATGTACCGCATTTACTCGCGTAACGAACCCACTCGCATAATGAACCCACCCACCCCCGATTTTTGCCTAAGAATTTGGGGAAAAAAAAACTGTCTGTCGTTAACGCTTCCCTCCCTTCGTTTCGCACCGTCACGGTCCACAGCGCATTTCTTGGCGGCGTGCCAAGGTGCTGCAATAACATGATAACATCACGGTGTGTTTACTTGATGTTAGCTCTAGCAAGGAGGGAAGCGAACATGGCACAGTGCCAACGTTTGTCTGGTTGTGCAAGCCTCGTTTTCAGTACGTTCGCCTTATCGGGCCATGGGCAATTGGGGCGTCTGCCACTCAATCATTGGAACGCACGATAGCAGCAAACGCCTTTTGCAGCGAATGATGCTAAAAGCCGGCGTTATGATCGCGGCTGACCGCGTGCTTCCGTTAGCGGCCCATCCTTCCGTTGGGGGAAGGATGGACCACGCTAGCAAAGAAAAAAAAAAGTTTTTCGCACATAATTGGTAGCGCCCGTCCAAAGACATAGCCTTTCATGGGTGTTGACTAGGACTGTGCCGACAGAACTTATCTGTATTTCCGAAGTAACAGGGCTCGAATTAACGAGTATTTAGTTTTCGAAGGTTGCGCGAAAAAGAGGGAAGGCAGCCACCACCGCGGCCGCCAACCCCTACCCTCCGGCGCCACCGGCCGCTGCGCCGGTGATGGTGCCATTTAGGCTTTACCCACTCTTCCATCATTTTATCTGGTTCTATCTTTCCCCATTTAGGACGTGCGCAGCCTCTAACTATGCGGAAGTGCTTTTTTTTTGGCCACGTGCTGTGTGCCAAGCCACCCAGGCCCAGATGCGGCTGCACGTACATAGTTCGAATTATCCGTAGCGGAACCAACTCGCTTTCGAATAACGGGCTTTTTATACACAGATCTCTATGGAGCTTGGCCGGACCAAGTAGTGTAGTTCGAATTAACCAGAAATTCAAATTATCGAGGTTCGAATTAACGAGCTTTCACTGTACTTATGCGATTGCAAGCCGACGCCTCCCCCCACCCCCCTTAATCTTTATTTTTACAAAGTTTTTACTGAACCGACTGCTAGTCCTCACTATTGCTGCTGCTGTCGCAGCTGCTGCGGACCCACAGCACGTACAACAACATCCCTTGGAACAGCTGCACTCAGTTTTCAGGGATGCTCACTTTAAACGTCTGTTTGGAAAGCTTCATCTCCAGCTAGAAACCTTCCCGACTTAGGCCCACGAAAACCTCGGCTGTAGGAGTTGCATACGAAAATTTAGGCACACCACAGTTTCAAGTACCGCGCTTCTCGGCCACGTCGAATTTCCGGCCTGCCGCACGCTTGCAGTGTTCGAGAGAAAACTCCCAGCCGTGTAGCTATTAAGGTGCTTGCCGGTCGTGCTAATATAGTAACGTTCTGCAGCAGCACACGAAACCCACAACTACGATGAACTAACGCACTACCACAGATCGTGGGCCTTTGAAGGCAGCTAAATGCTGAAGAAGTGCTGATATACAGAAAACCCATCAACTAGTGAGTTGAGTGCACATTATTTAAAACAACCGGCTGTGGTTTGGAAGCTTTTTCGCCATCTCGCGATGTGCTTGTAATGCACTTGCAGACTGCAAGGCATTTTATGACGTCATCTAGTACACAGGAGCCACTCATGGCTTCAGTGTGCTTCTTGTGTGCCAGCCCATGTCACTTATTAACTTCATATTTTAAAGATTTTTCCCTTTGTTTAAACTTAAACTATTTGGGCGTATTGTGAATCCCTTCGCGGTGCTTCAAATAAATGAAGTCACCTTTTAGTCCCATCTGTGAACTTGAAGGTCTCCAAAAATTGCAAAAAATATATAAGTGACATGACATCTTTCAGTATATTATATAACTGCACCATTCGGACGCTTTAGAAGTTTTGTGTGGAGTTTGTGGAGAGTCATTGTGCCTTGATGGAATGGATTCTGTCATTTCTTGTCTCATTGACAGTTGTTAGGTAGTGTAGAGGAATTTTGCTTTACAAAAAAGCTTATTACAGTTGCACCTTTATATAACGAACACGAATATTATGACTAATTGGCTATATTAAACTGTTCATAAATATTTTGAACAAATTCATGCTTTATATAATGAGCATGTTCTCCCATAAAACGGGTGTATCGAAATGCCAGGTGCCAAGCTGTGCCCGCTCAGGAAACAGGCGACAGGCTTTGCCTCTCTATACAGGTGACTGTTGGTGGTGCACCAGGCGTTTGCGCCTTGGTTCACGCTCTTATCTTGCACTTTCCACCAGTGCCATGGAAGATAATAGCACCTCTCGCACCTGTCGATAGTGCCCCGGAACCAGTGGCATGGTCGGTTGTAGTGTTCCGTTATCTGTCCTGTGCTCATTTCGACTGTCACAGGGGTAGTGAAAGCGCTAACAGCTTTCATTCTGGCATCTCATTTTTCACAACAGCACTGTAATGTGGGAAAGCCACCTTAACTGGCGTTTGACTTTTCTCTGCTGTGTGCTGACAGTGCTGTGTGGGGAGGCCAACCTAACTGGCGTTTGGTGCTTTTTTTTTTTTTATGGCAATCATCGCGAGTGGCTTCGAAATGGCAGAACTTTGGACAAGGTCTCTCCCAGTTGCTGCTTTTTCATTGACTGAATTGCGCTTCTCCTGCTTGAGTTATTGGTGAAATTTTGCGCCACGAATTTCGGCGATGTTGAACTATTTTCTGGTTTTTTGCTTGTTTGCTATAACGAGGTTTGACTGGACATACAACTTAGTGGAAAATGAGTTGATGAAAGAGAATTCAGGTGCGAGGCGCTCTGCTCTAGCATCGTCTGTGCATTTCAAATTCTGTTGGCCCCAAAGGAGCGATAATCTTTCTCAGCTTTGGCCAAGGTGTATGGTTCGCAGATTTCATGCCACTGTTCTCTTTAGAATAGTGGGGAGAGTTGACTCGTCCTTTGGCGAAGCCTTTATGCCGGATGCAGAGCAGCATGGCGTTACTGAGTGCGTCGTCTTTTCCGCCCATCTCGGCCACAGGATGTGAAGGGAGCGATCACCACCCTGACGGCGGTGCTGCCAGGGCCGGTGATGAGTGCGGTGATTGCCGATGTGCTCACGGCTCTGCAGCGCACGGAATTGCGCCTCGTGACAGTTGAGGAGTACGCCATCTACTCAACGCCCGAGGGCGTCCTCTTCAACAAGGGCATACTGTCCAGGTGAGTCACGGTTGCGCACACTCTGGCAGAGCAGTTAGGATGGCCTGTGAAAAACATATGAAGCCATGCTCTCGATGGGTAACTAAATAAGTGTTTTGACCTCATAGTGCAGTTCCTCTATAGTGTGTTGGGTTTTACATTTTTTAAATTTTAGAGTAAATTTGTGACGGAAGGAGGAGTTGAACCCTCCTTGTGCTGAGCTTGTTTCTGTAAGTTCAGTTTAGTTGAGTTGTGGTGGTCAAGATCATTTCGAATTTTCAAAAGGCCTCTAACTCTCTGGCCTCTGGAAACTGCGCTTGCTTTCAGAAAGTGTTCGGGAACCTGCTTGTCCTTGTCCCTCCCTTTTCGGCATACACACAGGAAAAGCATGCAGTGCACAACTGCTCGAGAAATGTCAGTGTGCAATGAGTAATGACTAGGGATAGAAATGGAATGTCTGCTGTGAACAGTTGCTACGTGGGCTTGGGCCTGCACAGAATTGGGTGCTTGGGGGAACAAAAAAAATTAACTAAGGAACTGAACCCTGTTTTGAAACCCTCGTGTTTGAAGGATGCACTTGAATTTAAAGCAGAGTGCCCCTTTAGTTGCTTACAATTAGGGTCTTTACTTGCATCGGGAAGTGAAAACGGTATAAACACAATCTTGTGATAATAGTATGCACTGCCCGTTTGATGTTGTAAAATTGTACGAGGAACCATTCTGTGCGGAAAAATGGTTCTTCTGAAATGGTTCTTCCATTCTGCCTCACAGAATGGTTTGATTCTCTGCTTGTGTCATCTAATCAGGGGGCAAGAACAGTGTGGGTCTTGTTTGGGTCCCAGCCGGCCACTCATAACGGTCAATGGTTTGATAGACAAACTACTGGCCAGTTACAAACTCCCTTTAAATTTAAGTCTTTTGTGGATGCAGCCACTGTAAGGCTGGCTCAAAATAAAGTTTGCCTTGGGCTTCAGTTATAGTTGGGCAGAGTGTATATGTGCTGTTTATGTTCGCTTTTCCAAAGCCCATTTACTTCATTCAAGGCCTCGTCTTTTGTGGTTTGGAGTGCGTGTAGCATTTGATGTGCTTGAAGCTCATGAAGTTTAAATAGGTTACACCTATTGGCTTGCACCTCACTGCGCTAAAGATTTTCTCGTTCACTTATTTAGCCTGACCCCCTGGCATTTGTATAACCCACCTGTTGACATTTTTCATCTGCCTTGGATTAACTGGTACAGTAAAAGCTCGTTAATTCGACACTGACGGGACCGCGAAAAATTGTCGAATTATCCGAATGTCGAATTATCGAATGAACAACAAAAAACAATGTTTGCCGCAACAGGACGTATACCTTTATTTGGCAAGGAAATCTGTAATCACCGTCTGCTTTTTCGAGCGAATTTGAGCGACTACGATAGCTCTAACAGCTGCCAGGTGCTCCGCGGCACACGCGCCGTCAGGGATTTGTTCACAGAAGTCCTCCCGCACGGACAAGGCTTCTGCGGCTTCTTTCACCGTGCACTTCGGCATTTGGTGCAACTGCTCACAATCGTAAATCGTCGTCGTTGTCAGCGCCTGTCACTTCAATTATTTCATCCTCGGTCAGCTGACAGGACACGAAGGCGAGGCGCGCAGGCCCTGCGCGCTACCCACCGGAAAGCAGCGCGGGGAGGAGGTGAAGGGAGCGCCGCTCCCCGCTTATCTGTTTTTTCAACCAGCGTCCGCGGGGACGGCGTTGTTGCTGGGACTGGGACGCGCGTCTTATCTTTCCTCTGATCTTTTAACTCTCCTCTTATCTGCACGGGGACTGTGGACGGGTGTCTTATCTTTTTCTCTGATCTTTTAACTCTCCTCTATCTGCACATGGCAGCGGTGGTGGCTGAGCCAGTAGGCAATCCCTTGCGATTTCCTTTCACCCTTCTCTCAGTCGCAACAAAACAGCAACAACAAGTAGCGCAGTAAACACGCTGACAAAGCGCGCATTTACCAAAAAAGGCGCCGTAAATAACCGCGATAGCGACTGCTGCGACACAACAAAGCACAAAAAAAAAAAAAGACGCCAGCCGCTTCGGCCGCCGCTAACTCGCTTCCTCGGATGGATGGACGGATGGATGGATGATATGACCATAGGGATGGCCTATCAGCCGTACAGTAGCGCCGCTCATGGCAGTGTTTTTTTCTTTTTGCTCTCGGCACACCGGCTTGGCGGGCTGCGGAGTGAAGTCGAATTAACCGACGCACAGCAGAATTTGTTCGAATTAACGAGAGTTTCGCCCCATAGACTCCTATGTATAATTGTAGGGACCTCGCGCGCGCGTCGAATTATCCGATTTGCCGAATTAACGGGGGTCGAATTAACGAGCTTTCACTGTACTTGAAACTTTAGTAAAAAAACAATTTACAGAAGGGCAGGATTGCCTTTCGGGACTGTTAATGTTAACATGGTCACACTAAATTAAAAGGAAAAAAAGAATTAAACTAATGTTGAAATCATGAAATTTCACTTCGTTTTTGTCAGCCATGCAGTGTGTTTTTGTTTTGTTTTTTCCTTTTCATTGTTCCTGCTTTGACAGCCTTTCATTTATTTCACCGAACCATGTTTATCTTGTCAGCTGTGCAACTGTGGAGAAACGTTATCAAACGAATGGAGTTGTCTCAAGCTGGTAATATAAAAATAAAATGGTGCTTTTCACTTGGATTGCTCGGGAATGTTCTCAATGATTTAGAAAGTTCGCCAGGTTGTATCAGTGGAGCTTGCTGCTTTGACATCGCAAAATATGTTGAGTGTGTTGCAGCATCCGCTTAGCCAGCTTTGTCTCAAGCCTCGGTGTCGGCTTTTCTTTCTGTGTGACCAGACATTGGTCAGTGTTAGCAAAGATTTGATCTGATCTTGCCTGTGGCATCGCTGGCCCGGTCTTAAAGGAGTGGTATGCCGTTCATGCTGTGCAGTGTGGTGGAGGCCACCACCGAGTCCAAGAACATCAAGCGTGAGAGCAAGGTGTATTCATACAAGGAGCAGATGGAAGAGATCGAGCTCAAGAAGGTGGGTTGCATGCCTTTGTACAGTTGTCCAGATACCTCTCTGGAGCTCTTGAACAGCGAACTGGCGATTACACTTGCATCGTTTACTTGTCTCCCAGGGCCTGAAACAAGGCTTCATTGCGCGAACATATTAACATGGGATGAGCTTTGAAAGGTATTGGGTGCCCGCCAGACAGTGGCAGTCATCATGAATGCACAACGGAGTGTGTCGTTCGAGCGCTGTACACAATTTTGTGGACGACTGTACAGTCGTGAGCAGTTTTAAAGGGAACAAAGCTTGAGCGTTCATTTGTTGATAACTCCATTATTATGTGTGACAAGCACAGTTTTTTATGTTTTCTAATTAGTTCACACCTTGGTACACGATTTTGCGCACAATTTGTTTCCTCTCATATTGCACATGACTGTACATTGCTCACTCTTCAGCGGTGACACAATGCACAACTTCACACATGGGATGCCCATGTCATGTTCATTGTTTTCTATCTGTGTGCTCGGTGGTTGTGTGATATCAAGCTTATGCAGCTGTGGAATACATTCCTGCCAACAGCGTTTGTTTCTTAACAGCTGGTTTCCTCCTCCAGGTGTGTGGCACACTGTGACAAGTGCATTGCCCTCGCATCATGCCGCATCATATCTCGTTTGTGCCTTCTTCACACATTTCATTATCACCTGCGGTCCAGACATGAGCTACTGGCAACACCACTAAGAAGACCTTCTCGTTTAAACCACAGCCTGTCTCTAGCACGAATTTCTACCCACACCCTTGCAATGAGTAGTTCATTTATCCCTCATGCTATAGTCTTACAGAATTCCTCACCCGAAAACATAGTCGAATGCACAAATAGAACTTAGTTCCGTAACAAGCAAAAAGTTCAACCATCTTGAATAGACTCCACCCTTTCTATTCTTTTGTTACTTCATTTAGTTGCAGTTCTGTGCCTTAGTGTAGTTTTCGTTTCTCTTGCTCTTGCTTGATTGCTGTTTTTTCACTTGGATGCATTTCTGCACTTTTTACTGTTTTTTATTGTTTTTTTTTGTTCTTGCTTGCTTTCATTGTATTCTGTATCTTTCTCTTCACCACTTTCCATGTTCAAGAAATGTACATCACATTAATTCACCTCCCCTTATGTAATGCCCTCGGGCCCTTAAGGAGAAAATAAATGAAATGGTCTCTTCACTACTGCAGGTGCACATTTTGCTAGCATGCACACTTGTGGGAAGTGTTGTTGTCAAAGTTCTGCTCACACGAAGAGATTTAACCGAGTTTTCGTGTATGTGTGTGATGCTCCCCCTCCCCCCAGGAGCTGGAGGCCAAGAAGAAGACCAAGGTGCAGGAGCCTGAGCTGACCAAGAAGCAGAAGGAGGCCCTGGATGCCCAGCTGCAGAAGGAGCACGTCATCCGCATGCGCGTGCGCGAGGTGAGGGCCCCCCACCCCCCTCCTCGTTCCTTATTTTTCTCCTCGCCAAGTGTAAGCAGCGGCTGCGTGACTACCTGTTCATCTTGCCCTGCACATTGCAAAGAAAGATTGGCTGCAGCAAAGTAAATTTCATGGTCAGTACCGTGGCCAGAAAGAGGAAGAACGTTGGGTTCCCTTCTCTCTCTCGTTCTCTTTGTTTTTTTTTGTTGCAGTGATGGTGTGTTTGCTTTGTACTTGGGGCTTGTTACACTGCCATGCACTGTGGGGATTGGGGTTGTGACAAAACAGTCCAGTTATCACAAACAGCATGATTCAGTGAAATTTGTTTGGTACATGAAGTAGTTCGCTATGACCTAACCCACTTGTAATCAGTTTATTTACCAAGTTTGCTAGACAGCCTTCAGAGTTTGGGTGATTCTAGTGCGTTCTCTTTAATGGCTGACTTTTTTTGTTTGTTTGTTTGTTTTTCAGTTGTACTGAGTGTGCTCATAGCAGTCCTCTAGTGCATATCAGTATCGGATCTCTTTTTAGCGCTCTCGACGTCGCAAATAATCTCCACTGTGTCGGAAAGCGGCAGGGCTTGCCGCTGCTGTATCATCATTTTGACCACCTGACATATTCGCTGGATGAAACGCGGTAAGCAACTGGGCAAGATTGGCAGCAACGTAGAAACAGACGGAACCATCGCAGCACGGCTAGACTGTGCAATGCGACAAAAGTAGGGCGTGCATATATTCGATAACTTCGAATATCAGTCGAATAGCGAAGTACTCAATGTTTGATTCGATCCAGATGTTTGGTATTCGAAATCTCAAAGTATTCGTCTCAAGTGAATAGCATCTCTGGAACGCTCTCTACGTGTGGTTTTGGTTCAGCATACCTCTTCTGGAATGGAACACGGCGCACGTGTAGCCTAAGCCCCGACTCTGTGGACACTTTCGAGGCTACATGCCATGCGCCTGCGTGCTTGCGTATATTCTGGAGCCTGTCTGCGCATGTGCATGGCAGCAAGCACTAACAGGTGCAAGCGCAATGCCTGGACCTGCATCTGTGCATAGGGAGCCTAAGTTTTGTATGGAGGCTCTCTACACCTGCCAGGTGTCTGCACCCGCTGTGCACATGCACTGGAACCAGCACGGCAGCATGCATCAATTGGAGGATGTGCAGCTTCCTTGATTTCTATTGAACAAGTCTGAGCTGGCTGCAACTGCTCTTCTGTGCATGAATTTCGCTAGTCAAGTGCGATGGCGAGTGTACAAAGGTATGACGAGACGCATGGAGATTGCCTGATGAAGGGTCGCGCTGAGTACACGATGCGTACGCTTAGCAGGTGCCCATGGAATCACCACTGAAAGGCAACAGCTGTGCAATGATGCAGTCGCAGTTAAGAGCACCAGTTGAAGGTCCCACAATTATACTGGGTCTCACACCCCTCAAATATGTCTGCAGTGTATGTAGGTTGACTCCCCCAATTTCCCATTGGCGATTTTTACAGAAAGTCAACAGTTTCAGTGAGTGTGGCAATGCTTCAGTGCGCTCTTTTTTTTTTGTGTGTGTAATGGGCTTGTGTGTTAGAAAAATACATGATTTGGAAAATGCTTATGCCATGCAACCTTTTTTGTATGTGCCAGAAGTATTTGAAACATTCGCTTCCAAACAAAAGACCACTGTTTGCTCGCCCCTAGAAGAAAGCATGGTGGATAAAAAAAAACAGGATCGAGGGAGGTGTGTTTCTGTAAGTGTTGCACAGCCTTTGCAAGCCACCTTTGCTCTCTCCCCTGTTGCCCGAAGCCTGTGCTAGCCAGTTCCTCCTCGTTCCTAAAGGCCTAGAGCTGCTTGCCTGCAGTTGGTCACTTGGGGTTGGGGGGTGGTTACTGCTGAGTAGGAGTGCTGTAGTGCAAGGCAGGGCCAACATGTGGAGTTCCAAATGGGCTTCCTTTGCCTCAACTGGTCCTCCACAGTGGCACAACCACGCACTGCCTGACTGCCTGCCCACGGTTGCCAGGAGCCAGTGCTGTTAGTGCTCGGAAGTGCTTATTGTTGTGTGCTCAGAGTTTGATTATCCAGTGCAGTTCATTATAGGGAGTATATGTCACCTGAATACTGATAAAGCAGCTGTAGGCGTTCAGTATAAAAGGAGCATAGAAAAACAATGTTTGTTGGGAGATCTTGTTGTGCCTTCTTGTCATGTCTTCAGAAGGGATAGCTTGCTGCTGGTCCCATCATGACTTCAGCCCTCTTCACTGTGTTCGTGCTGCTGCATGCTCTCGCCTTCTGTGCTCTCTGTGGGAGCACAAAAGTGATGTCATCACTTTTGAAAATGCATTCACTGCCTACTGGTTTGGCAAAGATATGATTTTGAGTGAGCGGTGACTTGCAGTCAGCTGAAGGCTGATTGAAAACTGTCCCAGTGTCATTGTAAGCCTGTTTGGTGAGTTATTTTCATGACCTTCATCATCTGACATTCCGCTTAGTTATTTTTAATAAACCCAGCCTTGGTCTTGTGCCGAGCCGTGACCATCAGACCCTCCCATCACCGATTACTTGCAGCTGGCAGAGTCGGTGGAGCGTGCGATGTCCCTGCTGGATGCGGTGGTGGCGGCGCCCCCATCCACGGTGTGCGTCTACGGTGCGCCCCTGTACCCGCAGCTGGTGCAGGCGCTGACCTCCCTGTTCAGCAGCCGCCTGGCCGCACCCATTGTGGTGCCTGCCTACCTGCGCCTCAAGGACGTCCTGTTTGCCCCCGACCTCGCCCATTTTGGTGGGTCACCCATTTATTTTTTATTTATTTATTTACTGTACCCTCAGGGCCAAAGGCATTACAGAGGGGAGTGGGTTAATCAGGATAAAGAACAATGAATATAATACAGTGAAAACAGGTAGCACAAAATAAATTTTCTCCAGATTAAAACCAACAACGTTCACAAAGCGTAAATAACATAAAATCAATGTACATAACACAGTGGAAACAGATATAACACATGATCAACTTCTTTCAGAATAAACAATGTTGGTTAATGCGTCGCGAAAGGTTTTGTTATCTGCAATGGCTGCAATATCGGGGGGAAGGCGGTTCCATTCCACAGATGTGCGAGGAAGATATGACTGAAAAGAAGATTTGGTGTGGCATGTTGGGATGCCAACCTTGTGGCGGTGATCGATGCGACATGAAATGTATTCTGGGGGTGATATGAAATAGTCGTGAAGCCTAACGTGATGATATACCTTGTGAAATAGTGTTAGGCGACCAATTTTACGGCGAGATTGTAACGGTGGGAGTGGCACGTTAGATTTCATGGCTGTGATGCTTGCCGTACGGTTGTAATTTGAAAGAATGAAGCGAACGGAATTATTTTGGACTAGTTCCAAGGAATAGAGACAACTTATGTCTTGAGCTTGTTCAGACTGCTTTAAGAAGTTCCTCTGAGCAGCTGATTCATGCTGCAGTGACATAACAGCTACAGTTTGAGGTCAGCTTTGTTTAAAAACACATTCGGCATTGATACTAGTTTGGCTTGTTTGGTAGAAATGGAACATGGCTTTTGTCTGGGTACACGCACCTGTGAAAAAAAAAAAATTTGGCTTAGCTTAGGTTAAGCCTGGATATCAGCAAAAAACTTCGGTGAGCGTCATACAAGGAAGCTGAGCGCGCGCCGATGCACACTCAGTAAACGCGCAGAGCGCGCGAACGACAGCGAAGGTCGACCGGCAGAGCCGTGCTCGGCGGTGGCTCCGCCGAACACATTCGCCTCTCCAGTGATGTCGCGCGACAAACTCATGCATACGCAGATGTGGCTAAAATTGATCACGGAGCACACCAGACCCGGTGTTGACTAGCCTAGTGAAGCTTTTCGCTTCAAAGCCAAGCCTGGTGAACCGACTGTACCAGGACTGCCACCTGCTGCAAGAAAAGAGACTCAGTAGTATATAGAGCAGGAGAAAGGCTGTTTTATTCTGGCCTTTGCTTTATTCTGTCTTTGATGGTAAAATTCTTCTGAATCAGTGGTTGTGATTCAGGGTGAAAAGGTGTAGCATGTTTGCCAGGACTCAAAAATACACCTTGGTGAGCATCGTGTAGACTTGTCGGCATCCTGCGAAAGAGCAGAAGTTGAGCATTTCATTTGCAGTGACCGCTGTAATTTTACCTGGTTTCATTATGAATGCCTTAGCACTGGCGTGCTTGCTTAGCTCTGAAATAGAGCCAGCACCTTCTCAAACATTACAAGCACTCAAACGAAGAAACAACTCCCCTGAATTTCCACCCCGGTCGGCTTTGTCGCGCTCTTTGATGGCCTGGTCTCTGCCTCTTCCAGCGGCGTCGGTGGGCTACCTGGCCCTCCGGCTGTCCAACCCCAGCTGTGAGGTGGACCCCCGGTGGACCCAGGAGGGGCTGGAGGCGTGCATGCAGCGCGTGATGGCCTCCTTCCACGACCTGGCCTGCGCCCCCGCCAACGCCCGCCGCCTGCCCACCCCGGCCTTCTGCTTCGCCTTCCCCATGCTGCGCCTGCTGCTCAGCAGCCCCAGCACCAACGACACCCTCCTCACCCAGTGCCTGCAGGTGCTCTCGGCACACTCGGTCATGCGCTGCACCCAGCCCTACAGCCTGGTCAGTGCTCCCTCCCTCTCTTTTATGTGCCTCTCTTTTGCATATTTTGAAAGAGTAATTGCAGGATCAGGATGAGAATCCTTTATTTGTGCATGAACTCATTACATGATGATTAAAATCTTAGGGTTCTAACGGATTTTAGCCAAATCCTTAGCCAAAAATAGTGTGAAAGCGTGTGTTTAGCCTGATTGGCTCATGATTTTGCTTTGCTGGGTCGTCGACACATCTGGCAACAATATTAGACTGGGGTTAAGGGGGGACACTGGTCTTGAAAAGAAAAGTTTATTAATTTAGTCATAGGTATGAAATTTTCAGGGCACACATATTTTTGTGCGCTGGTTCTATATATGTCATTTAATTTCATGTAAAACAATTTCTTGAGCACTTATGCATTTTTTATGCAAGTATTTTGCGAAGAGTTTTGAAGAAAATTTGCTACGGGAAACTCGCTGAAATGTATGCCATTGAGTTCTCTTGACACCAAGGAATGCAATAAGGGTAAAATTATCATCCTGGCTCTCATGGAACTTGAGTAATAGGGTACTGAAGATGCCACTTCAGAAACAGGAATACACACTTTCCTTCTCATTTCTGAAGCGACAACTTCAAAACTCTATAACTTAAGTTCTATGATAGGCAGGAAGACAATTTTACCCTTATTGTATTCCTTGGTGTCAAGAGAACCCAATGGCATACATTTCAGCGAGTTTCCCGCAATAAACTTTCTTCAAAACTCTTCGCAAAATACTTGTATAAAAAGTGCATAAGTGCTCAAGGAATTGTTTTACCTGAAATTAAATGACATATTTAGAATCAGCACACAAAAATACATATTCCCTGAAGATTTTGTAACTGTGACTTCATTAATAAAAATTTTTTTCTCAAGACCAGTGTCCCCCCTTAAGCTGATGTTATCTGTTCTCGCGGCAGATGGAAGTTGATGAAGACGACGATGTGCAGTACACAGCGCAAGAGTGTGCTGCAGTTTAACACGAGGTGGGATCAGCTGCGGCGATAGCCTAGTACTCTTGCACAGCGTCCTGTGAAGCAGCTGATCATTTCATGCCCACGCCCAGTCATGGATGTGGATGGAATTTCTTTTTTAACCTCCTAACATGGCGTCGGTGTTGCTAGGCAGCAGCACAAGATCCAAAGATGACAAGATTGTTGGGTGGTGTTGGTGAATGGATGCGTCCTTTTGCACTGATATACAGAAGAACGTCCCAAAGTCAAAGGCTGAAGAGGTCCCATTTCAGCGACTGGTGTTAGGGTAGGGAGAAAGTCGAATCATAGCAGGGTCTTATAATATGTACTTGGTCATTTTGCTCTTTTCATTCATGGGGAAATGTGTTCTAAAGAGGCACCACCTATGTTGGTTTTATGTGAAAAAAAGAATAAGGTGCACCCTTAAATCTTGCACTGTCTGGATTCTACAGGATGAAAATGATTGTGTCTGTAGGTGGGTTATTGCAAGCAGGTGCATGTGTACAAGGGCTGATTTAGGCACTGTGGTGAACTCTTAGCAATGCAGGCGCACTTTAAAATGCCCCAGAATTACTGACTCAATTGGTCCACCTTTGCAACTGTTGCTTTCGTTCGGCTCCTTACCATAAAAGCTGTGTTATGCACTCTTTTTTTATGCATTTCTTTTCTTTTTCTTTTTTTTTGAGAGAGAGAATTATTATTGAGATGCTGAATCCTTGAACTGGTTGCTACTTCCCATTAGCCCGGGATGGAGACCTTTATTGTTACGATTTGGTTTGAAAACAGCTACTGTCCTGAACAGGGTGGATCTTTGGGCGAGTTGGTTGCTCATGATGAAAAAAAAATGAAAGTTGATGAAAGTTATCGCATGTTTTGTCGTCTTTGTTGTGTCCTTGTCTCGAGTGCTACAGTTTTTTCATACCGTTCTGAAGTGTGTTGTCCAGACTGACCTTGGATATTTTTTTTCTGCAGGAGAATCCAAAGAACTTGCCCGTAGAGAAGATACTTGAGACAGTAGTAGGACTTCTGGGAAGAACGACCGGACGCATCCAGGTACAGTGAACACCGCTTACCTGCGAATTCTTACTAAGCACACAGGGTGCTCACATGCTTGCAGCAGAAGCTAGCAGAAAGAGGTCAGAGTTTGACAGGTTCTTTTAGTGAGAGTTGAAATTTCGTAATCATACGTCCACTCACCGGCCTGCCCATCCAACCATTCATATCAACAGAAGCACACGGCCAGTTGCATTCGTGTTGGCAATTTTTACCATTGTTTGCTTCGAAAGGTGTTTTCTGCATCACAGCGTGATCCGACGGTTTTGTGATAGTTGACGGTACCAGCCAACTGCGCCGAGATAAAGTGAACATGCTGAACACCGGTCCCGAAGGTCAGGTGCGCATTTTTTACGTGAGGTTATAAAGAGAAGTAAATTCTGAAAACAGAAGGGGCATGGGGGGGGGGGGGCTCATTATGCAGATGAGTTCGTTATTCGATTAAATCCGGTATCATAGTTTTTTACTTGCACTGTCACGCTTCACCGTTGACACAATCGCACAACTCTCAAACACACAGACTCCACGCCAACAACCTTTATTGTACTTCTCCCATCTTCCTGCGCCGCTCCACCTCATAATGATGATGACTTGGCGATCCCCTAGCGCCCTCTCATGATATCACCAGGAACTAGACCCTCCGGCGCCACACTGTCCTAACAGCATCATTCATTGTGTATATGTGTATGTGTTCCCTGTGTGACGAAGGACTGTACGCTTGCCCACAGCGCCTGGCACAGAAGGTGGCCGTGGACGTGTGCTTCTCCATCAGCGGCCTCGAGGGTTGCAGTCGTGCGGACGTTGCAGAGGTCAAGGTCCTTCTGGGCGCCCTCTACTCACCTGAGCTGGTGGTGCGGGAGACTGCTCTCCAGGTGGGCTCGCTTGGATGTGTTTTCATCCATCCCAGAAAGGATGTGCGGCAGTACAGTAAAAGCTCGCTAATTCGACCCCTGCTGATTTGGATATCCAGATACAGTCGAAGACTAATTTTTCGGACTCTCTAGGGACCGCGAAAACGACCGAAAAATCGGGCAGTCCGGAAAATCAAATTTCACCGAAAAAATCACGAACTTATTACCACTATGCCGGAGAAAGCGGCCAATTGTATTGCACACATTCTAAAGCTCCTCATGACTATATTTCGCCGCGCGAAATACCGTATAAACGCGTATAAGGGCCGCACTTTTTTTTTCCAGATTCGAGGGCCAATTTTCGGGGTGCGGCCCATACACGCGATGTGCGAAAAAAATTTTTTTTTAAGTAAAAACACACCAACCAGGGAATTAGCGACATTTATTCTACGTTCAATCGTCACTCGCGAAGTATTTAGACTCCTGAGCTGGTGCTGCGCTCTGGTGCACGCTCATGCCAAAAGAAGCCGCGCAGCATGTCCGCTGTCAACGCGTAGCCGTTGTTCCGAAATTCCATCACATAGAGGAGCAGCTCTTCTTCCAGTTCACGAAACTCGCACAGCTTGCCTCGGAAAGCGCGCTTTTTACAGCTTGTGTTTCTCTTTTGGTTGCACCATCATCGGACGCACTTCGCGGCCACGTCGAATTTCCCGCCCGCCGCACGCTTACCGACCGCGTTCGAGAGCCAACTCCCAGCCGTGTAGCTTAAGGTGCTTGCCCATCGCGCTAAAACTGTGAAGCTCGGCGGCAGCACGCGAAAGCCACTATCACGGCGAACGCGCTAACACGCATGCTAACACGCCACTAAAGGCTGGAGCTGGCGATACTAATGCCGATGTGAACAGCGGAAAATCGCGACGGAGAAAAAAGTTGATGATAATGATCACGGCGCCATCCATAGACGGCACTTGGAAGCTCCGGTGCGCGCGCATGGCCTCCGCGAACGGCGCGGCGCCGGAGCAGATCGCGGCCGCGATATGATCCGGCGGCGCGCCCGAAGCGCTTCGATTGCGGAGGCCACGGCGTGCGCGTAGCCTCCGCGATCGTATTCGGGTTCCGTGTTCGGGACTAGACTCGGCACAGATGAGTTCCGTGAACTCAGACTACGGTTCAAGTTCGTGCGGCGGAAGACATTCAAGGACAGTACGAATTCGAAAGCACGCGAGCGCAATGTGCCGACTCGCGCAGAATTTCAGCGTCGCAAGAGGCTCCCTTTAAGCTTGAATTTCGTTTTGTTTGATGAAGTTTTCGATATCTCCTGCAGTCTGAATTAATGAGGTTCCACTGTGCACATTATATGGCGGCTTGGGTACTGGCGGCGAGTGCGAACGAGGTCCGAAAAATCGAGTGGTCAGTTGCGGTGCGTCCGAAATTTCAAGCGCTCTTACACATTGGCTCTATGGGCCATGTCGCGGTGCCGCGAAAAAGTCCGAATAATCAAGCATGTCCGAAAAATCAGGCGTCCGAATTTTCGGTCGTCGACTGTAATTTGAACTGCCGGCTCTCTCCCGGCCCGTGTGTTTGTATGTCTGTGGCAACGGACACTCACTAATTCGGACATTGTACAGGTCTCACATCAGTTAATTCGAATGGGCTCCGGCGTGTCCAGGTAGGACTGGCACGGCAAGAGATCATCATAATAGCCCTACTCAAAACTAGAATTCCTTGCTGGATAGTCATGTGTGCACTCCTGACATGCGCGTGATGGCAGGCATGATGACAAATGGACGGCCCCATGTCCAAAAACACTCGGACCACTTAGTTTCAGTTTCGCTTTGCTGAGCTTTGCATCAGCCCACTGCAACATAGTTTCGACCAGCCAGCATCAGCCAGCCAACCTAACCCGGCTGAGCATTGTTTCAGAGGCTGGGCATCACTGATGTTTTCTCCCCCCCACCTACCCACCTTTTTTTCGCCACTTTGATGCCTTTTCCTTCGCTTGCGTCTGCATAGTTCTATCCTTCTAGTGCGCTGAAACTGTGTGCTCATCACGTGCCGTTCACTGTTTGTGCTGCAAAGCCTCCTCGCTCCCAATAGTATTGCTTTATAATGGGTGTGGCACGGTAGCAATGGAGCTCTACCACATTGCACCGCACCGTGAAGGATATGGGAGTCCCTTCATGATTTTGGGGCAGTTTTTCTTCTATGCTTCCACCAACAGTATGCACTCAGTAGATAAGTGATCGAAAAGGTGAAAAACAATCACTGCCGCGCTGTTCTCATCCTAAAATGGGGCAAAAGTTGTCCAGTCATTCAACAAATAATTTTACTGTGCTGTAGGCAATTCTTGGTAGTGTCTTCGGGGTCATTCGATAAACATTTGGATAATTCGAACATTTTTTTGGCAGTCCCTTGAGGTGCGAATTAGCAAGCTTTTACTGTATTGAGAAAAATGTGCTAGCAAATCTGGGATTTGGCGGACATCCTGCTAGCTACTGATGGCTGGTGTTTACCAAGGCAGGACAAGTAAGGTTGTCTCACAAATGGAGAACATTATCAAGGGCAATTGCTCATCTCGTCTTCGATCATGTGGCATTCTGGGAAACTTGCTCGTCTCTGTTGTGACTTCTTGGCTTCTCCGGTTGCTTGCTTTTGTCTTCTCCACGCTCGCCTAGTGGGAGTGCATGTGAGAAGCGTCCCTGCTAGGGATCTGTGAAAGACTTGAAATGATACTGGATGATTTAAAAGCCTGGAAGATTGCTAAGGCTAAGTTCAATGGGCAGGTAGCTCTCGAGCACATGCAGCAAATCTCGCAGGCAACATTGGAAATACACCAAGTCGCTGCACCTTTTTACATCACACGTTTTTACATCACACCTTTGTACATCACACCTTTGTACGTCACACCTTTGTACATCACACCTTTGTACATCACACCTTTGTACATCACACCTTTGTAAATAGTGTGTTGGCTGTGCGTTGCTGCTGCAGCCATGAGGCCCCCTTCATTGTGCACCCTTGTCTTTCTCCTGTGCTCGCAGTGCCTGCTGATGCTTCAGCTGGTGGTGCCCACCCACGAGACAGACCCCGTCAACAGCCTCGAGCTGGCCGCTCGAGTTTGGGTGGCTCGCTTCGACGCCAAGGACGAGATCAAGACCCTGGCCGAAAAGTGGGTTGCTTATTTTATTATACAGCGAGAGCTGTTTTTCTGAGCCTCTCTATGCAGGTGCCCCACTGAAGCTGGTAATGAGAGTGATTCTCCGGGGAGCACCTGTTACTGGCTGCTGTTTTACAGCAACTAGCTGCTATAGAGCTGTTCCGACAAATGGACTTCACATAGTCCATCACCCCCTTGAGGCAGTCACGTGAACAGCCGGGACACTGCTGAACAGCTGCTCTTGACAGAGCTCTTCTCCACAACTGCGCATTGTGCCGAGTTTTGAGTGGCAGGTAGTAAGAGTACAGTGAAAGCTCGTTAATTCGACCCCCGTTAATTCGGAAAATCGGATAATTCGACGCGCACGCGAGGTCCCTACAATTATACATAGGAGTCTATGGGGCGAAACTCTCGTTAATTCGAACAAGTTTTGCCATGCGTCGGTTAATTCGACTCCACTCCGCCGCCCGCCAAGCCGGTGCGCCGAGAGCAAAAAGAAAAAAACACTGCCGCGAGTGGTGCTACTGTACGCTGATAGGCCATCTGTACGGTCATCGTCGTCAGCAGCGTGAGAGAGGGCGAGGGAAGCCAGGTTAGCGGCGGCCGAAGCGGCCTTCGTTTTGGCGTGTGTCATCGTTTCCACGTGTTCTTGCTGTTGCAATCGCGGTTATTTAACCATAAGGCGGCGCCTTTTTTGGTAATTGCGCGCTTTGTCAGCGTGTTTACTGTGCTGCTTGTTGTTGCTGTTTTGTTGCGACTGAGAGAATTGTGAAAGGAAATTGCACGGGCCTGCCTACTGGCTCAGCCGAGCCACCACCACTGCCGCGTGCAGATAGAGGAGAGTTAAAAGATCAGAGGAAAGATAAAGAGAAAAGATAAGACGCGCGTCGCAGCAACAACCGCGTCCGCCGAAGCGGACGCTGGCTGAAAAAACAGATAAGCGGCCGACGCCGCGCTGGCTTCCCCTCCTCCCCGCGCTGCTTTCGAATGAGTAGCGCGCAGTTCCTGCACGCCTCGCCTTTGTGTCCTGTCAGCTGACCGAGGATGAAATAATTGAAGTGTCAGGTGCTGACGACGATTTGTCGGAAGGTGACGATTGTGAGCAGTTGTCCCAAATGCTGAAGTGCACTGAGAAAGAAGCCGCAGATGCCTTGTCCGTGCGGGAGGACTTCTGTGAACAAATTCCTGACGGTGCGTGTGCCGCGGAGCACCTGGCAGCTGTTAGACCTATCTTAATCGCTCAAATTCGCTTGAAAAAGCAGACGACGATAATAGATTTCTTTGCCAAATAAAGGTACGTCCTGTTGCTGCAAACATTGTTTTTTGGTGTTCATTCGATAATTCGACATTCGGATAATTCGACAATTTTTTGCGGTCCCGTCAGTGTCAAATTAACGAGCTTTTACTGTATATGTTTATTTGCGGCAGGTATGACTGCTGATCCAGATCATGAGAGGGAAATAACTAGAAGAATAAGAATGAGGTGAACTGCATATGGCAGGTTCTCTCAGATTGAATGGCAGTTTACCTTGTATCCCTCAAGAGAAAAGTATACAACAGCTGTATCCTACCAGTACTCACCTATGGGGCAGAAACATGGAGGCTAACGAAAAGGGTTCAGCTTAAGTTAAAGACAACGCAGTGAGCTATGGAAAGAAAAATGATAGGTGTAACGTTAAGAGATCAGAAGTAGGCAGAGTGGATAAGGGAACAAACGTGGGTTAATGACATCTTAGTCGAAATCAAGAGGAAGAAGTGCGCTTGGGCAGGGCATGTAATGCGTAGGCAAGACAACCGCTAGTCCTTAAAGGTAACAGAGTGGATTCCAAGAGAAGGCAAGCCTAGCAGGGGGCGACAGAAAGTTAGGTGGGCAGATGAGATAAGAACTTTGCGGGGATACGGCGGCTGCAACTGGCGAGGGACAGGGTTAATTGGAGAGACATGGGAGAGGCCTTTGAACTGCAGTAAGTGTAGTCAGGCTGATGATGATGACCTCCCAAGGTACCTGCCAAGCATCCCTCCATGGCCGCTCGCAGACGTGCTTGTGACAGGAAGCGCAAGCACAAGCGATGACAGGACCCATCTGTGTGCGAAGCCAAGTGTGAATGTGAGAAGACTTTTTGGCCAAACTGAGCATCCGGCATCAGCTACTTGCTGAATTACGTCAAGCCACTAGCTTAACCGTTGCAATTGTTATTTTTTAGTTGTAGAGTCTCTGGTCACAGGGATCAGCATTTCGCTTGCCATTTCAGTTCACGGCACACGAATGCCAGCTGAGTTTCTTCTGAAAAACAGCATGAAAACGATGCTTTTTACAGTTGAATCCCGGTACAACGAACGCCGCTTCAACGAAATTTTCGCCACAACGAAGTAATTTGCATTCCCCGTGAAACCCCCATAGGACTTAATGTATTAAAATTTCCTCAAAAACGAAGTACTTTGCGAGCACGTGTTCGCTTCTACGAATTTTTTTTGCGAATTTTCGCGGGTGAGTGGCCCCTCCGTCTTGTCTTTCTTCAGAAGTTGAGTGCTGAAGAGCGACTTTCCCGTTCCCGCCGTTAATTTTTTTGCATCGCAGACTGTTGGGGGGGGGGTACGCGCACTCAATCGCACATCCTCCTCGCGCACACCCTCGTGTGCTTTTTTTTTTTTCTCCAGATGCCCACGTGATTTTTGAAGTGACGTCACGCCCAGCTCATTGGCTCTTTGCTGGGCTTCTTCGATTGATGTAGCTCGCTGTCATGGTGCTCGCGGTTTCCTGTCAAGCACGAAAGCGCGTCATGATCACTTGCTAGCGGTGTTGGCTGGTAAGCGTTCGCGGCCTCCAAGCGAAGAGGGGCTCCTCGAAAGCGCGTGTAAAATGCGCCAGCGCACACCATCTGCTAGCGTCTTCGGCCGCGTCGTCTGCTAGGCACCGAGCGCGTTTCAGGCAGTCTGTGTGGACCGGTGGGCGGAGCTTCGTGTCCTGTCGGAGAAAAAAAAAAAGGAAAACGCGAGAGTGCAGGAAGAAGCCCACTCCGCTTCACCATTTCTTCCTTTGTGTGTGCACCGTTTAGCGTAGTCTCGTCGCGCCTCTGCTCTGCTGAATTCCTAGGATGTCGCCGCCGGCGGCAGCAAGCCCGCGAGAGCGCCGTGGTAGCACGCAGCGGTGCAGATGCGATGAGGCCCGACGGCTCTCGAAACGATGTGGGGGAGGAGACAAGTAGAGGAGGTGGTGAAAGAAGGAACGGAGAAGAGGAGGAGGAGAGGCGGCGTTGGGCGAGAAGAGAAGAGGAGGAGGAGAGGCGGCGTTGAGCGAGAAGAGAAGAGGAGGAGGAGAGGCGGCGTTGGGCGAGAAGAGAAGAGGAGGAGGAGAGGCGGCGTTGGGCGAGGAGACATATGCAACGCCAGCCCGGGATCAGCCGACTCGTCTGTAATTTCTCGACAACGAAATTCCGCGACAGCGAAATTTTTCGTACGCCCCGCCGATTTCGTTGTGGCGGGATTCAACTGTATTAGCTGTTCCTCTGCCATTCCGTGTGTATTGCATTCAACTCGACCTCATTTGAAAGAGTGGGTTTTTCATACATGCTCCTCTGTGGATTAGCGAAGATGAGTCTGTGTTTCAGTGTGAGACAGGTTGTTTCGAGACGCATTGAGACCCACACGTGTGTGTGTTGTGGTGGGGTTCCAGGCTGTGGCGGGAGCTGAAACTGGAGCCCGAGCCTGCCCTGTGTGCCCGGCTCCTGTCGGACGTGGGCCACCCTCAGGCGGAGATCCGCAGCACGGCTGCGCTGGCACTCAAGTCGCTGCTGCAGGCCTTCCCCGACTGCCTGCACGAGGTGCTGGTCCAGCTGATGGACGCCTACCGCCAGCACCTGCAGGTGGGTGATCCAGGGAAAGGTCTTTCATTTGTGAGACATTGATTATTCAACTACAGTGAAAGCTCGTTAATTCAAAACTCGATAATTCGAATTTTCGGATAATTCGAACTACACTACTTGGTCCGGCCAAGCTCCATAGAGATCTGTGTATAAAAAAGCCCGTTAATTCGAAAGCGAGTCGGTTCCGTTACGGATAATTCGAACTACGCGCCACCGCGTCTGGGCGGCTTGGCACACAGCATGTGGCCAAAAAAAAAAAAAGCACCTCCTCCGCATAGTTAGAGGCTGCGTACGTCCTAAACGGGCACAGAAGATGGAACTAGATAAAACCTTGGAAAAGTGGGTAAAGCTTAAATGGCACCATCACCGGCGCGGTGGCCGGCGGCACCGGAGGGTAGGGTTTGGGACCGCACTGGCGGCTGCCTACCCTCTTTTCCGCGCAACCTCCGGAACTCGCATCTAAATACTCGTTAATTCGAGCCCTGTTAATTCGAAAATACGGATAAGCACTGTCAGCGCGGTCCCAGCCAACGCCCATGAAGGCTATGACTTCGGACCGGCGCTACAAATTACGAGCGAAAAACTTTTTTTTTCTTTGCGAGTGTCGTCCATGCTTCCACCAATCGGTCGGACGCGACGGAAGCACGCGCTCAGCCGCGAACAAGACGCCCGCTTTTGAACTAGGCTTGCGCAACCGAACAAGCGCTGGCACTTTGCCAAAGTTCGCTTCCCCCTTGCTGGAGCTACCCCCCCCCCCCCCCCCCCCCCCCCGGCCTAAGAATCTGAAAAAAAAAAAAAAAAAGCGTCAGTCGTTAACGCTTCCCTCCGTTTGGCACCGTCACGGCCCACAACGCATTTCTTGGCGGCGCGCCAAGATGCTGCGCAGCGATAACAGTCGTTAACGCTTCCCTCCGTTTGGCACCGTCACGGCCCACAACGCATTTCTTGGCGGCGCGCCAAGATGCTGCGCAGCGATAACAGTCGTTAACGCTTCCCTCCGTTTGGCACCGTCACGGCCCACAACGCATTTCTTGGCGGCCAAGATGCTGATAACATCACTTATCGCTGCGCAGAATCTTGGCGCGCCGCCAAAAGCGTTGTGGGCCGTGACGGTGCCAAACGGAGGGAAGCGTTAACGACTGACGCTTTTTTTTTTTTTTTTTTTCAGATTCTTAGGCAAAAATCGGGGGGGGGGGGGGGGGGGGGGGGGGGTTCATTATGTGAGTGGGTTCGTTACGCGAGTAAATACCCTACATATACCGTAATGCAAATGGTTCTTGTCAGTTTTTTCGTGGCCATTCGATAATTCGAACATCGGATAATTCGAACTTTTTTCCCGGTCCCGTGAAGTTCGAATTAACGAGCTTTTACTGTATTATGGATCATTTGGAGAAACTGCCACAGTCCCATTAGGATGCGTAAAGCTCCATGCATGGAAATAAGAATTTATTTGTTTAAAATCAGTTTCACTGTCAGTAATTAGAGCTGTGTGATGCCACGTCTGCTTATCCGACTCGTGCTCCAAGCTACTTGTGTTGGCCAAGCAATAGGTGGTGTGAAAGCAAATTTATAGACACGCAGTAAAAAGAAATTACGCGTTATTTGCTTTGTAGGGCCCCTTTAGCTCTTGCCCTGGTACACCCCGCCGCGGTGGCTCAGTGGTTACGGCGCTCGGCTGCTGACCCAAAAGACGCGGGTTCAATCCCGACTGTGGCGGCCGAATTTCTATGAAGGCGAAATTCTAGAGGCCCGTGTGCTGTGCGATGTCAGTGCAAGTTAAAGAACCCCAGGTGGTCGAAATTTCCGGAGCCCTTCACTACTGCGTCCCTCATAGTCCGAGTTGCTTCGGGACGTTAAACCCGAATAAGCCAATAAGCCAGTCTTGCCCTGGTACAGTTGTTTTTGCCACGGTTGCCAGGCATAATCAGCATCTTTTGATGTGCCGTACTTATCGAAGTATCAAAATGTACTTAAATGTGGGGTAGCGAAGATGCACATATTTTGATAAGTTGGCTACCGAGAAGAAGGGAAAGGTAGAGAAAGCACTACTTACTACATAGGAGTGTAGTAATAGTGCAGGTGTGAGGTCACAGCACTTCCTGCAGTTGCATAAAAGCCGGTGCATCCTTTGTATGGGTGCTGCTAGACTGGTTTTGCAGCACTATAGGACAAGTGCTAAATGGTTGCAAACTACTCCAGCTAGTGTTTTCGAGAGGAAGAGGCTTAGTGGAATGTGTTAACAGTATCTAGTGGTGCCATGCACTGCCAAGTTTCGCAGCTCGGCAGTGAGGTTCGAAGTCGTGACTTGCTTCTCTTGGGGTGAAAAACAGCGCAATCATCAAATGAATGCTGCTGAATCACTGGAAATTCAAGCAGTGGGTTGTGTGAGCTGAATTTCAACTCGCGTGCATTTCTTGCAGCGTCCCGAGCCAGTGCGGGACAGCTTTGGGCGGGTCATCATGGAGCGGCCGCCCGATGTGTGGGAGCCCCGGAGTGGTGTGGGGCTGGCCCTGGGTCAGCTGGCACCCCTGGTGCCTCCGGCAGCCGTGTCGGAACTCATGGAGTTCTATGTGCACGAGGCCCTGTCGGAGCCCCACCCTGTGGTGCACAAGGCCCTCCTGGACGCTGCCACCGCCCTCGTCGACTTCCATGGAAATGTGAGGCACATTTGCTTGGCAAGCATGCAGACCTGTGTGTGTTTCACAAACTTATTCAAGCTGCACTGACTCTGGCTTGACTGGGCAGCCAGCCTGTGTTAGAAGTGGTCACCTCGTGTTTTCTCTTAGCAGACCTACAATGTCCCGGTTATGTGATTATCTGCTGCAGTAACCTTCTCTGCACTCAAGCAATTTTGAATCGCAACTCGGAGAAGTTCCTTTCCTCATCTCTTATGTGGGCTTCATTGATTTCATAACTGCTATCATCAGCACCATCCTCATCCTTTACTTGCTGTTTTTCCATCCTTGCTTCCAGTGTTTAGTAGGGGCCAACTCTTCAAAATTATCTCAGCAAATTATTTGTACGAGGGTAGGGGTGAAGAACAGAAAGCATTAGATAGCCTTCTGCATTGTTCGATCTTGGGCTAGGACAGCAGTCTTCCATCGGGGAACTGCCAGAAAGCTGATCCTGTGAAGGCCAAGCACGTAACATGGGGATAATGTACAACATTGGGAAGCACAGAAACACGTTTCAGTGGTACAGTAGAACACCTCTATGGTAAAGTCACCTGGACCAGCAAAAATCTACTATACCAGTTGTTAATGATGGTATGACATGGCACTGAGGATGCTCTGTGGTAATTAATTGGCTAGTTACTAAACACAGTGTTGGTTTATAAAAGGAAAACTCATTTTCCGTCCTGCTGTTGTTGTTCCTTTATGTGATAGTTATTTATTCTCGGTTTTCATGTTATCACATTTATATGTTGTTGAAATACAGTCAATCCCGGATATATAGAACCCGGATATATCGAATTATTGCCTATATCGAACAGATGTAGAATCCCCTTGGGAATCTCATGCAAAAGTATAGCAAATTTGTTTACGTTTATCGAACTCCTGTGCACCCAATATTTGATATATCGAACTCCGTGCCATGCCGAGCCCCCGCAAATGCGCTTCTCCCAGTAGCGCCACCCTGGAAGTGGGCTTCTTCCACTAGCGCGCGCTCCTGCAAATGGGCTTCTCCTAATAAGAGTTCACGCGGCGCTGGCCTTGGACAGCTGCGCTCTTAGTCACGTGATGGGAACTTTGTGGGGGGTGTGAAAGGAAATGGGAATGGCCATAAGGAGCTGGGAAGAGGGAAATCGTGCTGGCCGCAGGCCCACAGACGCCTAATTTCTGATGCTCACATCGTGGCTGACATCATCGATACCGAGGAAGCGGACCCGAGCAGTGACGAAGATTGTGCGAAGAGGCCCAGCCGCCATGCACTGCGGCTGAACTTGCATCCGCATTCAGCGTCATTCGTCGCTGTTGTGGAGCAATGGAGGGCACTGGACTTTCTCATTTGGATACTATCAACAAGCTTGAGGACAGCTTAATGAACTGCATGGTGCAGAAGAAGAGGCAAGCAAAGCTCACTGACTTTTTTCTTGCGAAGTAAAGCGCGCTGATCGCAGAGTTGTGCTTTCGTTTTTGTGGACTTAAGAGGAGTAAATCGGTAAGTTCCCACTTGCTACGATCCCGGGAAATTGTCCGAGATTTGCGCAATTTTAAAATAAGCGTCTAATAGGCATATTTTATATTTCGAATTATTGATATATCGAACTTTTTCGCGATCCCCTTCGAGTTCAATATATCCGGGATCGACTGTACTGCATTTGAACAAATACGATGTATGCGGCTACAAATATAATGAGAGTTTCATTTCATGTAAAAACCTAAGTTTTGCGTGAACATGCTATCATTTTCCGCAGCCTCAACATTGTTTAAGAGGCAACAGTTGAAAAATGCGCAACGCAGTCGAGGCGGCAGCACCGCTTATGCAGTGCCACCGCTTCCCTGTGCTTTGCGCTGCCGTGCTGCAAATGTTTGCCCTTATCTTCCCTTTTTCACTTTACCTATATCCGAGTTTTTACTATATCCGAGTTTTTACTATATCCGAGTTTTTACTATATCCGAGTTTTTACTATATCCGAGTTTTTACTATATCCGAGTTTTTACTGTATTCGAGTTTTTACTATATATGAGTTTTTGGTTGGTTTAGGTTTATGGGGTTTAATGTCCCGAAGCAACTCAGGCTATGAGGGACGCCGTAGTGGAGGGCTCCGGAAACTTCCACCACCTGGGGTTCTTTAACGTGCACTGACATCGCACAGTACACGGGCCTCTAGAGTATATGAGTTTTTACTATAGCAGTGTTGTACTACCATGAAAGGAAGAGAATAGGCTTGAGGAGGATTGCATAAATGAAAGGGGAAGAAGAAGCATGTATTTCAGCTCAGAGAGGGTGAAGGTGAAGTGAGAGGGTGAGGGTGTAGTGGACTATGGACAATCACTTCACCAGCAGCCTATGCGAGTACCTCGCCGAAACTGGTCTACACTCCTTCTTTTAACTTTCTCTAACCTACATTCCACTCCCCCTTTTCTCAACTTATGCTTCATGGCAGACTTCTCGAATGAAAAAAAAAAAGAGCTTGGGGAAGGCAGCACTGGTGTTGTGGATGTATTTGCAGAGCAAGGTGAACACGCTGCTGCCCCTGTTCGAGCGGTTCCTGGATGAGGCCCCCCGGGACCAGAGCTACGACCAGGTGCGCCAGAGCGTGGTGATCCTCATGGGCACCCTGGCCCGCCACCTGGACAAGGACGACCAGAAGGTCAAGCCCATCGTCAACCGGCTCATCGACACCCTGGCCACTCCCTCCCAGCAGGTGCGCCCCTCTCTGGTGGCTCATTTGCTGCTGTTGCTTGCCAGAGGGATGTAGTAGTCAGTGTGGGATTCCTCTAAATCTGGCACAAATAAGTAGGCATGCAGGAAAGAATGTGTGTTGTTTTGTTAGCATCACTTATTAAAATGAATGATTTCACAATTCCTTGCTGTAGTACTGTTTGGGACTGGGACTTTACTGTGTGGTGGAAGCGCCAGAGCCTTGACGAAAGGGCAGTAAACTTAGGTCGAAGCTGCACCTACCTTCAATAGAGTAGTGAATCTAGGAAGTATGACAGTGCATTTACTGGAACCAACAATGAGGAAAGTGCAGCTAGAAATCCTGGTAAACCAGCTGTGGGTGTGCTAAACCAATAAAGGTGAAGCTTGATTCAGTGCCGCCACATCACCCTAGGGAGACAGTGGGAGAAGGTGACCTGAAGCATTGTCCTCCTGTGGCAGGTGCAAGAGGCGGTGGCCACGTGCCTGCCCCCACTGATCCCGGCCATCAAGGACGAGGCGCCTGTGCTGGTGCAGAAGTTGCTGACGCAGCTGCTCAACTCGGAGCAATACGGCGAGCGGCGGGGCGCAGCCTATGGTTTGGCCGGCCTTGTGCGGGGCCTGGGCATCCTCTCGCTCAAGCAGCTCGACATCATGAACACACTGACCGAAGCCGTCCAGGTGTGCAGCTCTTGTTGCCTGCTTGTTTTCTTTGGTGTTTTAATATGATAGCATTAGAAGCTCCATGGGGCCGAAATGCGTCGTCGGTCATAAAATGCTCCCCATTGGCAGTAGGGGAAGCAATGTCTCCAGACTGATGTGTTCCCATTGGCTGGAGGGAAATGATGTCACCAAATGGGAGCATTCCCATTGGATGGTGGAGGGGAGTGACGTCACCAAGTGGGAGCATTCCCATTGGATGGTGGAGGGGAGTGACGTCACCAAGTGGGAGCATTCCCATTGGATGGTGGAGGGGAGTGACGTCACCAAGTGGGAGCATTCCCATTGGATGGTGGCGGGGAGTGACGTCACCAAGTGGAAGCATTCCCATTGGATGGTGGCGGGGAGTGACGTCACCAAGTGGGAGCATTCCCATTGGATGGTGGAGGGGAGTGATGTCACCAAGTGGGAGCATTCCCATTGGCTGGTCAGAAATGACGCCACCTAGTGGGACCATTCCCATTGGCTGTAAGAAAATGTCACTTCCAGTAAAAGCATCAACAGCTAATGATGCTATCGCATTGCCAGCACATAATGTAGTTGAGGTGTTTCTGTGAATTTTTTTTCTAGTGGCTGCTGTGTTTTGAACAGTAAGCCTACAGTAGCCAATGCTTTGACTCCACATTTCAAGTAGGCCACAACAACAATTGCAACTTTGTGCTGCCTTGCACTACAGTACAAGCCATGCTGTCAGTGCACCACCCGAGACGCATGCTGTTGTATGCTGATGGAATGACACAGGAGGTCTGGTTGAAAAATCAGCATTGCACTATTCCTGAAGGACATTTCTTGTGGTTAATAATTATGTTTATAAAATGTTCCAATCTACCTCTTTCTGGCATTTAAGAATCTTTAGCACTCATTCAGTATGAAGCCAGTTTTTTTGGGGGGGAATGGGCCCTTTTATTTTTATTGCAGTAAAATGCTGCTGTTCTGTTTCTTAGCGTTGCATTCCCTTGGCTGCATTTTTCTGTGCCAGTCTAAAAGTAACTTCCCTTGAACCGCATGAAAAATAAACTGTTTTAATTGCAGTGGTACGAGCATGCCTGCACTATTATTGCCTATGTCAGCCTGTGCAACGAGTGTTAGCAAGTGTGATATGTTACATCTCTGTCATCTTTGGCTCTTGTACTACTCATTTTTTGTGCTGCTAAGCTATGAATCGCTCCCAGTTCGGTCATTGTTCCATTCTTTTAGGGGCATGCAATTGTTCAAAATTTCATATTTGAGTCATATGCGAATATGAAGGAAAAAATGCCTTTGAATACTGAATCACATGTCTGTTTGGTACGTAAAAAAAAATTCAGGAGATGATGAGTGGGCAAATGTTGTCCTTAATTTTTTCGAGACACTTTATTTTTTTTTTAAATATCTAAGGCCTTACCTAGTTAGAGTATTGTTTCGGATGCTGATTGGCACATCTTTGGTGTTCCCCCCCCTTTCCTTTTTTTTCTCGCCTCTTCGGCGCCATTTCCTTCACTCGCATCCACATCGGTTTTGTTCTTCCAGTGCGCTGAAACTGTGTGCTTGTTACGTGCTGCTCGCTGTTCGTGTGGTGAAGCCTCCTGATGCGCATTGGTGCCTCTTGCGTGATGATGTGGTAGCGGTGGAGCTCCACTGCGAAGCATTGATGGAAACGTGAAAAACAGTCATTGTCATGCCGCTGTTCTCATCTTAAAATCGAGCAACCTTTGCCCAGTCTTTCACTAAATAAATTTATTGTGCTGCCGGAAATTCTTGACCTTTTTTTTTTTTTTTTTCCGGAGTCGTTGGATAATACGGATCTTCGGATAATCTGAACATTTTTTTTTTCCGGTCCTTTGAAGTTTTAATAAACGAGCTTTGCTGCACTGAAAACAGTGCCGGAGCCCTTGGATGCCACAGCTTGGCCTGCTTCGCATGTGCTTCCTCTTGCCACTGCCTTCTTTAGATGCAGAGCCATCACAGGATTGTTAGGACATTCCACATGTGCAGAACGTTTACAAGTGGTGATCGCGTTTACAAGTGATGGCAAGAGCCGCGGTGCTGAAAATTGTAGAGCAGCATGTTGCGGTTCTGGGAAGTTAGAAAAGTTGCAGACAGCAATGGACGCTTTATTTTTTTCTTCACATGCAAATGTTGAGGTGAGCTTGCATTCAGTCCACTGCTACAGCCCGACTTTGCACCATGTTCGTTACATTTCTGGGCTTATAATATCTTTTGTATGTGCGTGTTTGCGCGTGTATGCACACGAATTGAATGTGACAGCAAGGTTCGTGTCTACTTACTGTTTGTTCTCCGGGGCACCAACTCTACATACATTAGGGTTGTTTTTTTTTTTTGTTGTTGTGAAAGCAACATTCCGACAGCCAAAGCGAGACCTCAGGTGGCTGCCGTAGCTATGCTGACCTTGTTTCAATTGTCGAAATGGTTGTGACATCACAGTGCGTGAATTTTAAACGGGGCCAATTGTACTTTGGCTAGTAACCATGCAACCAATGAAAGGGATGGTGTAGTGATACTCCAAGTAAGTGGAACTGAGTTAACCAATTAGCCTAATTAACCTTTCTAGTCAGACCAGATAAATAAATAAAACCGAGTAGGAAAAGTCGAGTTGGGGAATTGAGTGCGCTAACCATTCTGCCATGCCAGCTCAATGGTTTGGAATGAACAAAGGCGCGTCTAGTAAATATGGTGTCTTGTGAATACGGTGTCTTCGTTCGCTCCCATCTTCCTTCCCTTTGGTTACAAAGAGCTTCAGGTGTCCACCAAGATATGCCAGACAGATACATTTTGTTTCCTCAAATACCAATTTACCGTTGAGCAAGGCCTAGAGCCAAATGGGCAATGGCGTTCTGTGGACTCCCTGGCAGCGTTGGCAGACGCTGTCGCATTCCACTCTTAGAGGCGAAGCTCAACATCTTCTCAACATCTTGACCACACATCAGTCACAGAAGCAGCAACACCGCGCTTAAGGCTTTCGCCTCACCGCTTTCTAGGTCAACAAAGTGCCCCCCTGTAATTTTCTTTCCCAGCCACACCAGTAGTATATCGAAATGTGTGTCCCTCCCTCCCCCCCTCCCCTGTACAGGACAAGAAGAACGCCCGGCGCAAGGAAGGTGCCCTGCTGGCCTTCGAGATGCTCTGCTCGGTGCTGGGGCGCCTCTTTGAGCCGTACGTGGTGCACGTGCTGCCCCACCTGCTGCTCTGCTTCGGGGACAGCAACCAGTACGTGCGCGAGGCCACCGACAGCACCGCCAAGGCCGTCATGAGCAAGCTGACCGCACACGGGGTCAAGCTGACCCTGCCCTCCCTGCTCGCCGGCCTCGAGAACGACCTCTGGAGGACCAAATCAGGTGGGGGCTCGGACTTGCTCGCACTGTGGCTGCAAGCCGCTGCAGTGGCTCAGTGGTTACGGCTCGGCTGCTGGCCTGAAAGACGTGGGCTCAATCCCAGCCACGGCAGTCGCATTTCGATGTAGGCGAAATGCTAGAGGCCCGTGTACTGTGCGATGTCGGGTGCACATTGGAGATCCCCTGGTGGTCAAAATTTCCGCAGCCGTTCACTACGGCGTCTCTCATAGCCTGAGTCGCTTTGGGACGTTAGACCCTCATGAACTATAAACTACACTTTGACTGTGCCTGTGCAAGTGTGAATTGCTCGGGTTTCATCAGTAACCAGATCACTGTACTTGACTGTTTTTTTTTCTTCATTTTGTTCCCTTGTTTTTATTTTTCATTCATTTTTCTTTATTTTTTATATATTTATTTATTTTGTTCAATTTTTGTCATGTAATTAGTGACTTTCATCATCTACGAACACCGAGCAGGTCTTCCACGGGCTTTAAGACTGGTGGATTTGAGTATCTCATTTGACCGGTTGGTTGCGGACAGCTGTACAATTGGGAAAAATCTGCTTTGCAGCTCTTTGGATGGTGATGTTATACCAGGGAGGCAGACGGTTCCCGCTCAATTTAGCACAATAGCCATAAGGGTCCCATGTAGCAGAAAAGCCACAGTCGTTGGCTGTGAGCGAAAAAATTCCAAATGAAGCAGGAAGTTAATTAAATTGAGGAACAGGTCAAAGTATGTCCGGATTGGTGCTAAATTTCTCAGTGAGGTCCCTGTAACCAAAGGCGAATAATTGAGCTGTAAAGAGGATTGGGTTAATTTGTGTTTGGTTCAGAGTTGAACTCGGGAGCTTCGGATTGCGAGATGGTCGTGCTACCTTAGGCCTCAAAGGCTCATTCATTCAAGCTGAATAAAAGTGGACCTATTGAATGCGTTGTGGTCTTTGACTTAAATATTGCCACGTATCATTGTAGTGTTTGTTCGTTCACGCTCAAGGCTGCAGGAAAGGGTTGTTATCACTTTTGTTCGTGGCGCGAGAAGCGACCAGACTAATCTCGATTGATCGCAGCCATGAAGGGCTGCATCTAGATTTTTCTAGATTACTGTAGATGATCTTGTCCTGTTATCTGGAAGTTTCCTTGCCGCCTTTAAATTGAGCGATGCCGCGAGCGGCGGACATTCGTAGTTCGACGACCGCCGAGCACGCCTGTTGCTTACGCCGCCGCCGAGTGATTCAGTTCTTTTGAGGGCGCAAGTCAGCCCAAATAAAGAGCTTCGTTTGCAAGTATTTCTGGTGTCTTCCTGACCGCTGGACTGCCGTCACTACAACGTGACATCTGGTGGAGGTGCTGGGTAGCCTCCCATGTTCCGGACACCCCCTACAAGTCGAGACGCCAGCCCTTTGAGTCATCTACCGCAGGACCTGAGTCCAGTCCACCGCGCAAGCCGACGCCTGCAAGGGGACGCACCTGAGTTCGGGACCCTGCCGGACTCCTGAACCCCATACCACCGCCAACTAAGCCCTTTAAGCAAATCGGGATGGACCTACTCGGCCCCTTTCCTACTTCATCATCAGGTAACAAGTGGATCATCGTGGCCACCGACTACATGACCCGCTACGCCGAAGCAAAAGCGTTGCCTAGTGGTACCGCAACAGAAGTTGCAAAATTTTTTGTCGAACAAATTCTCCTCCGACACGGCGCACCTGAAGTACTCATCACAGACAGAGGAACAGCATTTACAGCGGAACTGACGCAAGCCATTTTAAAGTACAGCCAGACAAGCCATCGGAGGACAACTGCCTATCATCCGCAAACCAACGGACTCACAGAGCGTCTGAACAAGACCATCGCAGACATGCTCTCCATGTTCATCGACGCCGAACACAAGACGTGGGACTCTATTCTGCCCTACGTGATCTTCGCCTATAATACTGCCACCCAGGAGACAACCAGGTTTACTCCATTCCAGCTGGTATACGGCAGGAAGCCCACAACAACACTCGACGCAATGCTCCCGCACGTTTCCGACGAAGACAACCTCGACGTCGCCGCCTACCTTCATCGCGCCGAGGAAGCCCGAAGACTTGCACGGCTTCGCATTCAAGACCAGCAGCACACCGACGCCCGACGCTACAATCTGCGCCGACGAGACACGCATTACAAGCCAGGTGATCGGGTTTGGATATGGACGCCAGTTCGCCGCCGCGGATTGAGCGAAAAGTTGCTGCGACGCTACTTTGGCCCGTACAGGGTTCTCCGTCGCATCGGTGACCTCGACTATGAAGTCATCCCCGATGGCACGACAGCATCTCAGCGACGCCGCCCACGCCCGGAAGTCGTACATGTCGTACGCCTGAAGCCATATTATGAACGCTGAAGGACTTCAAGTTTCATTCTCCGTGTTTATTTTCATTTTAAAGCATCGAGACGATGCTTCTTTGGAAGGGGGGTAATGCCACGTATCATTGTAGTGTTTGTTCGTTCACGCTCAAGGCTGCAGGAAAGGGTTGTTATCACTTTTGTTCGTGGCGCGAGAAGCGACCAGACTAATCTCGATTGATCGCAGCCATGAAGGGCTGCATCTAGATTTTTCTAGATTACTGTAGATGATCTTGTCCTGTTATCTGGAAGTTTCCTTGCCGCCTTTAAATTGAGCGATGCCGCGAGCGGCGGACATTCGTAGTTCGACGACCGCCGAGCACGCCTGTTGCTTACGCCGCCGCCGAGTGATTCAGTTCTTTTGAGGGCGCAAGTCAGCCCAAATAAAGAGCTTCGTTTGCAAGTATTTCTGGTGTCTTCCTGACCGCTGGACTGCCGTCACTACAACGTGACAATATGCACACGTGAGTAATTATGAATGTGCCAATTAGAAATTAGGTCGTTGTGCAAGTGTTGAGTAGGCAATGCGAACGGGAACCAATAACACTGTCACGTTCTACTCCTAAAGGCATAGCTTAATAAGCGCCCCCAAATTTTGCTTGTTCCTTAGTAACCTCACTTGCATCCAGCAGGATAGCAACCTAAACCCTGTGTGTTGGTGCCACGGTGGCTCAGTGGTTATGGTGCTCAGCTGCTGATCAAAAAGACGCGGGTTCAATCCCGGCCACGGCGGTCGCATTTCGATGGAGGCAAAATGCTAGAGGCCTGTGTACTGTGTGATGTCGGTGCACATTAATGAAGCACCGGTGGTTGAAATTATCCTGAGTCCTCCACTATGGCGTTCCTCATGCCTGCTGAGTTGCTTTGGGCCATTAAACCCCATAAACCAAATTCTGTGTTTGGCTCACGCCGTGATCGAAGGCGTACACATCAATTTTCCCTATTCAACACCTTTTCCAAGCATTGGCATTCATGTAAATTCACCATTTGAGGAAGGCGTTCTTATTTTATACAGGCTTCTCGCATTACTCGAGTAGTAAAGCATATGATACCGTTGCACCTTGGCATCCTCTTCTTCTGCCGCTTGTAGGTTCTGTGGAGCTGCTGGGCGCCATGGCATTCTGTGCCCCCAAGCAGCTGTCGTCCTGCCTGCCCTCCATCGTGCCCAAGCTCATCGAGGTGCTGTCGGACTCGCACGTCAAGGTGCAGCGTGCGGGCGCCCAGGCCCTCAAGCACATTGGTTCCGTCATCAAGAACCCCGAGATCCAGGTGCCCCTCCTTTTTTTTCTTTCTTTGCTCTGTTTCCTGTTGGGAGGTTCAGCTTTTGGCACTTGAGCACATCACAGTTGAAAGTGGCCTACATCGCTTACCTATCGTTGAGAGGATTCAGTATTTTTTTAGGTGCCCATAGACGCAGCATTTGACATTGCATATGAGCATGTGACCCGATATCATGATGGCATAGCATTCAGGGGAGGCATTTCATAAATCACTGCCATTAGGTTTCGGCCATGTGCAAGAATTCTGCCGCACAGAGGGGCTCTTTGTTGAGCCTTAAGTACCTTCCACCAGCTCTGGCAATAAACTATGGCACTCTTGGTGTGATGAAGCTTCTGTCCTGTTTAGTACGTCTTATCTTTGGCCTCTCTCTCTGAACCAGCTGACCTGTTTTTCTTTCTCGATCTTTTCTGTGTGGTGCAGGCCATTGTGCCAGTGCTGTTGGACGCGCTGCAAGACCCGGCAGAGAAGACGTCCGACTGCCTAGCAACACTGCTCAACACGAAGTTTGTGCACTTCATCGATGCTCCATCCCTTGCGCTCATCATGCCTGTGGTGCAGCGTGCCTTCCAGGACCGTTCGACCGAGACCAAGAAGATGGCCGCGCAGATCATTGGCAACATGTACTCCCTCACAGACCACAAGGTGCAGTGCCTGTCCTGTCCCCCTCGTTGCTTGCATGCCTCCTCCGTTGCCAGATTGTGGGGCTGTTTCTTTCTCTGGCGACTCCTGCTTAGCACTTTCTAATAGTCAGGCATGCTGCGTAGACTGCAGTTAAAATGTTTATCATGTCAGACTTTTGAAACAACTACAGTGGAACCCAGTTATGTGTCCCCCATTCATGCGATGGTGCGCATTTTATGACAAATTTGCGCAGTCCCAGCGAATAGCTCATAGGGATAATGCATTAAAAGTCTCGATTATGTGACGGAAAAATATATGTACCCTGCTTCGTACCGCAGCCAGCAGGAACCACCCGGAACGAAGTTGGTTGCAGATCAGAATCAAGACTGAGACATGTGCGCAATGATGCAATCGAAGGCATGACGGCTTGTAATGATGGTTCCGCCGACAGCTCGGACTCGGGACTGCATGCTGCTTGCAGCCGCAGCCCTCTGTGCGAGGTGTCTTCCCTGGCCGTTTGTTTTTCTATGCACTTTCATGACGAAGATGTTAGGGAAATCAGCTCTATATCCATACCGGCATGAAGTTATTGTAGAGGCGGTAACAGGATTAGACATTTCTATGATTATCGGCAGCTAGTTCGAGAGCGCTTTCCAGTGCGACTTCAGTGCTGAGCATGTTAGGCCTAGCGGCACCGAGCGAGACAGGAGTGAGCAACAAGCTGTCACTAGGCGGGCGGCACATCGCTGCAGAAAGCGCATCTCAGTCAAGCGTCGTGTTCTATATTTTCCTTTGTGATGCAAATTCCTAGCGCTGACTCTGCGGTCGTGGAGTGACAGCGGTTCTAGAGGAAGTTTGAACAGAAAGAAATGTCTCTGGCATGGTGGTACTGCGTGCCACAAAACGTCTTTGAAGAGTCGGAGCAGCCATATTTCTGGAGCATCTTCCAAATCATTGTTTTTGCAGTGCATGTGACGTTGCTGGACGCACAGGGTTGGGCACATCGCTGCAGAAAGCGCATCTCAGTCAAGCGTCGTGTTCTATATTTTCCTTTGTGATGCAAATTCCTAGCGCTGACTCTGCGGCCGTGGAGTGACAGCGGTTCTAGAGGAAGTTTGAACAGAAAGAAATGTCTCTGGCATGGTGGTACTGCGCGCCACAAAACGTCTTTGAAGAGTCGGAGCAGCCATATTTCTGGAGCATCTTCCAAATCATTGTTTTTGCAGTGCTTGCGACGTTGCTGGACGCACAGGGTTGGGCACGCACGCATTCCTCGTCTAAAGCCGCCTCTTCGACACCGAAAAAGCCTGGCTGCACGTGGTCTCATAACTAATGCTCACAGAACGAAAATGGCTACTTTTATAACGCGCGGGGAAAAGAATTTCATTTTTTAAAGGCAGGAGCAGACACGTTTATTAAGCGAATGCATCACTTGTGTGAGATTTTCAATTATATGATGGTTCCAAGCGGTCCCGTGAAAGTCGCGCAATCAGTTATACTGCATGAAGTAATAGATATTGAATGCAAGAAAATGGTAAATAAATAAAGCAGGACTTCTGTTGTGCATTCGACAGTGTCAGAGCTGTCTGCGAATAATGAACTCCTGGGGCCTTGTTTATTTTTTTTTTCTTAATGACTTTTTGACAGATCTGATCCCTCCTCTTCCAGGATTTGGCACCTTACCTGCCAGCCATCATACCAGGCCTGAAGCAGTCCCTTCTAGACCCTGTTCCCGAGGTAGGTTCCTTGTTTTATTGCTTTCTTGGCTGGATTGTACCATATTTACTCGAATGTAATGAGTGTTTGTTGCCGACAGACAGAGGCAAAAAGTCACCCCGCACATTAAAGTTGAATATTATGTGGAGACAATCACACTATGCCGCATTTACTTGCTTATTGGTGGATGCTTTTGTGCAGGCTGGCTCCCAACTTTGGGAAATGGGGGTTGAGGAGAGTTGGAATGCCGCATTTGTTCACCAATGGAATCTCCAAGCCGCAGATACCTATCAACACATATCGAAGCAGTGGCCGCAGTGGAATATTTAGTACTCTGTTCCGTCACCCACCTGATTGTTGTCAGGATTGGTTTTGTTTGCAGAAACGAAAAACTGCAAAAGTGCACCAACATTTCAAAAGAAGATACTCGGCGGCTGATTGAAAAATGAAAAGAAGACTGATCACCTTTTGTTAGCGGTGACATGTTGGAAAGTTTCTGCATACGAGCAGCTCTGTTAACGGTGGGATGTGTTAGCTACCTATCTGGTGCTGTTAGTGGTGCGTTCAAAAACTACTTAGAGGCTGGAGGACTGCACAGCGGCCTCTTGGCTTGTTATTGTGCAAATAGTCAAGTATTGTACTACATGTGCTGACATCTTTTAAGGTAACAGACGCTGCTAGTGAAGCTTACTAACTGGTCTTATTAAATGCTACCGCAGTCATTCTCACATTCCATTTTGTTTTTTTTTTCTTAGTGACAGCATTCATCCTGTTGCATTGTCTTTTGTGCATGTATGCAGAAGCTCTGAATGTGCACTTAATGTGGTTTCTCCAGGTGCGAAGCGTGTCCTCACGTGCCCTTGGGGCCATGATCAAGGGCATGGGCGAGACCTGCTTTGAGGACCTCATCCCGTGGCTCATGCAGACACTCACCTCGGAATCGTCACCTGTGGACCGGTCAGGAGCAGCTCAGGGTGGGTGCACCTGCTATGTGATCTCTTTCTCTTCTTTTTTTTTTTTATCGCGAAAGCATAACTAGGCTATGTCAGCGGGTTTGTGTCCGCAAAACGTGTCGGCAGCAGTTGCGTTCAGACTATAAAGAGATGTCGTCTAAAAAGTGGTTATAATCAAAGGGCGATGATGTGAGGATGCCGGGCAAAAAAAATTTGGTGCCTGTCGAATAATTAGTTAAATAATTGGAGCCAAAAAAGCGACCAAAAGTGGGCGTGGTCGGGGCGCGAGTGGCACAAAATTTGAATCGCTGGAAGTGTCGTACCACCCCATGTGACGCCCCCACGTGACCTTTCACGTGATTGGTCCACGTGACCGGAAAGGTGGGCGATGCCAACGCATAGCGCGAAATTTCAACGTCCGAGATGAATACCGAGGTGAAACAATGGGGCTTTGGAGTTACTAATCGAAATCTAATCAATAATAGAAATGCCAGTAGTAAATGAAGATGAATTAAGGTGCATTAGAATGAATTGAGGGGAATTAATTATAAATTAAGGTGGATTAATGCGGGTATAACCTGGCATAATGACACATTGGAATGAATTAAAGGTGAATTAGAGTAAATAAATTGTGGATTAAGTATAATAAATGAATCAATTCCAAATTAAATGATTAAGTGTGAATTAAATGGATTTGTTGCATCAGAACTGTGAATTAAGTGAATTAGGTGGGAATGAAATGGATTAATTTTGAATTAATGCAAATTAGTTATGCAGTAAGGTGCATGCATTAACTGTGCTTAAGGTGAATGATGTGATTCGATTGTCAGATGTGACGTCACAATCTACATAGAGGCAAAGGGGAGCAATTAGAGGTGGCGAGGAGGCGTCAGTGCTTTAGCATTGCTCCAATGTGGCTTCTGTAGTGCCTTCTTACATTTTTTTTTTTTTTTCATTCTATTTGTGACAAATGTTGTGACTTCCATTCAGAGGAAAACCCGGCATTATCCGTAGACATGGTAGGGGAAAGGGAAGCTCCCCGATGTTTCTTTGTTGGTAGGATTGCAAGGCTGTTGGCTGTCTCCCCCCCCCCCCCCCCCTTCCTCACAAAACTTGCCTCCCGTCTCCTGTTCGGCCTTTCTCTTCATATTTTTGGGCAAGGTGTGTCGACTTGCTTTTTTTTTTCCGCTGCCTCCTTGGTGTGGTTTGAACAGCACTCGCCTCAACGAAGGTTTGAAGCGGAACAGAAAGTGTCGCCCCTAGCGTTATTGATATTAGTTTTCGTTCGCTGTCACCGCTTCTTTCTAGTTTTTGTGGCATGCAAAACGCTTTGCATACTCAGAGACATAATATTTTTGGATCCATGTCGTGAGTGTAAAGGAACCATATGCAAACTGGACGCACAACCAATCAGAGAGGCAGCGCCCTATCTGGATGCCACCTCATTTCCGCTACCGAGAATGGCCGCTGCGTTGAGACACCATTGGCTCGAAACGAGCATTTCTGGCAAAGATTAAAATATTAAATATTAAGATTTCGGCGCTCTCTTTGGGTGTTCAGGAGCCGCAATGCCCCTTACTCTGTATACAAAGAATAAAGACCTCATGCTTTATCTACGTTGCAGGGCACCTTTAAGCATGTGACTTGGCTGAGGTACAGAGTGGTGAGGGGGTGTTGTGTGTGTGGTGTGGGCTTAATTTGAAGCTTAGTAATGTGGTGATTAGTTGCAGTGAGCTAGAGGTGTGCTTATTAGTTAGATACTAATTAAGAGTAACGTTAGGTGCGTAAATCGCAGTGTGGAAAAGTTCAAAGACAAGAATGTGGAAACTGTGTTGTGATAAATATGCGAATGTGAACGAAGAACAGTGGCTGTGTATGAAGAGAAACCACTGAAGGGAGCCATTAACACTGCCGTGTCATACCCTTAAAAGCGGAAGTGTCCTCCTAATTTTTTTTTCCTCCAGGAAGCCTGTGTACTTCAGCCAATGAGCTGATTTATGGAAATCAGTGATGCACTTGAACAAGCAGTAAGTATGTGGCTGATCAGTTATGAGCGGTAATTATGGCACTGTACCGAGAGTTGTTGCCTGAAGGAAAAAAAAGTGAGCCCTTGCAAAGAATCTCACTTGCAGCTTTGTGAAGTGCCATTATGGTTCAGAAAAATTGGTTGTTCTTTTAGCTTGTAGTTTGTGCAAGTGGTAGTGTCTGGCATTCATTGAGCTGTTAGCAGGTTTGTTTCTGCCAGAAACCTCTCGATATCGAGCGATACATGGGCTTCAGTTCTGTTCACACTAGAAGTGTTAGATGGTTGGGACTTGCTTTCTTGCATCACCGTCCCTTAACGAATAGAGTGTAAGTTAGGAGCCACAACTTGATGTAAATTTGCTCTTAGCAGAACGTTTACTATTTGCACAGCCCTGTTTGTTCTAACCCTTGTCTCTTCTTCTCCAAGACATACCGTATTTACTCGCGTAATAGGCGCATTCGCATAATAGGCGCACCCCTAATTAGGGCGTGAAAAATCAGATTTTTTTATTTCCGCGCATAATAGGCGCACCCCGAACTTGGCACTGTGATCAATACTGTATTTACACGATTGCAAGCCGACGCCTCGCTGCCCCCCGCTTCCCAATCTTTATTTTAACAAAGTTTTTGCTGAACTGACTACTAGTCCCGACTAGTGCTGCTGCCGTCGCAGCTGCTGCGGACCCACAGCACGTACAACGACATCGCGTAGAACAGCCGCACACAGTTTTCAGGGATGCTCACTTTAAACGTATGTTTGGAAAGCTTCATCTCCAGCCGGAAACGTTCCCGACTTAGGCCCACGAAAACCTCGACGCTTGGAGTCGCGTACGAAAATTTAGGGACGCCGCAGTCGCAACTGCCGCACTTCTCGGCCACGTCGTATTTTCCGACCTGCCGCACGCTTGCCGCGTTCGAAAGCAAACTCCCAGCCGTGAAGCTGTTAAGGTGCTTGGCCGTCGAGCTAAAACAGCAACGCTCCGCGGCAAAGCCATAAACCACGATAACTATCGCGCAAATCCCGGCACTTGACAGCAACAACAACAACAACAAAAAAAAAAACGAGCTGGAGATGCTGATGGCGATATAGATAGCGAAAGCTCGCGGCGAATGAAAACGATGATGATGATGATGAGCTTGGCCTTGGGCGCCCTCCGTGGGCGGCGTCTGGAAGCTCCTGTGCACGTGTGTGGCCTCCGCGATCAAGCGCCCATTGCGCGCAGCCGGAGCCGATCGCGGAGGCCTCGGCGCGTGCATTCCAAAGGCTATTCCCGCGTGTGTCGTGGAAAGTTTCGGTGCGACACTTACACGGATCTTTTTTTTTTAACATTTTCTTCGCGAAAACGGGGTGCGGCCCGTACACGAGTGCGTTTACGCGGTGTGTTCAATTTTGCGAGTCGAAAAATTTCCGGAAATTTTACCCCGCGTAATAGACGCACCCCGAACTTTGAGCCGGATTTTCTGGAAAAAAAGTGCGCCTATTATGCGAGTAAATACGGTATTCTTTGATGGGATCATTGATTCGCATGTTTCGAAGTTTTCATAGTCTCTCATTTGTGTGTTTTAAAAGGAGTGCATTCCTTTCATGATCTGTTGTATAGTTTCCATTTTTTGACCCTCAAAAGAACTGATTTGCTCCAAGTTGTAGCTTGTCATGCATTTTTTTTTTTTTTAACCTTTCCTCTTCTTTGTGATGCCCATCGAATGTCAGTGCACTCAAAGCCTGAGCCGATTTCCTCCTCGTTCGCTGTGACAGGTCTGAGCGAAGTGCTCGGCGGCTTGGGAGTGGAGAAGCTGCAGACACTGATGCCCGAGATCATCTCGACAGCCGAGCGAACTGACATTGCTCCGCATGTCAAGGACGGCTACATCATGATGTTCATATACCTGCCGGGCGTCTTCCAAAAGGAGTTCACGCCTTACATCTCTCAGATTATCAACCCCATCCTCAAGGTCAGTGCACTGCTCTGAGATGCCCTTTGTTCGCCTACATACGTCAATTGCTTTTTCTATATCTTAAGGGGGGGAGCCTGGTCTTAAAAAAAAATTTTTATTAAGGAAGTCTGAGTTAAGAAATCTTCAGGGAATGTGTATTTTCCTGTGCCGATTCTAAATATGTCATTTAATTTCGTGTAAAACAATTACTTGAGCACTTATGTAATTTTTATGCATGTATTTTGTGAAGAGCTTTGAAAAAATGTTTCTTGCGGGAAACTCGCTGAAATGTGTGCCATTGGGTTCTCTTGACACCGAGGAATGCAATAAGGGTAAAATTGTCTTCCTGCCTATCATAGAACTTAAGTCATAGGGTTTTGAAGTTGTCGCTTCAGAAATGAGAAGAAAAGTGTGTACTGCTGTTTCTGAAGTGGCAGCTTCAGTACCCTATTACTCAATTTCTATGATAGCCAGGGTGATAATTTTACCATGATTGCATTCCTTAGTATCAAGAGAACCCAGTGACACATTTCAGCGAGTTTCCCGCAGCAAATTTTCTTCAAAATTTTTCGCAAAATACTTGCTTAGAAATTGCAAAAGTGCTCAAGGAACCTTGTCGCTCTCATCCAGCGCCACGTGGCGGCAATTACAGACAGGCTACTTTATTTCACCCCACCTTTCCTCCTGATTGTACCACCTGTGGCGTGCCCAGATCCACACTTTTCCACTACCTTTGGGAATGTCCTTCCCCGAAGGCAGTACAGTCGAACCTCGATGTAACGAACCTCAATGTAACGAAATTCGCGATGTAACGCATTTTTTTCATTTCCCAATCACTTCCCCATTGAAAACCATGTATTTTTTTTCGCGATTTAACAAAGTAATTTTGCTCCGCACTTTCGATGTAACGAAGTCCTTGCGCATTGCATGCATGTGCCAGGAGCTACCTTGACAATCGAATGAGAGCTAAAAGTTTAGCCGAGACGAAACGCAGTTTGTATTTGCCCTTTTACGCGCCACTGCGAGAACGTACCGCCGCGCCATCTGTCGTGCGCATACAAAGCCCGCGGCATGGAAGTTTCAAGACGCACCGCGCCATGACGCCACTGGCGAGCTGTAGACTCTGAACGTTGAAAGCGCAAACCAGAATTTTCTTGCAGCGTCCGTTCGTTTTTTTTTTTTTTTTTTGCGTGCGATGTCCTCATAGACAACAACAAAAAAAAGTCTTCAGTGTTGACAAACTCGTGGAGCTAGTGTGGTCGTACCTTTAAAACGGGTGAGCGGCGAAAAAAAAAAAAAAAACGTGCCCTGTGGTGCCCTGGCAGAGGAGGCGAGTGGCGAAGGAGGTAGAGGGGAGGCGTGGCGTGGGAGGCGCGCGCGGTGCATTCTGGGTGGGCGGCTTCGGCGCGCTCTCGGCGCGGCCCGCGCGAAATGCAGCCGGCTGCATTCCGCGCCGGGCGCCGTCAGAGCGCGCCGGTAGCCGCCGAACACGCTGGCGATCGGGCGCCGCTGTTTCGCGAACGTGACGTCGCCGTGCCGCGCGCGCACGCGCGCTCGCGCTACGTCGGAGTATAGCGGAAGAGTTGAAATCTGGGTTAGTTGGTACAGTATAACCGCGCCACGAGCACAATCCCACCGCGCCGGCGTGAGCGATGCGAACATTTTTCTTTATTTTTTCTCTGATGCGTCCCCGGCTGCAAATGTTCAATGCTTATGATGATGATACCAGTAGCGACATCTTGTGGCGGCTTTCAGTACTAGGCGCTGCGCTCGTTCTTTTGCTTGCGCACACGGAGAAAAATGATGCCGTCGCGGTGTTTGCTATCACTCATTATGCTCCTGATGTAGAAAAAAACATCCGGTGCCCTTGTTAGCGATACTATTACTCGATTTTCTTGCGTATTTCCTCAATAAGTGATTTACAAGTTCCCATCAACAAGCAGTGTTCCTGAACCAGTTATACTTTATTTTGACAGCTGAAACATGGGAACCTCGACGTAACGAAATTCGCGATGTAACGAAATTTTCGGCTTCAAGTAGGACTTCGTTATATCGAGGTTCAACTGTACCCCCCATCCCCAAACCCACTCATTCTTCCTGGGAGGCTGCTTTACGGACCGCTCAGCCCGCCGGCCAGAAATGGCTGGTGGATCGGGCTTTATGTGAAGCACAAGCCCGTGGACTCCTGGACCAGTAGGGGACCACCCTGGAAGACTTTTTTTTGTGTGTGTGTAATAAAGTTGTTTCCATCCATCCATCCCCCCTTTACACACTGGCTTTCATGCACCGAGAAGTGTGCCCACGTCTTGTGTTCTCCTGTGGGCTGGTCAGTGTTTACTTGGTGGGGAAGGTTGAGTAATTTATTGATGCACGTGCATTTTCAACTCTTGCGACAGGCCCTCGCAGATGAGAACGAGTATGTACGCGAGACAGCTCTGCGGGCAGGCCAGCGGATGGTGAACATGTATGCTGACACGGCCATGACCCTTCTGCTGCCTCAGCTGGAGAAGGGGCTTTTCGATGACAACTGGCGCATCCGGTACAGCTCAGTCCAGCTGCTAGGCGACCTGCTGTACAAGATCTCTGGTCAGTCCGAGACCTCTTCACCGCCACGCTCCATGTCTACAGAACAGAGTGTAGTGTGACCCGAGATATCTCTAATCCATGCTGTGGGGATTCCTACAGCGGAGCTTAAGTCCGATTCAGCCAAACTTTGTCTCACACCTGCTGGACCTTGAAAACTGAGCCTTGAACTGAAACCTAAGTGAAAAACCAAAGTGCTAGCTCACCAATTGCCGTCTCTCCTAACCCGCTTAATTGTCTGCCATTTTTTAAACTGTGTATTGCACCGTGCAGTATTGATTGATGTATGTTGCCAGCCATCTACAGTGGCTTCTGCCTGTGTGCTCAAGTTCGTGCTGTGAGCATTTGCGTGGCGGATGTGGTAATGTTTATGTTGCCACTTGCTACCAGTTCCCTGCTTAGTGCAGTCGCCTGATATGCTGGCCGTAAAGATGGTGGTCACGCCTTGATTTTTTTTATTGTTTGTTTTATACTTAGCGCGCTTTTCTTTTTTCTTTCCCCAGGTGTCACCGGAAAGATGTCCACAGAAACTGCCCATGAAGATGACAACTTTGGCACGGAACAATCTCACAAGGTGAGAGGCTCATGTGACAGGTGTCTTCTGCTTTCCAGGCCCCCTGCTTTTATGCTTTTTAAGGCGAAAGCCTTTAATGCCTCATCGTTGTCGACAGAAAGTTCTTAGCAGAGATGTCACGCTTTTCGGTTGGTCGAAAAGGTTATGACATTAGAGTATGCGGATTCGAAGTAATGAGGTCACCCAAGGATGCCTGACGCCCCCTTTTGGAGCGCATGACAACTAATAAAAAATAGTTGTCGTCCGCTCCGACAGGGGGCGTAAGGCGTCCTTGGGTGACCACATTACGTGCCTCCTTACTGCGAGCAGAGCTATGGATGAAAACCGAGCTCATCGAAGCAGAGAGAGAGTCGTGCTAAAGAAGCAGTCCAAGTGTGTAGTTGTAATGCGTAGTCAAAGTGTGCAGTCAAATAAAGCACTAGTACAGCACAGTCTCGCAGTCAATGTCAAACAGTGCGCCAGGAAAGGCTTTTGCCTAGCAGCCCTTTAGAGAGCCAAAGTTCCCCCTGAATTTTTTTTTCTGTGCTGTGATGCATCTGCAAGCGAAGCTGTCTGACAGAAGTTGTGGGGTTTTAAAATGGGGGAGATAAACAAGTTCTCCCCGCTTAACCGCGGCTGACGCAGTTCAAACCGCCGGACCCCACCCCGTGGTCGCAAGCGCTACCGAGCGCTCGCCGACCACAGCGGGCCTTGCTATGCGGGAACAAAGGAACGACACACTGGCGGACACAAACAAGGCATTTATTGCTGCAACAACAATAACGCCAGCTAGCAACAAAATACACTGAGGAATCGAGGATGTCCGACTCACCAGCACGGTTACGAGCGAATGTTCGCCCACGGTAGGGCAGAGGGAATATCTCCGAGGCCGGACGGGACGAGCTGAGGGGAACATGTTTCCACACGAGGTCGCCGCCGGCGAAGAGCGGAGCGGCTCGCGAAACGTCCGCAAGCTATCCCGGTGCCGAGCAGAAGAGAAGCAGTCTTCCCCCGCGCGCGAGCGGCACAACACGCCATCCGTGGCGCTGGTGTCGCTGCGACGCGAGCGCCCTCCCCTGTTAGTTAACGCAACTAAAGGGAGTGTGTTGCGGGGAAGCTAACCACAGGGAACTAGTGCGTTGAGGGAAAGCGAATGCAGGGGATGAAGGCGTCCCCACAAAGTCATAAGGGGCTTCAAGTAAATACGGGGGTTTCTTGCTAGAAATGCTGCAGATGCACTGCATGCCAGCTGTTGCTAGCTGTTGAGATAGTTTCAACTTGCCAGGTGTTAAAAAAGAGCTACTGTTCTTGCACATGCTGAAATGACGGCAGAGCACGCGTGCCAACGTGACACCCGCTTTTTGTTGGCCATGGCAGGCGATCATGATAGCGCTGGGGGAGGAGCGTCGCAACCGGGTGCTGGCCGGCCTGTACATGGGCCGTCTGGACACCTCGCTGATGGTGCGCCAGGCGTCCCTGCACGTCTGGAAGGTGGTGGTGACCAACACCCCCCGCACCCTGCGCGAGATCCTGCCCACCCTCTTCTCTCTGCTGCTGGGCTTCCTGGCCAGCAGCAGCTACGACAAGCAGCAGGTGGCCGCCCGCACCCTGGGCGACCTGGTGCGCAAGCTGGGCGAGCGGGTGCTGCCCGAGATCGTGCCCATCCTGGAGCAGGGCCTGGACTCAGAGCTGCCGGACCAGCGGCAGGGGGTGTGCGTCGGGCTGAGCGAGATCCTGGCCTCCACCTCGCGCGACATGGTGCTCACCTTCCTCGACAGCCTGGTGCCCACTGTCAGGTGCAGTAGTGTCCCAGTCTTCCCCTTTCACAGTGACACCTTCACCGGGTGCAGAGCAGTACTTCATCGTAAAGCAGCGCGAAACACAGGACATAGTGGAAGGCACAAGAGACTCCACGTGACTTTATTCACGTGACTCTCTGCCCACAGTGACGGGATTTGAAGGCGCAGGTTCCTCTCCCAAGCTATGCAACCCTAGGAAGCCGAGCACCAGGCCGGGGCATAGCTTGTACCCATTTTGAGAAAACTGGTGGGTACCCGGCCGGCCACGGCCTGTGTTTCGCGCTGCTTTAAGATAAATCCATTCCAACTCGCCCAGTTTTCTGTTCTCGTTAACCAGTACCTCACACGTTTCTGACTCGCGTTGTCAGCGGGGTGTGTACGAGTGGCACCAGGGAGCTGTTTTGTCTGTTCGGTTCGTTACATTTCCCTGGCACGTGTTGAAGTATACATGGAAAGGCATGCAGTGGATGCCCTTTCTGGCGTCTTTTATGCGTCATTTGCGTTGTGCGCACACTGCAGAGGACTCTTATTTGCTCTACACTTTAAGCACGAATACGCCTGTATGGGCTCCGCATAGTATTTAATTTTAATGGGAGGGGTCACTTTTCACCTCTATCTGTCAGTAACAAACACTCATTATATTTGAATAAATATGCTACAGTCCAGCCAAGAAAGCAAAAAACAAGGAACCTACCTCGGGAACAGGGTCTAGAAGGGACTGCTTCAGACCTTACGCTGACATGGGAGTCGTAACTGAATACAGTAGAACCCCATTCATACGTTTTTCACCGGACCGGGAAAAAAAAACGTAACAGCCGGGAAAACGCAACAGTGAGGAAAGCACCGAAAATTAATGAAAACAGCGCAGCTTTAACTTGAAACAATTTATTTCCGCAAATTGACCCTAGGACTTTAAAAAATCGAGAATGATGGATTGCAGTTTCTTTCGCTCGCTGGAAAGAACAACGCGTTTCTCAATAGCAAAGGCCGCATTGCTGTCAGCGTCGCTTTGCGGTGCGGCCACACCGCACGCAGCAGTGCTGTGCAGTTCACGCGCTCACTGCAGTCCACGCTGAAGCGACGTTGTGCACAGCGTCAAGCACTGAAATTTTCGTAGGCTGCTCGCCGCGCTGCTCCGCGTAGGCCGCCCTGACTGCCTGTCGACTGCGTTTAGTACTTACAGCTTTTCCTCAAGGGGAAGCGCCTTCCGCTTACGCAAAGCTATCACGCCATCAAAGCACGATAAAGATGTTGTTGCGACTGAGAGAAGGATGAAAAGGAAATTGCACGGGCCTGCCGACTGACTCCAGCTGAGCCACCACCGCTGTCACTTGCAGATAGAGGAGAGTTAAAAGATAAAAAGAAAAGAAAAGACGCGCGTCGCAACAACTGCGGACGCTGGCTGAGAAAAACAGATAAGCGACCGCAGCCGCGCGCCTCCTCCTCACCACCTCCCACGATAAAGATTGCGGCGTTCGCGAGGCAGATAGCCATCTAGTGGCGGCCTCTCCAACTCGCGTGCGGCTTCTTGCAGCCAGTTCCGTAGCCAAGCCTGGCCAAGACTCGTCAAAAATCAAAATGGCGGTTGGCGCACATTGCCCGGGCGGGTTCGGGGAGCCCGGTTGCGACGTATCATGCGGGATCGTTTCCTCGGCTACGACGTAACAGCGGGGTTCCCAATACATTGGATCCTATGGAAGCTATGCCGGGACCCGAAGAAAACGACGTAACAGCGGGGTTCTACTGTACAGCTTTACACTGCTGCCAGGCACAGTGCACTGGAGCACTCATTGGCTTTTCCCTTTTCTGCAGGAGAGCACTGTGTGACCCCCTGAGGGAGGTGCGGGTGGCTGCTGCCAGGACGTTCGACAACCTGCACTCCACCGTGGGCTCCAGGGCCCTGGACGACATCCTTTCCCCGCTGCTCATGCAGTTGGTGAGTGCGGTTGGTGGCAGCGGGTTTTGACAGTGAATTAAGGGGGTAGCCTCGTCTTGAAAAGAAAATTTTGTTAATCTAGTCACAGTTGTGAAATTTTCCGTGCACATGTATTTTTGTGCACTGATTCTAGACATGTAATTTAATTTCGTGTAAAACGATTCCTTGAGCACTTATGCAATTTTTATGCAAGTATTTTGCGAACAGTTTTGAAGAAAATTTGCTGCGGGAAACTCACTGAAATTCATGCCATTGGGTTCTCTTGACGCCAAGGAATGCAGTAAGGGTAAAGTTATCATCCTGGCTATCATGGAACTTGAGTTACAGGGTACCGAAGCTGCCACTTCAGAAACAGGAATACACACTTTTCTTCGCATTTCTGAAGCGACAACCAGCCTTTTCCTACGTTGAGGTTCAAGTTCACGTACACAAATTTAATCCCGCACGCATGTTTCGCAGCTTCGTATGCACATTTACGAACTTCGACCAATTTTTTTCACATGATGCCAACGATGAGGGAATTCGGAGTACCTGACATGCACCTGACATCAGCGGCTGGTTGGTACAAAGACCTTGCCACCGTGTGGGCAGTTCCAGATGCTCGGCAAACTCCCAAACAGCTCGTTTAGACCAACTTTTACAGTGCATAGTGAGGTGATACTGTTCAGAAAACCCTGCCTGGAAATTTTTGGCGTTTTTTTCATGTGCTCGCATCTCTAATCATGCACACTGTTGTGCTGTTTGCACGCCATATAAAGATGATGGAAGTGACTGCGTTGTTGATGTTAGACGAAGCGTTCTTGAAGCTATTAAAAGGTCGCCTCGTTTCAGTCGGCCATGATGTTGCTTTCCAGGGCCAGGGTGACTCGGAACTGGCGGAGTACACGCTGGATGGTCTGCGCCAAGTGATGGCCATCAAGAGCCGAGTCGTGCTGCCCTACTTGATACCACAGGTGGGACCGCCCTCGGTTTTTCTCCACACTGCTTCTATTGCTTGGTTTTTTACTGCTTGGCCTTCTGTACCTGTAACAGAACCACTTACGATTCAGATGGGCTTACGCCAGGAACATAGAGAATTCACAGTAGCAGCTTGTCATGTTGGGGCGGGAGTACAGCATGTTGTCATGAAACATGCTGGGGCGGGGTTTCTCAAACTGGAGTCCAAGTGCCCTTGGGTTCCCCCCGGAGTGCATTTTCGGTTCTCCAAGCTCCTTAACCCATGCATGCCCCAGCCCGCATCTTTCTTTTTACCTGTTTTGTTTAGGTATTAATCATTAATTGATTGTAGCAGACTGTTTCACTGTACAGCCAGCTGTTATTAAATTTAGTCATTTTTTCAGGGGCCTTGCATCTGCATTGTGGGGTTTTAATTGGGGAGATAAATACGTTTTCCCCGATTAAGCACGGCTGACACAGTTCAAAACCGCACGGACCCCACCCCATGGTCGCGTACGCTACCGAGTGCACGCCAACCACGGCGGGCCTTGCTCTGAGGGAACAAAGGAATGCCACACTGGCTGGCACAAACTAGGCATTTATTGCTACAACAACAACGCCAGCTAGCAACAAAATACGCTGAGAGATCGAAGACGACTCACCAGCACGGTTACGGGTGAACGTTCGCCCACACCAGGGCAGGGGGAAACTCCGAGACCGGATGGGACGAGCTGGCGGGAACGTGTTCCAACCACGAGGTCGCCCGCCAGCCAAGAGCGGAGCCCGCGTGGTCACGTTCGTGCACTGCAAAATCCCGAGCCAAAAAGGTCGTCTCCCTCGTATGCGCGCGCAGCAAACACACCATTCGTGGCGCTGCGACGCCGGCGCCCTCCCTTGTTAGTTAAAAGTAACTAACACGCCTAAGGAGGGTGCATTGCGGGGAAGCGAACCACAGGGGGCGAGTTGAGGGTGCATTGCGGGGAATCGAACCACAGGGGACGAGTAGAGCGCATCACCACAGCATGCTTTATTTTTTCTTTGTATGCATGTTAGGCAGGAAGAGAAGGAGAAGCCAGGACGCGCAGAGTTCCTAAGCACCTTCTGAAAGTCACTGGTGCTCCCCAGGACCGAAAATTTTGGAAAACTGTTGGAACTGCATGTTTCCATTCACATTTGTAGCTTTTGATTTCCCAGCGTTGAGCTAGCTTGCAGTCTCCAGCTGTTATTCAGCTAAGTGACTTCCGCAGCTGTTTGCATGAGTGCATTACTGAAAGTGTGAGTAGCTTAACCAGCAGTTATTGGAGGCCTTCACGGTTAGGTGTATTGTCCTTTGTTTCATGCCGCGATGCAGCTCACAACACCCCCAGTGAACACCAAGGCCCTGTCGCACCTGTCTGCGGTGGCTGGGGAGTCCCTGTCGAGGCACCTTCCGAAGATCCTGCCTGCCCTGCTCACTGCCTTCAGTGCCTCCTTGGACACACCCAAGCAGCAAGAGGTAGGCGTAAACCACAGACACAAATGTCTGGGTTCCCCGTTATGCGTGTTCATTAAGTGGACAGTCCTGGAGCTTTCCTTAGAACTTGTTTGTTTGCCCACAAAACTTTTCTGCTGGAAAAATCAGTTTTAGCATACAGTAAACGACCGAAAATTCAGACGCCTTATTTTTTATACCTGCTTGATTAGTCGGGCTTTTTTCGTGGCACCACGACATGGCTCATGGAGCCAATGTATAAGAGCACCTGATATTCCCAGTGCTGTAAAATTACTAATGAGGGTAAAACGGAAAAATGGTTTTGATTATTGCACTCTTTACTCACCATACTATGTAGCCATGGATTAAAAATGAGTCTTTATTGAGCATTTTTTTTGCACCGAGCTACTAATTATTTACTAATTAAAATCAGTTATCTTGGGAACCGACTGATTTATGGGAAACATAATTTCATTGTTGAAATCAGTATAAAAAACTGAGCAAGGTGGTACAGTTTCATTAGGATTGCGCGAAAATTAAGGAAAACAGGTCTATTTATTTATTTATTTATTTATTACCTGCATTGCCTGTTTCAGGCATTACAGCAGGGGGGACATCATCGTAACAAAAATCACTTCGAAATCACATGCGCAAAACGTGGTCAAAAGCATCATTTGCTAGCACTGAAACAACATTTGGTGGCAAAGCATTCCAGTCTCTAATCGTACGTGCAAAAAAAGTATAACGCAAGACGTCACTTTTAAAAGAAAGTTCACAAACTTTCAGAGAGTGGTCACGCCTTCTTGATTTATAAGATGGAGGTTTTATGACTAGATCTCTACTTATACCGGTTTTACAGTGGTATATATTATGAAAAAATTTCAACCTCAAATCTTTCCTGCGCTCCTTCAGCTCCTATGACCAGTGTCCCCCCCTAATGGGCGCGCCCCCACCCCCTGCAGGAGCTGGAGCACTGCCAGGCTGTGGTCCTCTCGGTGGCCGACGAGGCTGGTGTGCAGACCGTGGTCGAGCAGCTGCTGGCGGGCGCCCGCCAGCCCAGCCAGCGGCGAGCAGCTGTGGCCCTGCTGTGCGCGTTCTGTGCGCATGCGCGGGCACCCCTCACTCCGCACGTGCCGCAGCTGCTGCGCGAGCTGCTGCGCCTGTTCACCGACACGGACCGCCACGTGTTGCAGCTCGCTGGAGAGGCCCTGGCTGCCGTCACCAAGGCAAGCTCTCTTGCGCTCTTGTGCGCCCTGTATTTCACTGCATGATCTGCAGCATTGGATTCAGCTCTTTTTTTGTTTTACCCTCTCACTTTAAGACTGGCTGCATCTACAGATTTGGGCTTATTGGGACAAATACTTTGCTTTAGTCATTGCTGAGGCTTTTAGTTGCAAAAGCAACACTACTGGAGCCCAGCTCAGCTCGTCGCGTATTCTCGTGGCGGTGCGGCCACCAAACGACCTTGAGTCGCTGTTGCCTAGCAACCGCTTCAGCTGCGCTCCAACGGATGGCGCTGCTGCTGCCTGTCGCCTACACCACCAGACGGCACCACCCTCGCGCAGGCACCGGGTTTCACAGTTCATGACAGTGTCATGCTGGCCAGGTAGCCGGCACGAGGTAAACAAAACGCTTAACCATAAGCTAGCACCACAAGCGTATTGGCAGAAACGCCACATACGATCTTGTGCCGCTGCTAGCAAACCGGGTTACTACCCGAGCTTATAAGAGTTACTCGGGTAAGCTCGGACGAGCATCGTGCCATCTGCGCGAGTGGTTGCTCGGGAAGAGCAACATGGGTCGCAAAATCCTGACCGCTGGCTGTGACAGGAACAGCCACCTGCCAGTGCAGTGGTGCATCACTTAACCGCTGCGCCACTGCGCTGGTAAAGTTCAGGTTCTTCTTCTTCCTTGCACCAGAGGTGCCCCGCCAGAGACGGTTTGTAGACTAGAAGACTGAATCGTTATCTTCGCACCAGGGGTGCCCCGTCAGAGACGGTCTTACGATGAGTTGGGACGCAGAGATAAAAAAGGGAATACTTGAAGATTTATATACAGATATTTACATCACATACAAATTTAGGCACTGGAGACAAATTTAGTGCCAGAAAGAGAAATTAAGCAACAAAGATACAAAACAACCAAAAAGTGGATCTGACTAACACTAGGGGAGGCCCCTACTCGGCATAGCCGAAGATGCATAGCACCTGACCTTAGCTCAGAACCCTTATTCCGGCTCCGGGACCCGGTTTTAAAGACCTCAAGGCCCGGCCCACCTTTAGTAGCACCCAATCATGCTATACTCCTAACATGATTGGTTCATCAAGAGAATGGCCAGCCCTCCAGCTTCCGTAGGGTAAATCACCTTCTCGACCACAATATACAAGTAAAAACAACGCACATGCACAGACATGCCAGCAGGTGGGAGGTAAAACATTCTCTTCCTCGCAAAAAAAAAAAGAATAAAAGAAAAGCAAGTGCAAACACCCAGTCGTGCCCGCACAAGGTAAAACATCCTGACACCGGTACTTCCCAGTGCATTCGCGAGCGGCCGCGTTCTGAGAAAGGAGAGGCTTCACTTTGAGCGCCCTGACCGCCCCCCCTCACGCCGGTGGCGTCCATTGAAGAAGGCAGCTGGCGGGGTCGTGAGGGAGAATTAACGGTCCCGATGACCCCGCAAACACTACCGATCCCTTACAGCGCTGGTAGTGGCATATGAGCACTCACCGCCATCTGTGAATCTTAGGTAGGAATTGCCAATTCAGCATACATGGGCATTAGCCCACTAAGGATATCATGCCAGACCTCTAAGGCGGAGTTTAGTGCCCCCTACAATTGAAGAGTGAACACCTGCTTTCACAGGTCTACTCGGTTTAACTACATCAAGCCCCTGTCAATTTTTGTTCTGTAACTCAACTTCATGGGACTCCCCAGCTTACCACTAGTTGTCCGTGCTGAAATGTGCCACAGATTTAGCATTAGGGTTCCTTTTTTCCTATAGAAGTGTAAAGTTTGACAGATTACTGTAATGACTGTTTTGTCGCTCACTGAGTCATGCAGAACTGCTACTGCTGGTTTTTTTTTGTGTGTTCAGAACCTTGTTAGTGTGTGCTTGGCCTAATTGTAAAGAGATGCGTATAAAACAATGGAATGTATTCAGCCGCAGCTATAAGCTTTAATAGCAGTCTTTTTGGGGAGTAAACACAAATACGTGTACACAGGAACTACATTTTAAATGGAAGTGTAATTGCAAAATTTTACCATGATTGGCACCTGACAGCTTGCTCCAGGTTGGGCTCTTTGTTTCCTGTTTTGAAGAAAAGTACTATTCAAAACGTAGTTGATCATGTCTCATGTCATGTCATTGCTTGCTTTTGTTGGCTTGTTGCAAAATAAATGCCTGAAATACAAACAGGCTGCAAAAACTTTAGGCGTGGGTTTCATTCCTTTCTTAATTTGATCATTTTTACTTAATATAATAGTTTTAATAGCCTGAACTTAATGTCACCTTTGACCCAAACATTTTTGTTTTTCATAAGAGATTAGAGTATGGGCGTGCATGTAATAATAATCAGCGAAATAATTCAATTCAACCTTGAGTTGTGTTGTATGCAAATCCATTACTCTTTGAATATCCACAAATTTTTAATAGTTTATAGTCATGCAAACATAGCAGCATGGCCTCCGAGGCCGATCCAGCTTTCAAATCTCAGAGACTGTCATGCTTTGTAGACACTAGCCCATGCTGAGATATGCTGCGCATTCTTTCGCTTTCATCCTGCAAAATCGTACACTTGCAATCGATGTTAGAGTGTAGAAATGCATGAAAACTTGCAGTCAATAGCGGTACAGTGTCTGCCAGCAGAGCCTGCCGAATGCAACACTTGTGTTGGTTGCTAGCATCGCACTTGGGGCAGGTGAAGCATGCTTGCCTCACTGCAGTTGCCGCCAGTCGCACTAGATGCTGAGCCTGCCCTGTCCTGTTGTTTTGTGACTGTCCCTCCTTGTGTGTTGGTGCACTGCAGACGCTGGACACCAACCAGCAGATCGAGTATGTGACGGACGTGCGGCAGGCGATCCGTTTTGCGGCCAGCGACCTCAAGGGCCAGGAGTACCTGCCGGGCTTCTGCCAGGAGAAGGGCATCTCGCCCATCCTGCCCATCTTCCGCGAGGCCATCCTCATCGGAGTACCCGAGCTCAAGGAGCAGGCTGCACAGGGGCTTGGAGAGGTGAGGTCCCAGTGGCAACACGTGCCTCGAGCATGCTTCAGTGTCCATCCACTTGCTGCGATCTTAAGAGGAAGCAATAAACGCCAAAGCCAGGGTTGGCTGGGTGCCCTGTACTCTTCCCGCCGCTTGTACTTACTCTGTGACATCACATTGAGGCAGCTCTTTACAGTAGCTTAACCAAGCATTTTGTGTCAATCGCAAAATTTCAGTGCTCATTGTTTGTACACTGTTGTGCGTTTAAGCTGCTGCCCTTGATTGGTACGCTTTAGACAGTTCTAGTACGTTAGCATGCGACTGCATTTTTTCCGCTACGCAGCACAGCATGTGGGGTGAACTTGTTTGTCCACGCACACACAACTTTTTGGTTTATCCTCTTGGTGCCTCTTGTTTCGTTATATTCAATTGCTGTAACAAGGCTGTTGCGTTTGCTTTGATGGCGCATAAGCAGCTAAGGCTATCATGCACCAGCTGCAACGAAGTGAGCAGCATTATCATTATTATGTGATAGAGGCCCATGTCCTGTCACCATTGTCGCAGCTTGCCTGGCACCTGTTGTGTTTGGTGCATGGAAGAGCCAACTGCAACCTGCCATGGTTGGCAGGTGGCACTCTCCCTCTCCCTATAAAGACCCTCCTTCTAAAGATTCCATTCAATTCAAAAGATGTGTCTGGTGATGCACTGCACCGGCAGTCTTGCATTGTGTGTGGCAATGCATGGTATGTGTGGTCATGCAGGGCATCTCACAGTGATGTCATCATATGCTTTCAAGCCCAATTTTCAAGCCCCGATTGTAACGCATGCCCGATTTCGCACGCCCGATTTCGGTGACGAAAAAAAACTACAAGCCCCGCTTCTAACGTGCATGTGATTTCCGTGAACGAAAAGAATTTGCAAGAATTGTATTTTTATATGTTCTGGTGAGGCTGTTTACTCACTCAAACTTCATTCACTGCCACTCTCGGACAGCTCGTTCTAGCACTGTGACCACAACATCTCGTCTTCAGTGCCGTCTGTGGCATTAGAAATTCCGCATTTCTTGAATGCCTTCACAACCATAACTGATGGACAACCATAACTTTTTCAGTCTTTGCCAGTCGCGAACACAAGTCTCTGGCACACCAAAATGACGGGCAGCATGCCTATTGCCGTTTTGTTCTGCGTGCAGAATAACTTTGCGCTTAAGGCTATTCTTTTGGCGGACACTACATCTCTTCGTGGCCGCTGCATCCATTCTCAAAAAGGATATCACACGGAGAGCCCGCCGGACAGCACCACCGTCACGCTACGGACGACGCTATAGCTTGCTACTCACGACGTAAACGCAGCAAAAGTGAGGCGAGGTGGTTCGTCTCGTGAATTCTTTGGTGCTACGCTCGCTGACAGAAATGACAAGCAAAAAAAAAAGCAACATGGCTCCTGCGACGCAGAAAACAACGAGCAAAAGTGCTCCTATGGTTGCCAGCAATTAGTGAGCTCCCACATCGTATAATGGTGACTACGATGGGCAGCTATGGGGCAGTTTCGGTTTGCACCCGAATCCGACGCTCATGCGATTTTAAGACTTATTTTCCCCGAAAAAAGGTGCGCGTTGGAATTGGGTAAATACGGTAATTAGCTGTCCTCCAAGTTCTTACAGCTGCATGCCACACCAGCAGCCCCATGTATGTCAGGGGCAGTTGTAATTGCTTCTTTTGTTTAATGTTTTGCTTTCTTAAATTATTTGAAAACAGTGTTGACTTTGATGTTGAGAGTTTACTGTAGAATCACTTCAATAATCTGAGCTGTGTTGTGTTGACTGTTGCAACGAATAGACAGCTACTAATTTGAAAATTTACTGCCTCAGCTTCACATCTCTTGGCTGCAACAGAGGCTTAGGAGAGTATGGCATTGCACAAAAGCACCAATGCTACTAGTGTCATTGAAGCATTCCAAACATTCTTCCGCAGTTGCTTCCGGAGCGCATTTTTGAGTGACAGCATGGCTGAAGGTTTGCCGAAGGAAGTCGTGACATGGCGTTTCTCTTCTGCGACATCCCAGGTGATCCGGCTAACGGATGCTGCCTCCTTGCGGCAGTCGGTCATCAGCATCACGGGCCCCCTCATTCGTATTCTGGGTGACCGGTTTAGTTTCAGCGTCAAGGTGGCCGTGCTCGAGACCCTCGCCCTGTTGCTCGCCAAGGTCAGTGTTTTCCTTGTGCTGCTGTCGAGTGTTTAGGCTTGTGCGAATAATTATAACTTCAAATGCGCGGTATTCGAAAGAAGATTTCAGAGGCGAAACGCAAAAGGCGCCCGCGTGCTGTGCTTCAAATGCGTGGTATTCGAAAGAAGATTTCAGAGGCGAAACGCAAAAGGCGCCCGTGTGCTGTGCTTCAAATGCGCGGTATTCGAAAGATTTCAGAGGCGAAACGCAAAAGGCGCCCGTGTGCTGTGCAATGTCAATGCACGTTAAAGGTTAAAGATCCCCAGGTGGTCGAAATTATTCCGGAGGCCTCCATTACAGCACCTCTTTCTTCCTTTCTACTTTCGCTCCCTCCTTTATTCCTTCCCATGCGGCGCCGTTCAGCTGTCCACCGAGATATGCGAGACACGTACTGCATCATTTCCTTTTCTAAAAACCAATTTTCAATTTTCAACATGCGTGCTTTGTATGTGAGAATGAACACTAACAACTGGCTAGCGAGGCAATGCAGGAATGAATTCTTTTCCATGGATTCCCATGCGTATACTGTAGCCGGTCTGCTCATGCATTGTTTGCCAACCTGAGATAATGTCACGTGACAGCAAGCCAGTGAAGACAGGACGACATGACAGGTGGTGATGGAATGATTTAATGGCGGCAGCCCTGGCGCAAGCACTCCATGCTGCGCCATTGTAGACTTTGTCATCTTTTAGTGCTTGACAATGTTTGGAAACTAAAAGCTGCATGCCCCAGAGTGCTTCTAAATCAGTGTTTTATTGCTCCAAAGTGCCCCAGGTTGGGAAATTTTAGTGCTCCAGACTGCTCCTATATTGACGTTCCTCTGCACCAGTGCTCCAGTTTGAGAATTTTAATTCTCCAAAAATTTCTTCAAATTGCATTTCACCAGTATCATCACTGAATGGCTAGAAAACAACTCGCAAAAACCCGTTTTGCACCTCAGTAAATTTAATTCCTGAAAAAAATAGGCAATGGTCATCTGCTTTTAAAGGGACACCGAAGCACTTTTTCTGAAAATCAGGCTGGCAGCGGCATCCTATAGTTTTTCATGCTGTATACTCGAATATCGAATGCAAATAAGTCAGAAACAAGTGCGAAATGCCTTTTTTAGCAGAAATATCCAGCCTGTGCCATGGTACATACTGTGGGGCGCGCTGTCGCCGTTGATTGGTCAAGAGGTCGTGACGACACGTTGAGGACCGGAGAAGCTGCCAATATGGATTCGATGCTGCGTTGAGCGCAGATTGCAGCTTTCCGTGGAGTTGTAAAAGCGAATATGGCAACAATTTTTCCACTGACCTCCAAAGAAAAAGGTACTATATAGTTTGTTCATTCCATGTATCACCTAGAACCAAAAAAGACGCAGTCAAAAAATTCTACGCCTAGCACAAGGATACACCAGCATACAAGATGCGTGTGAAGAAACCGAGTAAGGTTTCCTTACTCTGTTTCGAAACGTCATATTTTTTTGCAAAAACTTGGTTGGCATTCATTTCGTTCTTAAAGGGACCATGCAAAGAATTAAAAGCCGCTTGTAAATGTTAGAAGTGATGCTCGAAGCATTGACACCAAGTATGAGTCTTCGGAACTGAGCCGGCAATTTATTATGAATTTTTAAAAATCATGTTTTTTAAAATTCGCGGGCCATTTGGTGTCTTCGTAGGGAGCCATTTTAGAACCAAAATTGGGAAAACAGACGTCACTAGTCCCATGACGTCGGCAGGCCACCACACGCTGTCATTCGCTCGAGCCGCGCCAGCTACGACGTCATGGCCACACTTCCGGTAGCCGTGAAAATCGTCTGCTCGAGCCGCCGCGCGACCCCCTCGGGCAAGCGCGAGCCAGCTAGGCATTGCCTTCGCGCGTATGGTTTCAATTTACCTCTGCCGCCTCTTTCTGTCGCGAGTTCGGGAGCCAAGAAAGCACAGAGACTGGAGAGACACTGCTCCTCGGGAGTGCGACAACCGGAAGTCGTAAACCGAACGTCAGCGAATGACGTATTCATGGGCGGAGCCCAGTCCCGGAGCTGTTTTCTTTATTTTTTTATGGTGCCCCGCGCGTACGAGTTGAGGGGGGAGAGGAGGAGCGTGTTTTTTAATCGTCTATAACTTCGTTGTTATTGATGCTAGCTCAAAAATTCTTGCGCTGGGGTGACGAGTGATGGATTGCCTATCTTTATGTAATCTCAATAAATTTATTTCATAGTCTCTTTAAATTTGTATCCGAAATCAGACATACCTCTGTTGAACGCTTACATTTTAATTGCTTACCTGCGATTATAGTGACGAGACAGCAACAGGTGGAAAAAAAACAAGATGCTGCATATGAGTAGTTTCAATGCTTGCTTGCTTGGACACATCGAACCGAGCCTTGAGTACGCTTCAAGTGGTCTGGCCGCGCCTAAGCTGAGGAGAGCGACACAAGCTTGAGCCTCTATAAGGTTTCTGCAGGGGCTAAGTGAGCATGTTTCTGCGTTCATAAGAGGCACCTCTTCGGAATGGTGACACGCCTCTCGTGCGCGAGGAAATCGAAGGAACTGTGTCATGGTTCAGCCGGGCCTTTTGACAGAAATCACTAGGGATCACATTAGGGACAAGCTCTGCATGCAGGCGCTCTCACGAAAGTGCTTTGGAGCTGCCGCTGTCGACTGATCTGCCTCTTTTCGTAGGTTGGGGTGCAGCTGAAGCCATTCCTGCCACAGCTGCAGACCACCTTCCTGAAGGCCCTCAACGACGGCAACCGGCAAGTGAGGCTAAAGGCTGCCGTGGCCCTGAGCCACCTTATTGTCATCCACACACGCTGTGATCCAGTCTTCCAGGAGCTTCACAACTCGGTCAAGAGTCAAGACGACCCCTCTGTCAGGTCAGTGCCACCGATGTGGGATTGTTGCCATTATGCTCTGTTGGCATTTTTTTGCTTTATTGATTGTAATTTTTCCGCTAAAAAAAAAAACGATGAGGCCGGCAACAAAAGTACATTAGTAGTACCCAGCAAAGTCGAGCTTGCTTATCAAAATGAAATGGAATGGAGCAAGAAGTAAACCTTCCTGTTGAGTGCTCTATTTGTAGCTTGTAGATCTGGGATAGCTGGTGTAGCTTGTACATTGTATATGGTACAGTGGAACCTCGATTATACGTCCCCCGGTCATGCGACGACCCGCATTTTACGACGAATTTGTGCGGTCCCAGCAAAACCCCCATAGAGACAATGCATTAAAAACCTCGGTTATACGACGCAAATTTTAGAAGGACCCCGCTTCTACGACGGCTAGCTCGTACCGTCCGTCAAAAAAGGTCGTTAGCAAACGCAGGCCGGGATGTACCGTATTTTCGCGATTCTAAGCTTCCCCCCTATTTTCGGAAAAAAATTTCTGAAAAAAAAAAACTTTGCATGCGAATCTAAGCACCCCCGTTTTTGCGCGGAAGAGAGCGTTGCCGAGGCCGCCAAGTGCACTTGCTCTCTTTTTCGTCGAGCCTGTGCAATCGGAGTCCCAAGGAGGCGCGGCCTGCGTGTTGTTGTTGCGACTGAGAGAAGGATGAAAAGGAAAGCACACGGGCCCGCCTACTGGCATGAGCCAAGCCACCACCGCTGCCGAGGAGAGTTAAAAGATCAGAGGAAAGATAAAGAGAAAAGATAAGACGCGGTCGCAGCAACAGATGCGTCCGCAGGAGCCGACGCTGATGAAAGAACAGATAAGCGGGCGAGGCCGCGCTCGCGGCTCGCCCAAGCGAGGACAGCGGCGTCCACGGCGCTTTTTGTAATGGAAGTAATGGATGCTTGTGCCCCACGATAAAACTTCCGACGAAGAGGAAGTGGACAACGATGCAGAGGTTTGCGCTCCCATTCCTAGTTACGCGGACGTGTTGCAGAGCGTCGACAACATCCGGCGCTTTGCTTGCCCGCGCGACGATGTTGGTGACCTACTGCCGGACGTGGCAGCCCTTGAAAGAAAGTTGATACGCCGAGGTTGGGCAAAGGTGCAAAAAAAAAAAATTACCGATTTTTTTTAAACGGTAATAAAGATTTTTTTGCAAATCTGTTTCAAACAAATGCTGGGTTTTGTCTTTTTTAATCTGATTGGCGTACTTGCCGCGGGCTTGAAGCCGGTCAACAGTTTTCGGCGCAAGGCCGAGCGCCACTGGCCGCATTCTTTGATTTTCGATTATACGATACCCGGATTATACGACGGTTTCGCGCGGTCCCCTGAACGCCGTATAATCGAGGTTCCACTGTATAGCGATATAGTGATAGCCATGCACAGTGGCTGTTGGGATATCTTCCTTAGTTCGCTACGAGGAGGTCAACCTCGCATGTTCAAGGACAGCCCAAAGCAGAAATAAAACTGAAATTAATAGTGAAACTTACCTAAAGGAGCGTCCGTTTATGTGTCCACCTGCGTGGACAACAGTATGAAAATAAGAGAGTGTAAACATTTTTTTCCCCCACACGATACAAGACTAGAACTGTTTGCTGGATTCAATGGTCACTGCGCCCTCTCTGTCCTCTGTTTACGTTACTGCTCCGTCCTCTGTTTACGTTACTAATGTAGTTTCTGATATGCATGAAGTTGCAGACAGGCCCTACTGCAGCTTGCTTTTTGCCCTTTCTGACCTGTTTGCGAATTTGCTCTAGAGTGCAGCGGAAGCGCGTTACAAAAAACTCCAGCAAAAAAGATATAATCCTGGCCTTGTGAGCTGTAGTTCGTGGGCAGAACGAAACAAAAGTCTGCAGTGGTACCGTATTTACCCGCATAATAGGCGGACTCTCATAATAGGCGCACCCCTAGTTTGGTCGCGAAAAATCAATTTTTTTATTTCCATGCACAGTAGGTGCACCCCGAACTTGGCACTGTGATCAATACTGTATTTACGCGATTGCAAGCCGACGCCTCGCCTCGCCGCCCTTTGCGTTGGTGTTGTACGAGGAATGAGAGGTGAGGAAACCGGGCATCTTAAGGGCAACTGCAGCACTTTTTTGAGAATTTCGCAATATTCAAGGATCGAAATCTATATAGGTTGTAGGTAAAGCGTGCCAAGGGACGTAATCACGATCGAATTTCGCGTTCTCCTCAATGCACCGGAGGAGTGCATGGCATGTAAATTGAGCGTGACGTCACGGAAGATATGATTTCAAATTACCGCTGTTGTCAGCCACACCCTGCCCTGACTCGTTAGACGCTGCCAAACAACTCTCGGCAGGGTTTGCCGTCGGTGGCATTGGTTTCTTTCTTCGAAGCAGGCGTTTGTGTGTTGGAAATGTACCGATACCTTCGATGACGTCATCATGCGCCCCCCATTTGGCGTTGTGCGCTGCGGAGAAGCTTGAAGGGTGTCGCGATTTTAATCGGCGATTACCTCACTTTTCAAGTGCTAGCTCAAAAAGACTTCGCATGCTTTACGTGCAAGTTTCACACGTTCGACCCTCTTAAGCTCACTGATTTCTAAAACGTATGCAGTTTCCCTTTAAGCTTCACCTAACCTTGTGCAGGGAGACGATGCTGTATGCGCTGCACCGTGTGGTGGCGGTGGCGGGCCACAAGATGTCGGACCTGATGCGGCGGAGCGTGACGGCCAGTGTGAGCGTGTACCTGAGCAGCTCAGAGGACGGCTGCCGCACGGCTGCCGCCGGCTGCCTGGGCTCCCTCTGCCGCTGGCTGCCACCCGACGAGCTGGCCGTCTTTGCTCGGGAGCACCTGCTCAGTGAGCGTTCTTTCTCTCTTTCCTTCGAAGCTTGCTCCATAGTGGGCAGGTTATTAGAGCGCACTGTTGTTTACACATTGTGTCAAAAGTTTGGAGCCCAGGGGGTTCTCTTAAGGGAGGGGATGAGGGGATCGCAGGCAACTTTTCTATTTTTTGACTTCGAGTGATGAAATTTGGCGCACTGGCTTAAAACAGCATCAAACAATCAGATATAAAGTTTCACAATGACAGCTTCAGTGGGTTCTCTTTTATAATTGTTTATATGTTGTCCCCCATGCTGCTTGCTTGTGGAAAGCCTAGCATGACAAAAAAACAGTCTACAGGTCTGTAAATGCTTTTAATATTTACTAAAAAGTGTGGTGTAGATCCTAGTTGAAATCAAGAGGAAGAAATGGGCTTGGGCAGGGCATGTAATGCGAAGGCAAGACAAACCGCTAGTTCTTAAGGGTAAAGTACAAGGAGTGGATTCCAAGAGAAGGCAAACACAGCAGAGGGTGGCAGAAAGTTAGGTGATCAGATAACTGGCGAAGGACAGGGTTAATGGGAGAGACATGGGAGAGGCCTTTGCCCTGCAGTGGGTGTAGTCAGGCTGATGATGATGATGATGTGTTGTAAATCAAGACTTGATTTGTTTAAAAATTTCTCTGCTCTTTTTTCAAAGGACACAATGTGCACCGTCTCTTTATGTTTAGAATGTATCATGCTCCAATTACCGTGTACAGTCGACGACCGATTTTTCGGACTCTCTAGGGACCGCGAAAACGACCGAAAAATCGGGCAGTCCGGAAAATCAAATTTCACCGAAAAAATCGCGAACTTATTACCACTATGCCGGAGAAAGCGGCCAATTGTATTGCACACATTCTAAAGCTCCTCATGACTATATTTCGCCGCGCGAAATACCGTATAAACGCGTATAAGGGCCGCACTTTTTTTTTTTCCAGATTCGAGGGCCAATTTTCGGGGTGCGGCCCATACACGCGATATGCAAAAAAAAAAATTAATTAAAAACACACCAACCAGGGAATGAGCGACATTTATTCTACGTTCAATCGTCACTCGCGAAGTATTTAGACTCCTGAGCTGGTGCTGCGCCCTGGTGCACGCTCATCCCAAAAGAAGCCGCGCAGAATGTCCGCTGTCAACGCGTAGCCGTTGTTCCGAAATTCCATCACATAGAGGAGCAGCTCTTCTTCCAGTTCAGGAAACTCGCACGGCTTGACTCGGAAAGCGCGCTTTTTGCAGCTTGTGTTTCTCTTTTGGTTGCACCATCATCGGACGCACTTCTCGGCCACGTCGAATTTCCCGCCCGCCGCACGCTTACCGACCACGTTCGAGAGCTAACTCCCAGCCGTGTAGCTTAAGGTGCTTGCCCATCGCGCTAAAACTGTGAAGCTCGGCGGCAGCACGCGAAAGCCACTATCACGGCGAACGCGCTAACACGCATGCTAACACGCCACGAAAGGCTGGAGCTGGCGATACTGATGCCGATGTGAACAGCGGAAAATCGCGACCGAGAAAAATGTTGATAATGATCACGGCGCCATCCATAGATGGCACTTGGAAGCTCCGGTGCGCGCGCGTGGCCTCAGCGAACGGCGCAGCGCCGGAGCAGATCGCAGCCGCGATAAGATCCGGCGGCGCGATAAGATCCGGCGGCGCGCCCGAAGCGCGCTTCGATCGCGGAGTCCACGGCGTGCGCGTAGCCTCCGCGACCAAGCGCTCCACGATCGTATTCGCGTTCCGTATTCGGGACTAAAGACTCGGCACAGATGAGTTCCGTGAACTCAGACTACGGTTCAAGTTCGTGCGGCGGAAGACATTCAAGGACAGTACGAATTCGAAAACACGCGTGCGCAATGTGCCGACTCGCGCAGAATTTCAGCGTCGCCAGAGGCTCCCTTTAAGCTTGAATTTCGTTTTGTTTTATCAAGTTTTCGATATCTCCTGCAGTCTGAATTAATGAGGTTCCACTGTACACATTATATGGCGGCTTGGGTACTGGCGGCGAGTGCGAACGAGGTCCGAAAAATCGAGTGGTCAGTTGCGGTGCGTCCGAAATTTCAAGCGCTCTTACACATTGGCTCTATGGGCCATGTCGCGGTGCCGCGAAAAAGTCCGAATAATCAAGCATGTCCGAAAAATCAGGCGTCCGAATTTTCGGTCGTCGACTGTAATAAAAACATGTGAGCCTAAATGGTAAATCTGAGACTGTCTTGACGCAGACCACATTTCAGTGTTCACAACAAAACAAACGGGGTAAAAACCCATGCACCCATTGCTGTGCTACGCTTTCCACGAGCAAGGTATTCAGCCTGAAACAAACTTTCGAGAAAACAAGCCTGAAAGTTCTAAGCTAGCACACACTGTGTATGTGCAGATGCCAACAAATATATTTATTTGGAGTGCTTAGAGTTTATTTTTAAGTGAAATATTTCAGTACAACATAGAAACAGTGTTGGAGATGCCGAAAAGTGTACTTTTCAAAAATCGACTTTTTTTCCAATTTTTGTGATCTGATCTTCTCATCCCCACATAAATGCAACGCCTGTGCAATGTCAGAATCGCATTTATGGACAACAGATTGTAGTTCGAGGCGTGTTAAAGGGCAACTGCAGCACTTCTTTGAAAGTTTCACGATATTCAAGGATTCAAATCTATGTAGGCTGTAGGTAAAGCATGCCAAGTGTTTTTGCACTAGCATTTAAAATAGTGACGTAATCGACGATTGAATTTTGCGCTTCTCCTCAATGCACCGGAGGAGTGCAGGAAAACTCAGCGTGACGTCACGGAAGGTATGATTTCAAATTACCGCTGTCGTCAGCCACACCCTACCCTGACGCGTTAGACGCTGCCAAACAACTCTCGGCAGGGTTCGCCTTCGGTGGCGTTGGTTTTTTTCCTTCAGAGCAGGCGTTTGTGCGTTGGAAATGTACCGATACCTTCGATGACGTCATCATGCGCCCCCCACTTGGCGTTGTGCACTGCGGAGAAGCTTGAAGGGCGTCCGGATTTTAATCAGCGATTACTTCACTATTTAAAGTGCTAGTCCAAAAAGACTTCGCATGCTATACCTGCAAGTTTCACACATTCGACCCTCTTAAGCTCGTTGATTTCTAAAACCTATGCAGTTTCCCTTTAAATGAGCAAGAACAATTGCAACAGTCGGAGGTACATGACGTTGTAGGTGTTGCACACCTGTTGATGCCTGCGGCAGGACACAATATTAGGCTTGTAGCCAAGCAGAGAAAGGTAAAGAAATGAAGGGCTTGTTAGAATACCGTATTTACTCTCATAATTTGTGCACTTTTTTTTCTTCAAATTAGAGTTTCAAAAAGGCGGTGTGCAAATTACATGGAGATTTTGTGAACTCGTCTTATTGAATCTTATTGAAAGGGGATGCAGCGTTCAGCAAAGATTTTTTTTAGTGATGTATTTGCATGAAGTTTTTTGATCGTGTTAAATATAGTTTTGTGACAACTGTCGCAAAATTTCACTCTTATAGAAAATTTCCTAAATTTTTCCTCTGAATCTTGTGAAATGGTTTAGGTTTAGGGAGCTTTAACGTCCCAAAGCGACTCAGGCCATGAGGGACGCCGTAGTGAAGGGCTCCAGGAATTTCGACCACCTGGGGTTCTTTAACGTGACCTGACATCGCACAGTAGAATCTTGTGAAAAGGTTGCAGAGTTCGGAAAATGTGACCGAAGCCTGGTTTAAAATTCATTGCATTCCTACTGGCCTCCTACAGGTCAAGACATTCTCAGAATTTTTTTTTCACAAAGCACGAATTTGGGTACTGAATTTTTTGTGATGCAGTGCCCGTTGACATCAGAAGTGTTGCATTTTTGGGCGAGTTGGTACTTCCTACTTTTGAAAATAATAGTGCGCAGACGTGTGCATGTGTGTGTCCCCTTTCATGTCCTGTTTTCTGTGTGCACAATTATTTTCAAATGTTCATCGACATATCTGGAGCGAGAAGAAAATTTCATGCAAGAAGTTTAAAATTCTCAAATTTGAAAAAGAAAGAATGTCTTGACCTCGACTGTGCTCCTAGGAGTGCAGTAAAACAAACGGGCCGCCGCGGTCGCTCAGTGGTTGTCGCGCTCGGCTGCTGACCCGGAAGACGCGGGTTCGATCCCGGCCGCCACGGCCGAATTTCGATGGAAGCGAAATTCCGGAGGCCCAGGTACTGTGCGATGTCAGTGCACGTTAAAAAACCCCAGGTGGTCGAAATTATTCCGGAGCCCTTCACTACGGTGTCCCTCATAGCCTGAGTCGCTTTGGGACGTTAACCTCCAGTAAACCAAACTCGAAACAAACAGGGTCGAAACAAGTAATGTAGTCGGAGAGAAATACCCTCCGGAAGGTGAGTATCCAGGCGGAAAACCTTAATGGGGCAAAACACTCATTGTTCCAGAATTTCTACACAGTGCACAGCCACTGCGGTCCATGAAACAATTTTTTAGAGTACTTCCTGGTCGATTTCAAAAATGAAACTTTGGGACTGGATATAAAAAGCGAGGCATGCAAGCGGATACAACAACAAAAAAAAAAATCAATTGGATCGTTTTTTTATATATATTTTTTTTTTAATTTCAAAGCTGCGTCCCCCCACGTAAAAGGTCCTGAACTGTTCAGGTTATCAGGATGATATGAAGTGGAGCCGTCTGCAGTTGTTTTCTTTCTGCAAATTGACAGTGCCTCTTATACCCCTGTCACACGGGCACTTTCGATCCTCATTGAGTCAATGCTCATCGAACTCAATGCAGATCGACGGTTGTCACGCGGTCACTTTCAAGTGCAACCGAGCTCGATCCTGCTTGACTCGATGCCGGCCCCTCAAGAGTGCTTGAGGTTCCAAGCACAATCGAAAGCACTCTCACTCTCACGAAGCTATAAAAATAAACACTAGTTAACAAAACAAAACTACAAGTGTTGCTGTTGTAATTGATTAAAATGCAAGACAGAACATTTTCAGGCACTATGCCTGCTTATGTGCAAACATATTTATAAATAATCTCGACACCACGCTCCAAGTTTCTACGTCAGTGTAAACAACAAAAATGGCGTCCTCCTGCTCGTCGACGCGCAACTGATGGAGAGAGCGCGAGACAGCCGCTCTCATCGACTGCTGGCTAGACCGCCTAGATAATTTGCGGCGCCAGAAGAGAAACGCCGTAGTCTACACAGAAATCGCGGAGGCGTTGCAGCCCCTCGGGTTCCATCACACAACAACAGAGGTAAATAGGTGCATCGCACGTCTGGCTACGGATTTGGCTGCCGCTGCCCCCGACTGCACAGTGTTGCCGGACATCACCTTGTTATGGCTGTTGGAGGAACAATTGGCGCCACCTAACACACATGAGTGAAACTTCTCAAGGAGCATTGAAAATGCCCGTGTAGCACCGGATGTTTCAAGCGTGCTGGAAAATCTCGATGCAGATCGAGTTCAATGAGCATCGAAAGTGCCCGTGTGACAGTGCCTCTTAGTGGAGTGCCAGAGTGCTCTGCTTGCTTTGAGTAGCACCACCTGTGTCGCACCGGTGTTTTGAAGGCTTTCAAAGCGATTTGAAAATTCTGAATTTCCAGAGCCCTTCACTACGGCGTCCCTCATAGCCTGAGTCGCTGTGGGACGATTAAACCCCCATAAACCTTAACCTTGTGCCATGCCCTGTGTGTTGCATGCAGGCGACGACCCCAGTGAGGACTGGACGCTGCGACATGGGTGCAGTGTGACCCTCTCGGTGGCCCTCAAGCAGGCTCCCGAGCGGATTCTCACGGACGACTGGAGGGATCGAGTAGTCAAGACCCTCATCAAGTACATGACTGCTGACCGGGTGCGTCACTCCACTAGTGATAACCACGCAGCGTTTCAGGGGAGAGCCCTGCTCATGTATGGTAGCTGGCTTTTCACAATGAGGATAGGTTTTCAGCAGACTTCATCGATTTCAGGATGCGTCTCATGTTGGGTTCGGAGCGTAATATAGCGCGGCTTTTTTTTTCCCCGCTGCTCCTTCTGATGGCTGCAGTGAGCTTCAGCATGCTTGCTAGCTGCTGGGAGCCTTTTGACCTCATTGAGGCCCTGCGGTGCGCACTGGGAATGGCAAGAAGGCAGCACAGGCCATTGAGAAAGAGATGGCATTGCAAGAGTGGAGTAGGGAAAGGAACGAAGGGGGAACAGGCTCAGGACCAGGCAGCGTGAAACACGTAGACTGGGTGCATTAACGCGGGGGTGGTTTTGCTGCACTTTTTGATAGCGTTTCTAAAGTGTAGCCTCCCAAAGAATAGAGGTTGAAGGGCGCCGCTGTATTGGACTGTGTTCGTAGAACAGGAAAGAGTTCAGGATTATTCTCCACCACACTATCCCCACTGTTCAGAAACCAGTTTTTTGTGGTTCATGAAAAGGTGTAAATCAACATATCTGTTGCTTTTGTATTGTTTAGTGCTGACCCCGTTTTTTTTTTATCCCCAAGCCCTTGTGTAGTTGTCTTGAACAGGATGATGAAGTATAGTTTTGTAGTCATAACTTCTGAAAAAATTTTCATGAGCCTCAAACTGCCCTTTCATGTTATATTCATGGTCACGTTATACACATGTAATTGCGATATTTCAAAAAATGTGACATGTTTTTCTCTCGAGGAAACTTGCTTTTGCTGCAAAAAGCCAAAATTTTGTGGTGCAGAGGATTTGGAACTTGAACACTACCTCTCCTGGCAGAGATTACCTAATCATGAGGATGACTGCAAGGTCTCATTGTCCCGAGGCTGCCAAATAATTTGTGCTGCTATAGTTGCTCAAACTTCCTGAAGGGAAGAGTCACCTTGGCATGCAAGACTAATAATACAGTAAAACCTCGTTAATTCGAACTCTGTTTATTCGAAATCCCACGTAATTCGAAGGTTTTCGGCGGTCCCAACAGTTTCTATGCAAAATTTGCCGGATAATTTGAACAGCCAGCGCACCCCTCTCTGGATCATATGTAGGTTTAAACCATGGCCTCCGTGATTCGCGTAAAGAAAAATGTGTTGCCAGTCTCTGAGGCCAGTATAGTCGAGTTGCCGGAGTGGCAGCCAGGCGGCACTGTAAATCAATTTTCGGTTTCCGGTGGTTTGTTGTGCCTCCGGAATCTGCACAGTCGACTACCAGTCTCAGAGGCTAGCTTTAGTTGACAAAGCAACAACCAGGTGCCGTTAGGTCACAATTTTTCTGGCTCCGTTTCCATTGTTTGTCTAGCTCGTGGCAGGCGCTGCTCGTAGTGTTTTGAATGTTCAGTGCCGCGATCAAATGTGTTCTGTGTTCAGGCGCGTTTATACTTCGACGTAGCGTGCGCTCGCGCGGCACGGCTATGACCGCGGACGTGTCCGGCGGCTTCGGCGCACTCTGACCGCACCGGGGAGCATGTCTCTATTTCGCGCCGAGCGCACCGAAGCCGCCCACCCAGAATGCACTGCGCACGCCTCCCGCGCCACTCCTCCCTCTACTCCCTTCCCACTCGCCTCCTCTCCCAGGCGGCGTGTCGAACGAAGAACGTTCTGCGCTCGCGTTGGAGCTCTGCTCCAAGCAGTGCCCCCAATCAAAGGGTGGCAGAAGAGCGAGCGTACCCCCCCTCCCGTAGCCACAAGTAGCAGTCGCGTCGGAGCGCCTGGCGTAGCGTCGCCGATCTGACGTATCCGACCACAACCGGCTCTCGCCCGCGCGCCGAGAACGTTGGAGTATGTACGCACCTCTAACTACTGCGCCAAGCAGTCGTGCATCGATGACTACTTCAAGTGACCGTTTTTCAGGCAAAATAAAGGTGCAGTGTTGATGCAGCCTTGTTTCGTACGTTTATTTCTCATTTTTCGTCGATTTTTGATAATTCGAAAACCCGGTTAATTCGATGATTTTTCGCGGTCCGATGGACTTCGAATTAACGAGGTTCTACTGTATGCAGTAAAACACGATTAATTCATAATTGTTAGGTTTGAAGTAAAGTCTCGTAGCTTGTGGCTCTGCCTCACTTCCCTTGGCAACACCAGCTGTCACCCGCACATCAGCCAGGCAACGTCACTGTTTTGGATGCTGATTGGCGAGTTGCCGGTGTTTTCTTTCATGTTTTTCTTCTCTTTTTTGTTGCTTTGGCACCATTTCCTTCACTTTCGTCCGCATGGTTCGGTCCTCCCAGTGTGCCGAAACTGCGTACTCGTCACATGTGGTTTTCTGTGTGTGCAGTGAAGCCTCCTTATGTGCGGCTGTGCTGGTTACGATGGGCGTGACTCCACCACTTCGCGCATTAAAAACACTGGAGTTCTTTACTATTTAGGAGCAGTTTTGTTTTGACACACCCAATAGTGTGCACGCAGTAAAATATTGATGGAAACATGGAAAATGGTCACTACAGCACTGTTCTTATCTCTAAAGCTTGGGCACTCATTGCCCAGTCTTTCACAGAATAAGTTGACCGTGATGCAAGGGGTTCTTAATTTTTTTTTCTTTCAGGTCATTCAGTAGTTCAAACTTTGAAATGCTCCTAACATTTTTCCGGCCCTGTTGTTGTTTTAATGTAGTTTCAAAGAACAGGGCAGTTCAAAGGCAACCAACTTGTTCTGTTTTATTTATTTTAGGAACTTGAAAGGTGTGATCATGAAAAGGGCTCGCCTTGAGCTTCAAATCATGCAAGTTTTAAAGGTGCACTGAGGAGGAATCTGAACTCATATTTTTACCGCTGGAACTCGATCTACACGTTCCGGGTGTTCTTGGAAACTTTGAATTATTGCCCTGTGCAGCTGATTTCCCTAATTTAAATCGGATTAACATCGGGCTCCCGCCGTTTTTTTTTTTAATTCCCCGCAAACGGTGGGAGGAGTCGACCAACCTTTCACCCAGTCCCGTGGCAGCTTGCCGCTCTGCCATCGGCGGAGTGATACGCAGTGATTGGCGAAAGCAAAGAGTCCGCGCATATTTTTGAATTCCGTGGGCCTAATTTGCAGCTATGTAGTCTCTGACTAGACCTATTTATTCACGGATACCTAAAAGAAACAAAATAAAAGCGAAAGCAAAGTCTCGACGCAACTGCCTGAAAGGCATTCCATGTGTTGGTCGACTCCTCCCACCGTATGCAGGGAATTAAAAAAAAAAAAGGTGGGAGCCAGACGGTAACCCCATTTAATTAGGGAAATCGGCCGCACAGGGCAATGAACCAAAGTTTCTAAGAATGCTGGGAATGTGCAGATCGAGTTCCCGTGGCAAAAAGATGAGTTCAGATTCCTCTTCAGTGCACATTTAATTTGTCAGAAGGGAACCTGTGAAAAGCAGAACATAAAATGGTAAATGAAAAGGAATGAGCGCAGAGGACGGGCAGTGACTTGCGTTCCTTTTATTTTGTCGTTGTTGTTCAACCGTGGCCACTCTACAGGCGAGTGCCTTGTCTCGCTGAAATGGTGCTCTTGGTGTGAAGCCTGTGAGTTTGTGAGCGTCCCCCTCTGTGTGCAGGTGCCGATCGTGATTGGCGGTGTGCGTGGCACGGGCCACTGCCTGCGCCACATGCTCACCAACTCCGAGGAGCTGCCACAGGTGCTGCTGACAACATTCTCCAAGGTGCGTACTCCTCCAGGCCCATCCACGTGTGTTTGCTTGCAGCCACTGGAAGCCAGCATAGTGCCTTGGAATCCAATGTTGCACTGCTATGCAGTAAAGTAATAGAAAGGAAACTTTGTGCTGCGCAGAAAGCTAGAATAGGGAATACCCACGCCAACAGCATGTTTCTTTCCAGTGACGCACAGCTCAGAGGATGCACAGCTTTCTTGCCTTCCGCAGGATGACCTTGCGCTGACTGCAGCTGCTGCTGGTTGTCGCGCGAAATTCGCTAATCGATTACAACGGCTTAGACACAGGCCTGCATATTATATATACGACTCTATATTATATATTATATTACAGTCGATGACTGATTTTTCGGACTCTCTAGGGACCGCGAAAACGACCGAAAAATCGGGCAGTCCAGAAAATCAATTTTCACCGAAAAAATCACGAATTTATTACCAATATGCCGGAAGAAGCGGCCAGTTGTACTGCACACATTCTAAAGCTTCCCATGACTATATTTCGCTGCGCGACATACCATAGGAACGCGTATAAGGGCCGCAATTTTTTTTTTGTCCAGATTCGAAGGCCAATTTTCAGGGTGCGACCCATACATGCGATGTGCAAAAAAAAATTTTTAAGTAAAAACACACCAACCAGGCGGTGGCCGAATTTCGATGAAGACGAAATTCTAGTGGCCCATGTGCTGTGTGATGTGAGTGCACGTTAAAGAACCCCAAGGTGGTGGAAATTTCCCGAGCCCTCCACTACGGCGTCCCTCATAGCCTGAGTCGCTTTGGGACGTTAAACCCCAATAAACCAAACCAATCAAAGCCGTGACCCGGTTGAGGGTGTCCAGTTGTTCCCAGTGCTGACGTGCTCCTCCTCTGCCTTCGCACAGTGCCTGAACCACAGCAGCAACGAGGTGAAGCAGCTGGTGGCGCAGACGGTGCAGTGGCTGTCACGCTGCCTGGACGGCGCCCAGCCCGTGCCTGCGCAGCTCCTCCGCAGCCTGGTGCCCCAGCTGGTGAACGGCACCAAGGAGAAGAACACCATGGTGCGCGCCAACAGCGAGTACGCCCTGGTCGCCCTGTTGCGACTGCGCGCCTCCACCGAGGGGCTTGAGGTAGGCCTTCCTCTCTCCTTCACATCCACATGCAGTGCATGAGGTAGCATGGGTGGGAGCTGAATCGTCGTTCATCATGCGAGAGTGTTGTGTACGTTGTGGCCCGAACAAGCGTATAGCAAGCTCATAAGCACCTAATTGAGTTGGAAACGGCTCGTTTGTTGCTCTGTCCTGGTGACATGTGGCACTTCTGGTAGTAATAACAATCTTTATTTGCACACTAAAAAAATGGCGTGCAAAACAATGCGCGAGTCTGAACCTAGTCTCAACCTAGAAGAAGAACACCATGCACCTGCCAGAGTCATGTTGCACACACAGCAATACCCGGCTTTACCTAGCAGAGTGACGCTTTTTTTGGGGGTTATTCGATAATTTTAAGCTTGGATAATTCAGACATATTTACCTGTCCCTTGAATTTTGAGTTAATGAGGTGTTGCTGTAGTGTATTTGGGTCCAGGTTTAACGGTACACTGTATTGGAGCAAAAAATGGTTGCGCTTTATGAGAGTGTACAGTAATGTGGGATATTTTTGAATTGCTTTGAGCTGCTCTAAGAACATTTATTGCATCTGCTTGTGGTCAGGAGTTGCGTGGCCGCATGGATGACTCTCTCTGGTTATTTCAGGAGTGCCTGGCGATACTAGACCCAGGCGCCAAGGAATCGCTGCAGGACGTCTACAACAAGGTGCTGCGCAAGGTGGCTTCTCATCCAGAGCCAAAGGAAGAAGATCTCGACGATGGCATCCTCTCCTGATCGTCTCTGCCCTCCCCTCCTCCCCCTCCCTCGACAATGCGCAGAATAAAAAAAAAATGTGTGTAAAGTTTACCCTTTTCCCCTTTGTTTTCAGTGTGTTGCAGTGGTGTACTTTTTCTAGCTGTGTTTTGGAGTGCAGTATTGCTACAGAGAACGAGAAAGAAGAGGTTTTATATGATGTGGTATTCGTAGCTTATTCTGACTTCTCATAGAGGTTCCGAATAAATAAGTCTTTGATCGCAGTTGCCCAATCACGCATTGTGGGAAACCAGGCCAAAGACTTGCAAATGTTTTACTGCTTCTTGCTATGCACAATAGTTTCTACTCTCTCTCTCTCTCTCTGTGCGTGTGTGTGTGTGTGCGTGTCCGTGCGTGCTCATTAGAGGTTCTGCAAGTGTTGGTTAGAATGTCTGTACTTTGCCACCTTAAAGGGGCCCAGAAACACGATCTTAGTTGATTGTTTTGCCTGTTGGTCGCATACAGTGAGTTATAATGGTGCTATTAGCGATGGTAATAGTGCGTATATTCCGTTTTTTAATATTTTAATGTCCTCCCAAAAACAAATTCATGGCTCTGATGGTGTCGCCACACAGTGACGGGTTTTTAGCAGCGGATATGACATCACCTGGCGCGAGCTTGATGATCGGACAAACAGTAAATATACGCAAATTGTGTGAATAAATAGAGACACATTTTGTCACCCGTCTGCGTTTTATATTAGATCAACAAAAACAACTTGTTTGTCTTAGATAAAAGCCCTGCAAAGCAAGTAAAATAAAAATACACCACCAGGGGCGCTCTGACATGGAAACGACGCTGCCAGTCTCAGCAAGAACGAGTTACAGAGAGCAGGCAACCATGGAGTGCAAACTTCCACGACGTGCTCAGGCAGGCTGTTTTGATTGGTTGCGCCAAGTGCCGTCATTGGGAGAGCGGAATAGGAGTGGGAAGCCCCGCCAAAATCGAGTTGAGGGCAGCGTTTTGTTTGCTTGTATTTTGAAATTTCTTCATTGAATAACTCCCGTTCCTGTGCATCAATTCCTGTAATTCTTTTTAAGTCAACATCTGTGTGACATAAAGAACCCACCTGGAGTATTGCCAGTATCCCCCCAAGCAGTGTTTCGCAGCCCCTTTAACGGTCTGGATGTGATTTATCTACAGTCGAACCCAATTATATCAAACTCGGTATGATCGAATTATCCTTTGGTCAAATGTTTTGGGGAATCCCCCAAGGTGGAGTAGATTTGTAATAAGGGAGTAATTACTCACCCCGGACCAGGACGAATTTTTCTTTAAGAAGTTTCCGAGAAAGCTGTATAGCTTTCCTTTGTAGCCGAATGGCTGAGCTCAGGTGGATGTCTGAGTAATTACTCCCTTATTACGAATTATCCTTTATGTCGAATAATTTCTGAGCACTGTAAACCTATAACGGGAGTGTATAGGAAATGCGCGGCTGCATGCTACAAAAATTGGCAGTCACATTCAATAGATCGAACTTCGTCCAACACCGGTGTACTCAAGAAGCTGGCTCTCCCTCAGCACATCTCCGAAGGTTAGCTTTCCCGCATGGACCTGTGGGTGCTACCTGGCGGGCTCAGACCAATGATGATCCGAATTTTTTTATGACGTAGGCAGCGGGCGTGTAGCCAGCTAACCAGAACATTTGTTTTCAGCACATTGCTTGCGTTGTCACGTTGTTCACACACACTGTCCTTTGCAAAAAAGAAGGGGGCACTTAAGCTCTGCCTTAAGAATATGACGCGATAGCATAGTGGGTTAATTCTCGTATATGCAGAATGTCGTTCTATTCTTTCCATTCACAGATCCCTGGGAGTCCTCATACCACACCTGGCGCAGTGGTGCAGTGGTTAGGCAATGCGCCACTGCCCTGGGATGGCAGGTGCTCCCAGTAGTGGGCCTTGTGCGGCCCATATTGATCTTCCCGAGCGACCAGTCATTAACTTGACCGCCACGGTGGGCAGTTTGCTTACTGTCCGCTTGGCTGGCTGTGATGGTGTCGTAAGGTCATGTGACCTAAGTGGCCCACCTACCTCCTAGGTTGCTCTTTATACACCACCTGCCTGAGTCATGTTGCACACACGGCGATACCCGGCTTTACCTAGCGCAGGGAAGTTATCACTTCAAAAGTAACCAAACAGACGCGAACGGCCCGGGAGCGGGAGCGCTACCGCGAGGTGTGGCAATTGCCACCACCCGTTTCAAAGGGGGCGCTCCTATCCATCCATCCATCCATCCATCCTTGCTTCGAGATCACCGCTGGTTCGCGCCCCCAAGCTCGGTGCGTGGATGCTGCGTTTATCTTGCACGCAGTGAGCGTGAGGGCGCGAAGCACCGCAATCAGCGGTAATCTTGAAGCAAGCGCTGTCGAAGGCAATGCCACCTCGTGACCGACCGCGCTCCCGGGCCGTTCGAGCCTGCCTGGTTACTTTTGAAAAGGACGGTATACGCATCGTGCTGCCATCGGCGATTCGCATGGTTTTTTTGGTCTGTGTGTGCATACGATGGCAACCGCGAAACGACAGAGCCGCCCCTTTTTCATGAAACTGGAAATCATCAAGCAAGTTGAACGAGGTGAGAAGAAATCCGAAGTCGTCGCGCAGCGTACAAGTTTCTGAAAAACATGCTGAGCGCCACTTTGAAGAACAAGGCTTACATTCAGACTAAAGCGAAGAGATCCGGCGCACGCGACGCCAGAAGTGTACGCAGAGCTGCGCATGAAGATGCTGAGGTAGCAGTGTACAAATGGTTCCTTGACGTTCGATCGAGAAATTTAGATTCCAGTTTCCGCACCGTGATTGAGCACAAAGCAAATGACTTTGCTAGTTCTCAACAGACCCGACTTCCGCGGTGGTTCCGGATGCCTGCAGTGCTTGTCAGCAAGGCAACCAGTGGCGAGAGCCATGCCATGTACGTCGACGCTGTGAACGAAGATGAAACTGCGTTATTTTGGCGGATGCTTCCGAACAAGACGCTACTCCCCACTTCCCTCCCCGAACCACCCCCACAAAAGAGGCTTGGCAGACCTTCCTCCTCGAGTGCGACGTGAACGTCACTGTTCTGAGCGGGCGGCGCGGACTTTCCCGGGCCCGGATAGGATAGGATATAGGAAAGCTTTTAATGTCCAACAGACAGAGGGTAGCCAGAGGTAGCCAGAGGGCTACCCGCCTAGACGACGCCGAAAGGTCTTGACACTCGGCGGCGGCTTCGGCCAGTCGGACGAGTTGTAGCTGAGTCGCCGGGTCGGAGCTCAGTAGTAATTAGGTCTCCCAATGATCTTTTGTGTTTGTACCTCGTCCCTCCCGGGGGGCATGAGGACATTCCCATAGCATGTGGTCCAAGGTGGCCCTAAGTTCGTTAGTTTCCGCATTTGTCTGAAAATTGCCCTGGGTACATAAGACTCCAGAGGGCCGGGTTTGGAAAGGTGTAAGTTTGTAACCGGCGCCAGTTGATGGCTTGGTATCTGGGACCGCGGTCCCGATGGAAAAGACGAGTGGGCTTGGCGACGGACCGAGATCGTTTTTGCGCTTTTTTGCTTGTGGGTCGGTCAACGTTGGCTCGAGCGCTGGTCTGGCTATAGATATCCGGAATGAAGTCGGTTTTGCTTCACGCTGGCGCCTTTCGTTTTGGCGCGCTTTTTGCGGCATTTGCAGCTCGAGTACAGCATTGTGTGTTTTCCTTTTCGTGTTTAGCTCATTGAGTTGTTCACTCCGTATTTGCTGCACTGCGTCTGTGTGCGGACTTGGATCCATTTTACGACTTGGTATTACTATATTTGCTTTTTGCAAAAATAAAGTAGCTCACTGGATGCAAGAAAATGAAGCGTCACTTGTAGTCTCCTCTTAGCCGGAACGGATGTCCGCATGATAGCATCCTTTTGCTCAATTCGATGTCGTACCCGAGCCAGTATCTGGTAAAACTGCCTTGGATTCAGTCGCAGCAAGCGTTTGTACTCTTATGTGAGTGAAAACAGCGCGAAAGAAGCCCGAAGGCGCTTTTTCATATCACACTCAGATCACAATAAACAAACTAGCCCAGCAAAAAGTTCTGTTTGTACTCTGCCTGGTGGCATTCAAGTAGGTCCTCGTACAGCAGGTTCTGCACGCCCAAACACCTTTTTCTAACTCTTTTTTTTTTCTAAAGCTTCCTCGTTGTCCTCAGACACTACAATGCAGCGAGACGACGTTTTCGCTCGGCGTCCATGTTGAAACTCGGCAGCTGAGTTTTCGGAGCCGCGCAAGCAGCGCACGTACGCTGGGGGAGAGAGCACGCGCGGATTGCGTTCGTGTGAATGCTCGACGTCCGGACCGACTCGCGGATGCTTGGTCTCTTGCCACGATAACCGCGCTGACGCGCGCGGATGGTCCGCGATCCGGTCCGCTCGTCTGAAAACGTGTGATTGAAAGGCTCCTACAGAACTTGAGGACTGGAAGAGGTCTAAAAATAGACCTGTTAGGCCTTCTTTATACGCTGAGTGGCTCGTGGTATATATGGGGTCAAAAATGAAACAATACAGAACTACTTCCAACATTCTGGTCTGCTCTCTCGCAGAAGACTGGGCAAAATAGACCTGTTAGGCCTTCTTTATACGCTGAGTGGGTCGTGGTATATATGGTGTCAAAAACGAAACAATACAGAACAACATTCTGGTCTGCTTTCCCGCAGAAGGCTGGGCAAATTCTTTGTCAGGTGGGCTCGCGACGAAGCCGTGGTGATTTATGGAGCGAATTTCCTGCTCCTATTTGTGATGGGGCAGCCGCAAGCGACTTCGTCTCCGCGGATGACGACGCTGAGACTGCGGGAGGGTTTGCGGACGGAGACATGCATTGCCGACGTTGCGTATCACCAGGACACTACTGATGCGTAACTGTGATGAGGACAATTGATAGGGCCTGTGCCCACGTGCTTCGACGTGTTCCGTGCTGTCAGCATCGTTCGTCGCTGTTGCGCGTCGATAGAAGGCTGCGGCCTCAGCGGTTCGGAGTCAATCGATGACGTCACCGAAGCACTGAAGATGAAGCAAGAGTCAAAAATTCACGGCTATTTCGCTCGGTAATCTGCGCACTGTAAGTGGCTATCATAGAAATTACTTTTTTCCCATCTCATTGAGTTTGTATATTAAATTTACTGCTACTGTTATATCGAATTACACGTTATATCGAACTCGTTGGCCTTTTTTTTTTGAGAGAGAGTTAGATATATGCGTGTTGGACTGCATACTTGGCTTGCTTCGAAGTCATATATAGCGGTCGCCATGCTTTTGACCAGAAGTGCAGCAGAAACCTGCGCGTTGTAGTAATCCACATGCCAAAAGCTATGTGCTTCATGCTGTTGTGGCGCCCGTGATGTTTCGTCTGAATAATAAGGAGACTGTCATGGAATCGACTTTCTTTTTGGCCACGAAGGGCCACGAGCTGGAAGGTAGACTTCCGCGCGGCAATATACAGTAATCGCAAGAGAGAGAGAGAGAGGCTTTAATGAATGAAGGAGAGGTCTGCCTGTTTATGAGCCTAGCATGAAACTCCATGAGTAACCACCAGGTGCGTCCAGTGAAGGATAGCGCGATTCCGGCAACGAAATGTTTTGCCTCGGTTCATTTTTTTTTTTTTGCGTGGTCGGTTAATTCGCATTATTTTCGCGGTCTCGATGACTTCACACTGGGACGTTTTACTGAAAATGCACAGCCAAGCTATGGGTGTCTTGAGTGACATTCTGTGAGACTAGGAGTGCGCACTTGAATATTTACCAGAATGGAAGCTTGGGCGAGTTGGGGACGGTTCACTTGCAAGTTGTAAGTTAGCGCCCGTACTGGTTGTCTCCCTGTGTCCGTGTCTGCTTTGCGCTATGTAGCAAGCCAAGTGAATATTTACTATCTACCGCAGTTTCTACCCAAGGCTGGTCTTGACAAAGACAAACATCTGTGTTTAAGTGCACACTCTTTTTCATTGCGTGTGACTGTGTGTGCGTGCGGAAAAGGTGTTTCTTTTTTTTTTTTAACCTGTGGCTTGGGTTACGCGGAACACGATGGGTAATTTATAAACGCGGAACAAAGGTTACCCTGACAAGGCGAATGTGTCAGTATAGAAACTTTCACGTTGCCGGTGGCTCCTGCTATATGCGCGGTCTCCTAGCGTTGCCATTTCACAAAGCTCTAATTGTCAGATGCTGGAAGGGCGGTGCACGTGCCTGTCACTGGCCCGCGTCGGCATTTTCTACTGACGCTGCTCTTTCCGCGAAGCATCCCGACAGCTTTGCGGGCCACTTTGAGCGAAATCATGCCATCGGCGTACCCCCGCACCCAATGACTGCTTGCTGCGCCTGGCTACTCCAACACTCTCAACCTCAGACCCTTCCTCGCTGCGGACGTCTGCCTTATATGCTCGGTGAGCGAACGTGTGCAAGGCACGTACATTCTTTGTCAAAAGTAACCAGGCTGCATGGTTTGCTTCTAGCTCGTACAGTGGAGCCCTTACAGCTTCCCTGAAGCTGAAATGGTCGTTAAAGGTAAGGACTGGGGGTCTTCTTACCTCCCAACACCTTTCGAACTTTAGGAAAACCCCAAGGGCTCCACTATACAAGCTAGAAGCAAACCATGCAGCCTGGTTACTTTTGACAAAGACTGTACGTCCGACCCAAAGTACAGTGAACTAGAATAGGTGCCCAAAGTAAGTCGCTTACCACAGGGGTGAACGTCGGGAGAATTTTTTTAGGGGTTCGCGAATATTGCAATTGGGTTCAGATTAAGTTAAGGACAACGCAGCGAGCTATGGAAAGAAAAATGGTAGGTGTAACGTTAAGAGATCGGAAGAGGGCGGAGTGGGTGAGGGAACAAACGCGGGTTAATGACATCCTAGTTGAAATCAAGAGGAAGAAATGGGCTTGGGCAGGGCATGTAATGTGAAGGCAAGATAACCGCTGGTCCTTATGGGTAACGGAGTGGATTCCAAAAGGCAAACGTAGTAGGGGGCGGGAAAAAGTTAGGTGGACGGATGAGATTAAGAAGTTTGCGGGGATAGGGTGGCCGCAACTGCAAAGGACAGGGTTAATTGGAGAGATATGGGAGACGCCTTTGCCCTGCAGTGGGCGTAGTCAGGCTGATGATGATGATGATGAATATTGCAAATTCTGAATAATATATTCGAATTGAATTGAACCTCAGTTTTTCTAGTTAAAGATTCGCACCTGCTAAACATTCATAAAATGCGAAATTTCCAGTATGACCGTGAGTGGCTCAATCAGGGCACTCGGCCCGATGACCCCGGCCTCTGGTGCCTCATTTGGGTGGACACGAAATGCGAGGTCTCTGCGTGCTGTGCGATGTCCGCGCACGTTACAGAACCCCGGGAGGTCGAAATTACTCCGAAGTCCTCCACTGTAGTATCTCTTTCTTCTTTTAACTTCCTTGAAAGCGCAGTGTAGGTGTACAGCGAGATATCAATTGATGCGCTTTATTTCTGTTCCTCAAAACCTGATGCTCGGCTGCTGACACGAAAGACGCATGTTCGATCCCGGCCGCGGTGGTCGCATTTCGATTGCTGAGGCACATGTACTGTGCGGAGTCAGTTCACGTTAAAAAACTCCAGGTGGCAGAAATTATCTGGAGCCCTCCACTACACGGCGTCCCTCATAGCTTGAATCTCCCCGCAATCCAAACCAAACATTCCTCAAAACGAATTTTCATTTTTTATTTCAAGTTGCAACCAAACATCGGGGCGTTTAAAGATGAGCGCATTGGTTACAGCATCTGGCGCATACACAGGCACAGTGTTGCTAGGCCTTGAAGGAAACCAATGTGATGAGTCCTAATGGGCACCATAGTTTCGCTATGTTTCGCGTTTGCTTTAAACGCACCGTTCGCAGCCTTTACTGCCAAAACGTGATCACGTGACTTGAAAACGTTTATGCATTGCAGAGAAGGAAACGGTTCCTCGCCATTTCGCGGTTTCGCACTCGACTGCTACCGCAAATCAATTGGCTCACCCATGGTTCTTGTGTTTTGCGGGCTTTCATTTTGTCCCAGTGCACACTCTGAAAAGTAGTTTTGTAGCGAAAGCTACATTGGCCACAAACTTGCGATTTCGCTGTGGCGGTGCTCCGAGGAGGCACAGAGACCGACCCTGAGCCGTTGCCTAGCAACCGCCGCAGCTGGCGGACGCCGCGCGCTCGCCGCGCCATCTGACATGACGTCACACCGCGCGCCTCGGAGCTGCCGCTGCCGTTTGTTATGACGTCACACCGCTTGCCTCGTCGTTGCACTCTCCTCCGCTCGCTTTGCCAGCCGAATTGCGACGTCGCTACCGAAGTGTCGTTAGACGAAACTGCTTTCGCTAAGTATATCCTGACCTAGCTGAGCTAAGCCACTGCCATTTTTGTATCTAGAACACCTGATTTCTTTATAATGGCGCAGCCGGCGCTTCACTAATAAGCTGTTTCACTCCCTTCGACAGAAGTTTTTTTTTTCTCAGAATAAACTCGGAATAAAAGTGATTAACAGGCGGGTTTAACGAGCACTGTTACGACTGGGCCTCCGAGCCTGGTCATTATACTGTTGGGACTGGAGCATCTCAGCCTGCTGCCACTGTTGTGCAGAGTTGAGCGATGAAACGGTCGAGGCGACGGTGAGCCAACGAAACAATTATGTAGAGTATGTACAAGGGCTTTACATAATCGGAACAAGGGCCGACAGCACAACGGGCTAGCACAAAGGTGTAGGCGATGCCCCGGGAGAGCGCCTCTCTTACGTGATGGCTCGTCTGCTACCAGTCGGCTGCTCTGGCTCAGTGCGGCTCCGTTTTTGTTGCGAAAGCAACACTACGCGAGTCGCCGAGCCATTTCGCGGAGCCGAGGAAAGGCCATACTGCGCATGCGCGAGCAGCAGTGACGTCACACGGCGCACAGCTGGCGCGCCGCCGCCGTCGCTACGCGGGTGACGACGGCTCCTATAATGAGCCGTTATTTCTCAACAACGGAAATGAACTAATTAGTATAGCAGTCCGTATTACCTTCCATTTTCTCCACAGAATTGATTACACATGCATCCTAAACTTGTGTTTTTATCACACTATCCTAAATTTTTTCGCTATTCAAAGTTTAACATTGCTATGATGCTTTCGTCTTGATCTGAACACGATGTTTATGTCCCATATTAATGCTTTGCAAATGTACGTTGTTAAATAGCACATTCTTTTTCTGTTATAAACCACAGCACATATATAATGTGCAGTAGCGTTGAGTAGTTTTAGGTTCTGTACTAAATGAAGCTGCAGTAGGGGGCGGGGACCACGCGTCAAGCCTTTGCGTCCCCGCCTTTCGCATCCCCGATGAGGAATAAAGCAGACTGATTGATATCGGTACGACCCTTGTCCTGCACTAGACTGCAGTTAGGCTGTTGTTTCGTATATAGATCCCGGGACACTGCGGGCTGCACGGAAATGAGCATTGTCACGCAAAAGCAAAGAGGACCTTCAGAATGATAAGTGCAATATTTTCGAGGCAGGACGCCATCGTTCTTCTCTCGAACTTTATGTGCAGAGTGACACTGGGCTCACTCAGGCACTCGACAAGACTTCGAAAGCTGGATCCGACCTAGAGTCCATGAACTTCTGCGTGGCATTCAGAATAGCAATCGCAAGCAAACTTTCGTTTCACGCGGTCATGCCTGCATTTAAATTGGACGTGCGGTCTCTGTCACGTCACTGCGACTGTTGACAATGTAATCGCGGTATACCCCGCATAGGTGAGCGGAAGACTAGGGTTAGCCGCTTCCTTAGCGCGTTTGAAGGTCGGGTCACGCTTGGAGAATCTCGCACTGGACGCTGGCCGAAGACTGAATGCCTTCCAGTCACGCGGGAGCTCCATCGTTTCTTGCACACCACTCCATGGCATCGACTCGCTGTGGTGATTAGGCACACTGTATATGTTCACAGAGCTTAAGCTCGTAGCAGTATAGTTCCATGTTTCAAGAATTGACAGTTCAAGTGGAACGCAAGTTGATTTTCTAGCAGCGTTATACGTGTCACTTGCTAAACGTAAATTATTCAGTTTTCTTGCATACATGCCAAACGCACAAAACATAGAAACGGTTGAGTGAGTAGTGTAGTCCATATGCTAACCGCGTACAGATAGAGAAAATGGCATCAAGAAAAATTAAATATCCGTGTAAATACACGTGGCAGCCTTGCCGCGAGGACAAGGCACCGTTCACCGCGCGCACATTCGCAACTCATCCAACAGCCAGCTGGTCAGAAGGGCTCTTCGTCTGACGAGACGCATTGCCCGATGTCGCGGGCGAGACGGTCTCTGCTGGCGCCAGGCCCAGCGGCGACTTGGCTGGCGACGTGACCGCCGACTTGCGCGGCGACTTGACTGACGACTTGGCCTTGCGTGCGCGGCGCGGAGAACTCCTCATCCGCTCACGAGCAGGGGACGCGGTGGCCGGCGACAGGCACGCGGCAGCCGGCGACAGGGACGCCTGAATGACCGCCTTGCGCTGCTTCTCTGTCATGTCGGCCGGCGCGACCGCCTGCTTGCGCTTTTCCACAAAGACCTCTGGCAGCCACTGGATAGCCGCCGCGCTCAGCAGGATCAGGAGCGTCATCAGCAGGTTGATGTAGACTGCGCTTCCGCGGCCGATGAACGCCATCAGAGAGCCAACAGCAAGGACACCGAGGCGGCCGGCGGAGTACGAAACGGACAGACCCACGCTCCGGATGACGGTTGGGAAAACCTCGGCCGTGTATCCATAGTTGACGCTGAGCGTCGCCGAAGAGACACTCTGCACGGCTGCATCCGCCAGCGCGAACAGCGGAGTGGCGCCGGCGAACTGCACAGACGCCTGGAATGTCATGAGTGTGCAGAGAACGCCGAGCATGATGGAGAACGTCTCGCGTTGGCCGCGGCTCTGCAGGAACCGCCAGATGGTGGCGTACAGCAGGACTTGCAAGACGACGTGCACGGCGCGCCAAATATCGCCACTGTCCACGTTCCTCAACACCAAGCCGTAGTAGGTGAAGTTGACGCTGAACCAGCAGAGCACCACGGAGAACGCGCGGCGGGCAAACGTTCCCGGGACGACGCTGTCGCTGCCGTAGGTCATGGTCGTCTGCGGCGTCTGCTTCTTCATCTGCTCCTTGAGGGCCTGGAACGTGGCGCGTGCCTTGACGAGGTCGACGCTGTTCTGCTCGGCGACCATCAAGATGACGCGCTCTGCCGCCCTCGTCTTCCACACGGCCAATAGCCAGCTGGGACTCTCTTCCAGCAGGTAGCACCAGAGCGCAAGCACAGCTGTGGGCAGGATCAAAATCATGTGAGCGAGCTCCCAGCGCGGCTCTAGCCGGGACAGCAGGTGGAGAAAGGGCGCCACCACCGTCGTGCCAACGGCCGTGTCCAGGACGGCGTAGAGGGCTCGGCGGTCGCTTCCGGTCACCTCGTAGAGGAGGATGAATATGAGGACCTGCAGTGAGCAGCTGCTGGCCGACACGAAGAAGCGGGTGACAAGGAACATGGCGAACGTCTGCGAGGCGCTGCACCCTATGCTGAAGGCCAGCAGCGCCGTCACGCTAAACAGGATCGCGGGCCGACGGCCCACCTTGTCTGACGCGAATCCGGCGAGGGGCACGCACAGCGCAGCGCCCAGCATGTACGTGGCCTTGGAGAGAGTGAGGAGCCACGCTTGGTCGCACACCAGGTCCCACCGGCTCATGATGCTGTCCTCTCGGTGGACCGAATCGTACTGCCAGCGCCGACAACGCACCACTCTACGGTCCTCGTCACCTTCTTCCTGCGGGATCCACGGTATGTTGCCCCCTGACATCGCGGCGTTAGCTATATGAGTGACTACGTCTTACGTTTACGGCGTTTGCGGTGTTGTTGTCTACTGTACTGCTACCAAACACTGCCGCGATCATCGGTAGTGGCCAAAGAGAAAGACGCCCCAGTATGCCATGTGGGCCATGTCTCGAATGTGCTCATGTGGCCCACATTTTCTTGCACTTGGAGCCACACATGGGTCAAATGAGAGCAACTTCACCGATCAGTCTTCGTAACGAACTGTTGCACCATGGGGACGCTACAGTGCCTCAGTTTATCTCCGTAATGGAGTAATGATGGCTTTTCGGGGGACTAACCGTCATGGAACCTTAAACATCTTTAGCCCTTCCTGCACTAGAACTAGAACAGGAGCTAGTTTACGGCCTGCGGCGCGGCAGAAATGACGCCGTCCCTCATCCACCACGGAAAAGGCAAACCGACTGGGGCATCTAACTTCTCCATACATTTTGCCAGGGAGGACCCTATCCTGGGTGGGGGATAATTCTAGTTTCTCTAGTACGCAAGACCTATTGCTTACCGGCGGGAACGGCGGCTCGTAGACGTGGCACGAGCTGGGCTTGCCGTCGGCGCCCAGCGGGATGGCCATGTTCCTCCAGACGTCCGTGGGAATGTCGAGCAGGTCGGATGGTGGAGCGCACCAGTGACGGACGTCTCGCGCGAAGAGCCAGTTCGCCAGCGCATGCTGCAGTAGCACCACCACGGACAGCATGCCGGTGAAGAGAATCCGCCGCTGGAAGCCGCCGTGGCCCAGGATGACGTAGACGTTCTCCTGGATGGCCTTGCGTGTATCCGAGGTCGCGAAGCCCGTTAGCAGCAGGGACGATACTTGCTGCGAGCTGCCGCCTACGGATGGGCTCTTTTCCATCCTGCTGAGAGGCTAGAGAAGTGCGAAGGCGCAGAGGATATGACAGAGATGCGACCACTTCTGTCGATGCGAGCATTCTTCTGGGCAAGCTCGCTCTTCGGGGCGCGAGCGCTCGGGCTTTGAACTTCTTTCGTCTTCCTCTTGGGCTCTTAGCTACTGGGCCGGAGTACTCGGGTCGAACCCGGCCGCAGCGGCCGCGTTTCGTTGAAGGCGAAACGCAGAAGACACCCGTACGTGTGCTGTGCGATGTCAGTGCACGTTGATTCCCAGATAGTCTACATTACACCGAAGTCCTCCAGTACGGCACCTCCTTTTCTCTTTCTTCTCACGGCGCGGTTGTGGTGCGCAACTGTCACCAACCATATTGCAGTTGGCAGTCTGCACGCAGTCAGGTGGGCAGGTTGTGACGACGTCACAAGGTGGCCAAACCTAGATATCCACCTGACACCTAGGTGGGTAGGTGGACCACCTGGGTTGCTTCTCCAGGTTTGAGAGTGGCGTCAGCAGGTCTCGTCTAGATACAGCCAGCCCACCGTATAATGGACCACACGGAGAAGGGCCGGTTGTCATCGAGCTACTGTGACCGTGCTTTGCCGCGTCGGTGTGCGGCCGTCTTCGACCCTAAAGAACGACGGGCTGAAGTTTGGGCACAAAGCCGCCCAATTTCCGTTGTCTCCTCACGTGCCGAGAGCCATCGCTGCGAGCAGGTGGACGTTATCATCCGCAACTGCCGCGACCATACCTGGAGACTAAGGTAATAAGGGAGTAATTACTCAATGGCATCCACCCATGTACAGTCATACGGCTGCAAAACTATACAGCTTTCTCAGAAACTTCGTAGTCAAAAGAAAAACTCGTCCTAGTCCGAACCCGGGACCACCATTTCATCGGAGTAGTCGCCCGCGAGAGTGCCGCAAAATTCAGCGCATTTTTGAAAAAAAAAAATAAACAAAAACAGCGCCGCGCGGACGCATCTCGCCAGCGCGCGACGTAAAACAGGGGAGAAGGAAACCCCGGAGAGCGACTAGCTTTGCGTGTGTGGCTGCCCTCTCCACCACCGATCGCCGGCGCGACGCCAAGGGGATTGCGTCAGACCATGACGTCGAGCCTTCTGGAATGTCGGAGTTGTTTCTACTCGATGTAAATGGAAAGGGCGTAGCCTTTAGTGTGCTAAGTGATGCCCTCTCCCTCTTTCACTCGCACGTGGGCGCCAGACCAGAAAAATCTGGAAGCAACTCGAAGCCAGTCTCAACGCCTGACCAACTTCTCTTTGCTGTATAAAATTTGTTTTGTTTGTGAACCTTTGGCTCCGACCCATTCTCTGGCTTGCGACCGGCGAAAGCTGGGCACCAAACGACCAAACCTTTCGTCACTTGGTAGCTGGTCTTCGCTGAACTTGCCACATTGAGTCGAGAGCATCTCCTTTTTGTCCGAGACCGCTACCCACACACGCTCTAGGGGTGTCTGGGAACGCACGCTAAAGTGCGCGAAGTGGTGATAAAGAGCGGATCGATCAATAACCCGAAGTGAGAACAGTGTTGGACGGATGTTTCGGGCAATCACCCAAGGTAGAGTAGATCTGTAATAAGGAAGTAATTGCTCATCGGCATCCACACAAGCGTAGCCATACGGCTACAAAGAAAAGCTGGAGACAAAGGTGTTGTTCCTGGTGCTTCCTCTCCTGCGTGCCTGCCTCACCCGTCGGGAGTTATGAAGCACATGTGTGGAATGCGTGCCGACCACCAGCTGGCCATGAAACAACACGTGCAGACCAACCGCAGCCTACGCCCCCTCGTCGGCATCCTCCTCATACTCAAGCTCAAAAGTGTCCACATGTTAGAGAAAGGGTGACTGTGCGCGAAAGTGGACTTTTCAGGCCACTCCCTCCTCGGCGAGGCCGTACTTTACCTAGAGATTTTAAGTAATGAGAGCATAGCTCGGCAGTGAGTGTGTCCGAGAGACCCGTTTGCTCTTACCTAGTACATAATGGGAATAAACTCACTCCTAATCTGTCGCCCATCACCCAACTCCTTCACTCGACGATGATGGACGAAAAATTTGGAGTGAGTTTATTCCCATAATGTATACAACGTGAGAGCAAACGGGAGTCTATCGTACACTCTCACTGCCGAGTTATACAGGGCGCTTCACGTAACGTCAACGAAGGATTCTACTCGATGGGTGCGATGTGCCTGAATCGCACTGTGTCAACTGCAATGGACGCCATTATTGCACTGAACCTCGCTGCCCACGATGGCAAGAAGAACGGAAAGTGGCAACTCTCCTTGTCACAGCTAAGCAGCCCATCTCGCGTCTACAAGCGCTGCGCTCGGTTCAAGAACAACCTGCCGCCCCCGCCGCTCCAACACAGCCGCGCGCTGTAATGCAACCACCGCAGAAGAAGCCATCTCAGCCTGCTTCGCAGACAGTCTCCTACTGCGACGCCCTCATGGGGAAACCACCAGCACCTAGCTACCATGGCCCGGAACGTGGCTGCTGCAGATAATCGGGACACTGTCATCGCCGCCCTATCGGCCGCCGTTCGGGCGCTCGTCGATTACCTGTCGGCTAATTCCCCTGCTCGCCAGCTCTTTGCAGCGGTCCTGGCCGCACAACAAGCCTTGAGCCAGCATGGCTAACGCCCCCCGCATCCCCAGGCCGTGCATAAGGCAGTGGAACTGTCGTTCCTTTGCGCCGCCGCCACGCTGAACTGGTCCAGCTCCTCCCGCGTTTCGATTGTGATGTTCATACGCTGCAAGAAACATACGTTCGGGAGGAGGAGGTGAGTTTACCAGGTTGCTACAGTGGACCCACCAGCTGTGCTCTCGCTTCGTGCAGTGCATGTGCCGTGTGGTGACACTACTCATCCTGTTGGCCGCCCATGGACGGCCATTTACGTCCGTAACACACTGGCACATGTTGTTGTGTCAGTTGCCGATTTTGTCAGTGACGCAGCTGAGTGCTGTGCAGTTATCGTACGTCTACGTAACACCGGCACGGCAGTTGCTAGCGTACATGTGCGTCCACATGCGCCTTGGGACGCGCATTCCATCGCCCTACTGGCCAATCGCCTCGGCAACGATACAGTTGTGTGCGGAGACTTCAATGCACATCGCACATACGGGAGGTGTTTCAGTGTTGACCGCCGTGGCCGTGAGCTACTCGCAGTAGCCCAGGCAACACAGCTCCACGTCATCAACTCAGGCAGTGCCACACATGTGCAGCGAGTCAGACAGCACAACGCTATTGATCTGACTCTTGTGGCGGGCGGTTCTGCGGCGTGGAAGTGCGAGCCCGATACTCAGGGGTCGGACCAATTCCCCATTACTACTTGAATGTTTATTTCGCTTTTTGCCTAACAGAAAGCGTGTGTGACGAAATAAAAGCGGTTCGCAATAACCGCTTGACGGGCTTCGTCACCTGAAAAAGTCGACGATGACAGCAGCGGCAGTTCTTGCGGCACACAAATAACAATTCACATCTAAAACAAAACAGATTGCGCTGTAATGCAGGTAGGGGGGGTAGATATATTAAACAATGACAAGGGGAGAAAAAATAACGCTCAACATATGTATTTCAGTTCTAATACAACCCCCTCACCCCCTCCCACTGTGATTGGCCAGCAACGCGCAGCTACAGTGTCGTTAACTGGAGTGCTTTCCGCAATATGTGCAGTGTTCCATTCACCACAACTACGCGCCTCTTCGCGCACCTGGCAGCCTGTGCGAAATCGGCTACCGTCCGCTGGACTGTTCCTGCTGGCGCCCCTGTCCCTGACTTGAGAATCTCCTGAACCTCAGGGCACCCCGGACTGGACGCAGCCTGTCGTCGCCACGCAGTGCGCCGCCGCAAACGGAGCTGGGCCCACCTGTGTTCTGCTCTCAGCGATTCGCGCCGCCCTGTTCGTGCATGGAAAATCCTGCACGCCATGCTGAACCCACAAGTTCCACGGTGAGGACACCGTGGAACTTGTGGGTTCAGCATGGCCATCGCCCTGGCCATCGCCATAACTCGGGGCATCGACACAGACACCCTAACTCCTGGCTGATCACTTCGCAACACCAGCCAGTTCGGCGCGCAATACTGCGCCTCACGCCGAACCGCTCCCACGCGCCAGCGAACGACTCGCGTGCGACATCACGGACAAGTGCAATGCAGACTTGGCTCTGCATGAACTTAGCCACACTCTCGAACGCCGTCGCACCAGCCGCAGTGCACCTGGAGCTGACGGCACCACGTATCGACTTCTCCTCGACGTCGACACGCAACAACGCCCAGCTCTCCTTGCCGCATTCAACGCAGTCTGGAGCAGCGGCAACATTCCTGCAGAGTGGGGGAGTGCCGTGGTCGTGCCGATCCATAAGAAGGGCAAGCCCTTAGGAGCTCTAAACTCCTACCGCCCAATCTCCCTGACATCAGCTGCAGGGAAAACCCTCCATGCCATGGCTCTCCGCAGACTTGAATGGATTGCCAGCGCCCGCGACGCCCTACCTGGTAAGCAGAGGGAAGCGTTTGCGGGTATGTAGGCTGGAAACGCTGATTGGTCGATGGGGTGCGCTTCTCCGTGACGTTTTTCGGCTTCGCCCTCGTTCTCAACCGGACGTGGCGTCAGCACGCATTTCTCGGTCTGCCTTAGTCCCTAGTACCCTAGTCCCTAGAGCACCTGGGGAATCGCTAGGTGCGCCCGCCGCTCCGCGCGTGCTGCAAGGCGAAAGCGTTTCTTGGCGCACTGCTTTCTTTCCATATTTTATTTTTTCATTTTATTTTTATTTTTGTTGTGTTTTGTTTGTTTATTTATTCTCATTGTTTATTGTTTTTCTTGCTTTTAATTTTTTATATTCCTTGTTTCATTTCATTTTTATTTGTTTACTTTCTTATTTTCATTTTTATGTTTATTTTTCTTTTCTTTTTCTTTATTTTGTTTTATTTATTGTTTTCTACTTTTGTTTTGTTATTCTTATTCCTTTAATTTCATTTATGAGAGCCATACATTCACTAGATGCGCCTTTATTCATGCTCAAACCTTGAGCATTCGGGGCGGAGTGGTAGCGTCTCCGCTTCAAATACCGAAGGCCGTGGTTCGATTCCCAGCCTCGACGCAGTTTCTTTTTAAGTAGCGCGCGGCTGCATCGAAAGGTCAAACGGTGGCGAGGAGGAGTAGCGCGCGCAGCGGTAGCGGCAGCGCACATGCGCAGTAGCGCGCGGCTGCGGCGAAAGGTCAGGCGACCGAGTCGGCGGCGACAGCTGCGGCCACCTGCGCCGCCTGTGACGTCACTCGGTTTCACGCATGCGCATAACTGGCAGATCTGTGCACCGGCTCACGGCTCACGCGAAGCTCTGCTCCGACCTTCGTAGTGAAGCTTTTCGCTTCAAAATCTCGAGGAGGGAACGGAAGGAGAGGAGCATGGCGAGGTTGTTGATTGCGATGGCTAACACTACGCTTTCGACCAGAGGGTGGTCAGCTGCCCTTTAATGGTTGATTGCGAGAGTTCGCTCACCGTTGTCAGCGCTAACGCGTACGGCTAGCCCACATCTCTCTCTCTCATCAGCCCACGTTCCTATAAGCGAGATTCAGCCGTCCACTGACCGAGGGAGCCAGTTATGCGCACTTTCTTTCCTTAAAATGGTCGGAGTGTAAAACGTCAACGCCAACGCCAATAAGCACAATGAACATCGAAGGCCTATGGCTTCAGCGCCGCGTTTCTGGCACAACGTTGTCAATACCAACGCATGCAGGGCACATCTGTCACTACCGCCCCCGTAGCTTAAAGCACGATTGAGGTGTCCACTGTTCCAAGAGGTCAGTTATGAGCTTTCCCTCTGGTTCAGGTGTCCACTGAGATGTGTGAGACGGATATTGCACCATTTCCTTTCCTCAAAAACCAATTTACCCATTTTAGTCCTCCGCTTTCCAAGCTCCCGCTCTATCGGTTTCACATCTTATATGGTGTCCACTGCTGGCTACAACGGACAACGGCGACGCCGCGAAACGCGGAAACGGGCGCCAAAGATCTGCGCTCTGAAACACAAGGCAAGCTCATCTTTTCCGTAGCTGCTAGTGTTGCTACTTATCTACCTCACCTTGAACACTGTGCATACAATGCGTAAGTTATACATTTCCACATTTCTGTGCATAGCAAGGCGTCAACAGCTGAGGTGCCAACCATTGAGGAGATCTGTCGGTACACAGGCTGGCGGTCTTTCCTTCGACTAGGTTCAGAGCACTAAGTACACGACAGCAAAATATCTCCAGACTTTCTTCTGCCTTGACGGGAAGCAACATTGATTTTACATTCTGAAGATACTGAACGTTCAAGAGATGACACAATACAAAGCATTTATTTTTGTACATTTTTTTTCATCTACATACTGCAAAAACCAGGATTGGGAAATCGAGTACAGAAAATCTTAGCATTCAGAGCTGCAAGTTATATGAAAATAGCATGTAAAGTCCCAAACCGCCATGAAAGATGTGAAATGCATTGCAGTGCAGTTGCAGTGCATAACTATGCATGGTTAATTTTGTTTGTGAGCAAATTTCTTTACATCCACCAAAGCCGCTGTAAGTGCACGCCTCTCAACTCTGCAACAGCTGCCATGCCACTTGCCAACAAGGCACTTGACGCCCAATAGTCGAGGTTTTCAGCCACAAAGTCTCTGTGCATGCTTGTTGGGGCATAATTCGTATACATGGTGAAAGACTGTAGTAGTGCTGAAAATTTAACACAATTGGTAATGCAGTGGCATTTTTGCATTAAAGCTGAACTAAAATTAAGTTACTCGAGAGAGTGGTTCAGCCTGTCAGCTTCTGCAGTAATTATTCCATAAAGCATAGCAAATATTCAACTAAACCAATTAAGCTGATAAGAACAGGAACCTACAATAAAACAGATTGTGCCCCTTGCTTAGGTTGCAAAACATTGGTAAGTACAGAGACTTTTTCAGAGGAGAAGCGACATTTGGGCAATGAGGGACGCCGGAGTAGAGGGCTCCAGATTAATTGAGACCACCGGGCGTTCTTTAACGTGCGCTGACATTGCTGTTAAGATCGGAGAACACGGGCCTGGGAGGAATTACTACCAGACGTGAGTCATCGCGAAGCAAAGATGCGGCGAGGACTAGCGACGGCGGCAGCAGCGGCGACGGCGGCGCAGTCAAGCGGCCGAATCTGCCCCCGGGTCGCTGGACAGAGTGGTACGGCGAAAGGTCAAGCTGCTGCTTTTAATTGATAGGCGGCTGTGTCCTCGACATTGGATTGGATTGGAGTAAACTATTTGTGCCTGCAGTTGGACGCTCGCGCGCCCCGACGAGGGCCTACGTCGTCTACGAGGCTGCCGTTACTCGGCGCGGGTCTCCGCTCGCCGTTGCCGGCTCGCTGGATCCCTGCCTTTCGAGCGCCCCGAGGACCTGCTGGACGGCCCATAGCTGTTGGTCATGGTCGTTACTCTTCGCGGCTGCCTCCAGCCGCGGCGGGATTGTTCCTGATCTTGCTTCCTTTGGATTTTTGATGCAGTCCCACAAGATGTGCGTGTGATCTGCCGGCTCCCTCCGGCAGACTCTACACGTATCGGTCGGGTAGGTCTCGGGGTACATGCGATGCATCAGTCTCGGGCTCGGTAGCGATCCGGTCTGGAGCTGTCTCAGTAGTACCGCCTCCGCTCGACTCAGCCTCGGGTGCGGGGGTGGGAGAGTCATGCGAGCCAGGCGGTAGGCCTTCGTGATTTCGCTGTAGTCGGTCATGCGGTCCTAGGCTCCGAACCACGTCGGACGGTGTGTTGCCGGGGCGCGGTTGGTTAGCGCTCGCGCCGCTGCATGTGCCGTCTCATTGTGGTTCGCACTGCGTTCCGACGCGTCGCCCGCGTGCGTCGGAAACCACTTGATTCTTACTCTTCTGTCTTGCAGTTTAGTCGCTCGTAGTACGCGCTCGGCCTCCCTGCAGACTTGGCCTTTGGCGAAGTTTCGCACCGCCTGTCTCGAGTCGCTCAGCACCGTGTAGCAGTCTGCGTCGGCAATGGCCAGGGCGATGGCCACCTCCTCCGCTTGTTCCGCTCCGCGCGGCGCCTCTCACGCTCGCTGCCGTCCTCGTGGCGCCGGTCGACGCCTCTATGACGACCGCTGCGAAGGCGTTCCGTTGGTATTCGGCCGCGTCCACGTACCGCGCGTGCTCGTCGTTGGCGTGCAGGTCGATGAGAGCCTTGGCCCTCGCCGCTCTTCTTTCCTTGTTATACTCGGGGTTCATGTTCTTGGGTATGGGGTCGATTCTGGTCTGGCGTCGGACCTCTTCGGGGACGGGGAGCTTCGTCTGCGCGTCGTTCGAGTGTCCTATTTCCAGGTCGTCCAGTATCTTCCTCCCGGCTTTGGTCGTGGACAGCCGCTCCAGTTGAGAGGTCCGTTGCGCTTCGGCTATTTCTTCGAGCGTGTTGTGGATCCCGAGTTGTAAGAGGCGGGTCGTGCTCGTGGACTCGAACAGGCCCAGCTCCGCCTTGTACGCTCTCCTGATGATTACATTAATTTTGTTGCGTTCGTGTTGCAGCCATCTATGGTAGGCTGCAACGTACGCGACGTGGCTGATGATGAAGGATTGGACGAGCCTGATTAGGCTCTCCTCTCTCATGCCAGCCTTCCGGGAAGTGACTCTTTTGAGGAGTCGCATAGCGTTGGCCGCTTTTGCCGTGAGACGGGCGATGGTTTCGCCGTTTCTTCCATGCTTTTCGATGACCATGCCTAGGATCCTGATTTTGCTGACCTCGGGGATCACGTTGCCGGATTTGGTTACGATTCTGATTTTTTCGCATTCGCGTTGTCTGGTCTTGCATCTGCCATTGTTGGTAGGTGGGAGTATGAGGAGCTCCGATTTGCTCGGCGAACATCTCAAGCCGGTGCCTTCCAGGTGGTCTTCTATCGCGTCGACGGCTGCTTGCAGAGCGCCCTCGATGTGGGCGTCACTGCCGCCGGTCACCCACAGTGTGATATCGTCCGCGTAGATGGTGTGCCTGACGTCTTCGATGTCCGCGAGCTTCTCGGCCACTCCGATCATTACCAGGTTGAACAGCATCGGCGAAATGACCGATCCCTGCGGTGTGCCGGTGCTCCCGAGCTTCTTCTCTTGCGTTTGTAGGTCGCCTGCTCGTAGCTGGGCGGTCCTGTCCGTGAGGAAGTCCTTGATGTAGTTGTAGGATATTTCGCCCATGTTGAGCTTAGAGACTTGGGACAGAATCGCCGAGTGTTTCACATTATCAAAGGCGCTCTTTAGGTCGAGACCCAGGATTGCCTTGTTGTCGAGGGCGCTGCCGCCATTGTCTATGATTTGGTATTTGAGCTGCAGCATCGCGTCCTGCGTGCTGAGGTGCTGTCTAAAGCCGATCACCGTGGCCGGATACAGCCCCTCTCGTTCCAGGTAGTCTTGCCACCTGTTGAGCAGGACGTGCTCCAGCACCTTGCCCACGCAGGACGTGAGCGAGATGGGCCGAAGGTTGTCCGTATCCGGTGGCTTCCCCGGCTTGGGTATCAGGATAGTCTTGGCTGTCTTCCACTGCTTTGGTAGCGCGGCCGCTCTCCAGCACTTGTTGAAGTATTTTGCGAGGTTCTCAATCGAGCCGTCGCCGAGGTTCTTGAGCGCCTTGTTCGTGACGAGGTCCGGGCCAGCTGCCGACCGGCTGTTGAGGGCGTGCAGGGCCGCGCGGACCTCCTCGACGTCGATGTCACGATCGAGCTTCGCGTTGGGTAGGCCGCCGTACGGCGCGTGTTGTTCGGTGGGCGTAGTGGGCAGGTATTTGTCATTGATGCGCCTGGTGACTGCATCAGCACCCTGTACCGAGACAGCCCGATGTATGAGCTTGGCGAGTCTATCCCTTTGGTGCGACTTGGTCTTGGTTTCGTCGAGCAGGTGCCGCAGCAGGTTCCACGTCTTCCCGCTATGCATCTGCCCGTCTGCCGCGTTGCAGATCTCGTTCCACTGTTGCGTGCATAGAGCGCGGCAGTGCTCCTCGATCGCTCGGTTGACCTCCGCCACCTTCTTTCTGAGTCTGCGGTTGAGCCGTTGGTTCTTCCAGCGACTGAGTATTGACTGCTTGGCTTCGATGAGATGCGCCAGCCGGCTGTCTACTTTATCAATCGCAGCGTCCGTTTCAATTTCTTTGGTCGCGTCACGTACGCTCTTGGTGATTTCGGCCGTCCACGTCTCTATGTCTTCGATCTCGCCGTCAGCGTCTGTCTTCTGGCTTCTGGCGTCTCGGAAGGCATCCCAGTCTACCCATCTGTGTGTTTTGATGCTGGTGTCGTTGTGTTCCGGTAGGCTGATTTCCACGATGGTGTGGTCGCTGCCGCGGTCGGTTCCCGTGTTTCGCCAGGTGATCGCGCCCCGGACGTCGTTCTTGACGAACGTGAGGTCTGGAGTGGTGTCCCGGGACACAGAGTTACCGATTCCCGTCGGGTGCGTCGGGTCCGTGATGAGGGTGAAGTCGAGTTCCATGGCGTCTTGGTACAGGTCGCGGCCCTTTGCTGTGTACTTGTTGTAGCCCCAGGCTGGGTTCATCGAGTTGAAGTCGCCGCAGACGATTAGCGTGTTGCGGCCTGCCGCGGTGCTGGCTCTGTGTAGTATTGTTTTGAATCTCTGTTTTCTCTGCGATGGGTTGCTGTATATGTTGAGCAGAAAAATGCTTCCTTTTCTCTTCTTGCCCGGGATGATTTCGGTGAGTGTGTGCTCGATCTTGATATTGCTTTGCAGCTCGTGCTCAACGAACGTGATTCCTTTCCTGACCAGGGTGCACAGGCCTCTCCCGTCGGGCTGGCCCTTGTGCACTCTGTAGCCGGGCAGGTATGGTGCGTCGGTGAGCGTTTCTTGTAATAGGATCACGTCTGGTTTGCGCGCGGCATGTGCGATGTGCTGTTGGATGACTGCCTTCTTCCTTCCGAGGCCGCGACAGTTCCACTGCCACGCTGTTACGGCTGCTGCTGTTGTTGCGTTGGCAGCCATGGTTGCGTTGGTGTGTACGCGGTTCCCTGGTTGGGTGGGTGTTGCGCGAAGAGGGGCGCAAACGTCGGGTGGCTCACTATCGGCTGTAGGGTCCTTTCGATGTAGGCGAATCTGTTCGTGTTCTCGGCTTGGTAGATCTCCATTGTTTGTTTCATTGCTGTCACTGCTGCGATGTTCGCCGTGATTAATTGTTCGAGTTTGGTGAACGTCGCTTCGAATTTGGCCTCGGGGTTGTCGATTCGATTGTTCTCTGTTTGCTTGCGCGTGGCCTCGACGGCTCGCTTCTTAGGTGCCGGTTCCTCTACGGCTGTCTCCTGGGTGTTCATGGTTGTTTCGTCGCTCGTGCTTGTGCTTGGCGTGAGTCTCTGTGGAGGCTCGTTGTTGCATTGCAGCAACTTACGGATCTCGGCGATCTCTCTCGTGAGGCTGTTGATGGTCGTGCGCAGCGCCGCGTTCTCTTGTCTTAATGTCTCGTTGGCTTCTCGCATCTTGTTTATATCGTCTTTCTTCGTGGCTTCGGTGATTTTATGCGCGTTCCTTATATTGTTCCCTTTAGCTGCGTCAGCCCAGCTGACTCGCTCACGTGATGGTGACCTTTTCCTACTGAGGCTTCTCTTGCAGCTGCTGTCTCTGGAATTTGGCGCGCGGTTCTCAGATGGAGTTCTTGACTTTCCCGCAGCTGGCGGCTTGTCGAGTGGCGGGAAATCGCTCTCCGACAGCAGCTGGCGTTCGGCCTGTCGGCGCTCCCATTGTCGCTTGCGCACTACGTAGGGGATCTTGTATTTCGCCTTGCACGTTCGGTCTCCGGTCGGGTGTTCGTCCCCGCACAGCTTACATTTAGGGGTACAGCGATGGTCTTCTTTGGGGTTGGCGAGTCCGCAGGCCAGGCACGTCTTGATATTGGGGGTCGGGCACACGTCCTTTCGGTGTCCCACTCGGCCGCACTGCTTGCAAACGTCGATCTGTTTCCTGTAGAGGCGGCACGGTATCAGGGTGACTCCGTATCGGACGAAGTTCGGTACCTTGGGTCCCTGGAACACCACGATCGCGGTGGTCGTGCTGCCGATCCTCTTTGCGCCCACTGCTAGCGGGTTTCTCTCGTTGACGATGTTCCTATCTATCTCTTCGGTGCTCGCATCGATGGGGATGTCTCTGATGATGCCCTTTACGGTGTCGTGAGGAGCCGTGCGATATGCGCTGACTTCGTAGGAGTTGTCTTGAATATAGATTTCCTGGATTTTAGCGTACCTAGCCGCGTTGTCTTCGTTCGGTGTACTGACGACCATGATGTTCTGTTGCGTGTTGGGGCAGATGGTGTCCGCGGCGCTTTCCTCGCTCGTGATCTTGGCCGCGGCGAGTATGGCCGCAGCGACGGTGGTGGTGCCGGTCTTGACGATGTCCAGTCCCCCTCTGGGTCTGACGACTATCTTGCTCTCTTCCAGTGGCATGGCTGGCATGCGTGCTGCCTTGATGGCCGAGGCTCTGACGTTCTTGTGGAATTTCGATTTTGGGCTTGTTTGACTCCCGCCGGGTCCGTCAGGCTTGCCGCCGTCGGGGGTCCGCTGGCGCAGCCTCGACATGCGTTCCCCCGCGAGCGTCCATCCGGCGTCGTTGTGGTATTCCTCTGGTGATATCTCTTTGCCTTGAACTTGAACGCACATTTGGTTGTCCACGATCATTGTAGACGTAGCGGACGCCTCCCTCGTCGTAACGGACGCCTCCATCTCGGCCGCCGCCGAGGAGTACGGTTGAACTTGAACGCACATTTGGTTGTCCACGATCATTGTAGACGTAGCGGACGCCTCCCTCGTCGTAACGGACGCCTCCATCTCGGCCGCCGCCGAGGAGTGCGGCAGGCGGCGACTGGTGCGACGGTGCTGGGCCTAGCGTCCGCGGGACAAGCTTAGGCCTAGCACTCTTTCACACGGCAGCGGTAGAAAAAGTCACAAAATTTGGCAGAGAAAAACGCACCTCTAGGGTCAGCTGGTATCGGTCGATGCCGCTCGCCTTCACGGACACATTGGTGCAAGGAAAACTTTGTTTCGAGGCAATTAGCACTGCGTAATTGGTTAGCAGTGACAGAGCCGATGTGAACACGTCTGCTCCGGCGGCATGGAGCCAGCGTTCCTGTGTCCTCGACAAAGGTCTCGTGTTTTGGACATCCGGCGGGGGAGTACGAGGACGTTCATTCACCTGCTGGGAGACTGCGGGGAAATTCCTTTCCCACGGAGGCAACGGAAGACTTGCCGCAGTGGTCATATTGACACAGCAGTGTTTGATGACTCTGTCTCTACCCCTTACCATCGACCGAGCTGCGAGAGAGCTCAGCACCGCCCCATGCCGTGGTTGGTACCACCAGTGTCCACAACTGCCCACTTGATTGGATCTCCGAACTTTATTCCCCAGTCAAGGAACTGGGGAATCCCAAGCGTATTTAACGGGATGTTGCTTTGTGACCAAAGCACTCTTTTCTCAACGGTAAATATTGTTACATTAGGCGGTGCATCCACTGATATGCGCATAAGGAAGGAAGAAGAAGAAGCTCGTGTGTTTTTGGAGAAGGCGACGGTCGAGCAGTGTTGGCTGGAACCGGAACCATGTAATTCCTCAAGTGCAAAGTGCGAAATACCTCGGAGTAATTATGATCCTTCTCTTTCCTGGGGGTCCCATATCGAGCAGGTCACTGCGAAAGGAGTCCGAGCAGTCGGTATGCTGCGCAGGCTGAGCAGTGTTCGTTCTGGCATGAGAAGGCACTCACTTCTTATGATTTATAGAATGTACGTCCGTCCAGTCTTAGAGTTCGGCTGTGTTTTATTCTCTGGTGCGCCAGCGTATAAACTTCGCCCCTTGATTCTCTTGGAGCGGGATTGTGGTGGTGGAAAACATTTATGTACAGGTATAATACAGGAGGTTATACATGAGCTGACCCAAAGGGGGCCAGCCCTTACAAATACTAGGTGGAGGTCCCTAGTTCGGGACCCCAGTGGCATCGGCCGCCGCCCAGGCTCGCCCGACCAAGGCCCGTTGGGCCTGCAGGTCAGAGCAGCCGAGCAGGGTCGCCTCCCAGTCCTCCCGGGTTGGGTTGGGGTGAGGGGGATAGCAGGGTTGGAGGGGCAGGCCCACATCATGTGGTAGATGTCCGAAAACTTCTCCGCACAGTGCGGACAGCTGTCCGAGAAAGAAGGGTCGAAGTGTTTCAGAGCTGCCGGGCACAGCAAAGTATTAGTATACAGGCGGAGCAGAAGCCGCTCCTCCGCCTTTGACAGACCTTTACACGGGCGGGGATAAATACCATGGCCAGATTGATAGAGTAAAACGATGGCTTTGAAGGTGTAAGTTGTAATAAATTCGAGTTCCTGATCGTCAGGGTCGGAGGGGAATGTCCGGTGAGAGAGCGCGCGGGCGGCGGCGTCAGCTGCCTCATTTCCCTCAAGGCCCATGTGAGCGGGAGCCCAAACGATACGCCGGTGCGCGGGTTCACCGGTGTAGACGCTGTTTTGAAAAATGCGGTAGGCTAGATACGGTACCCAGCCCTGCTCCACGTTCCGACATGCCCCTCGCGAGTCGGAAATAATTGTTTTTGAATTGGAATCAGATGCAGCCAACGCAATGGCGACCTCCTCCGCGTGTGTTATGTCACGGGCTCGGAAAGTAAGGCCGTACACTGTTTTGGATTGGTGGACGACTGCGGCTGTGTACCATCCCCCATGGTGGGGGCCTGAGGCATCCACGTAGAATACGCCGGGTTTCGATCCATAGTGTAGGAGGCGTTGCGCCTTTGTTTGGGCCTTCCAAAATTTGTGGCGAATTCCGTTTTGTACCTGGAAGCGCGTATTCCATCATTGACTTCTATATTTCGGCTCTTAACGGTGAAAACGTTCGTAGGAACGTGCGATTCTTCGCTTCATGCCTCCAATTTGATCTTCCTTCGTCAGCCTCGGCCATTTTTCAACGAATCCTGGTCTCGTTTCCATACCCCTCAGATATGTTTAGTGCAATCCCTCCTTGACCCCTTAAACGTCCGCATTTCGGACATCCGTCCGGTATGCGCTAACTCTTCATCTATTCAGATTGTCTTCGATGACATCTTTCCAAAACATGCAAAGTTAATGCCTTTTCATTTGCTCAGCGGTTTATTGCAGGATTACCTGCTGTGCTTTAAATCTCATGTGCTCATAGCGACAGACGCCTCACAGTGTGAAGAAAAGGCCGGTGTTGGCATTTTCTCCATCTCCCTTGACTGGTCGTTCTCACTCCGCCTTCCCGATTACACCCCTATTTATTTGGCCAAATTTCTAGCAGTAGTCTTAGCGTTGCGCAAATTAAACAGCTCCTTGTCTTCTGTCATAATTATGACAGATTCATTATCGTTGTGTTCCTCTCTCACCGCGCCTACAACATCTCAGGCACTTCGGCTACTCAAATGCTTGGTTCCACCCCACGTGTGTTCATTACGGTTGGTCTGAGTGCCTGGGCACAGAGGAATCCATTTGAATGAGGTTGCCGATACCGTGGCGAAGGCATCTCTTCAAGGCCCAGTCGTGTCTGTGCTTCCACCCAGCGCATATATTACGGCGGCCAGGTTTCGCAGGTATCTGCTATTGAAAGAATTCGCAGCATCAGCTCTGACCTCCTCTCCCGAATTCCGGCATCTCCTTTACCCGTGGTGCAGTAAAGGATGGCGATCACGCAAGCTTGAGGTTTCCTTCACGCGTCTACGTTGTCGCGTGCCTCACTTAAACTTCTACCTTTATAGATCTGGTCTGGCGGTCTCCCTATTGTGCCCGTTCTGCGGAGAACCCGAAACGATAGATCATTTCATGTTGACCTGCCGCCGTTTCTCCTCTTTACGGAGCCGCCTGCTGGTGCTTCCGTTACGACAGCTTGGTCTAAGTCTGTCAGCCGGGGTTGCTCTGTCTCTTGGGGCTTCCTCCCTCGGGCACAGCAATTGGAATGTGCTCTCCGCCATGCAAAACTTCCTTACAGACACTAAACGGTTGCCGTCTTAAGCTCTGCTCTTTCTTATGATCAATATTTCTCTGGAACGAAAGCTTTCTGAAACGTGGAATATTGTCACGTTGTAGTGACGGCCGTCCAGCGGTCAGTAGGACACCAACAAAACTTGGAAACGAAACTCTTTATTTGGGCTGACTTGCGCCCGCAAAAGAACTGAATCACTCGGCGGCGGCGTAAGCAACAAACGTGCTCGTCAGTCGTCGAACTACGAATGTCCGCTGCTCGCGGCATCGCTCAATTTAAAGCCGGCAAGGAAACTTCCAGATAACAGGTCAAGATCATCTACGGTAATCTGGAAAAACCTAGATGCAGCCTTTCATGGCTGCGATCAATCGAGATTAGACTGGTAGCGTCTCGCGTCACGAACAAAAATGATAACAGCCCTTTCCTGCAGCCTTGAGCGTGAACGAACAAACACTACAATGATGCGTGGCATTACCCCCCTTCCAAAGAAGCATCGTCTCGATGCTTTAAAATGAAATTAAACACGGAGAATGCTTCGAGAACTTAGAGTCATTTAGCGTTCCTAATAAGGTGTAAGGGCAGTGGTAAAAGCTTCAAGTCTGGCCGTGTCGTCGTCGTTGTCGATTTTGTCGTCGTATTTGTCGTCGTAGTAGTCGTCGTCGTCGTAGGGATCGTCGTCGTCGTAGGGATCGTCGTCGTCGTAGGGATCGTCGTCGTCGTAGGGATCGTCGTCGTCGTAGGTGTCATCGGAGGTGTCGTCGAAGGTGTCGTCGGAGTTGTCGTCGGAGTTGTCGTCGGAGTTGTCGTCGGAGTTGTCGTCGGTGGAGGATCTTTGTCCTTGCGCTTAGAAGCAACCTCACCTCCAGAGGCTGCTTTATTCAGTTTAACCTTCGGGGGCTGGGGGAGCGTCCACGCACGGCGTAGCCTCGGCTAGGAGACACGAAGCGCGGTGACGATGGCGACGGGGAACGTGATAGGCGGCTGGGCGTTGAGTATTCTTCCCGACGCAAGAACTCTTCGATTTCGGCTGGTCGTTGGCCTGGTCGGGGTCGTGGGGCGTCGTACGAGAAACCTCGGATGCCCATTCTCCTGTATGGGCAGTACCGGAGAATGTGACCGGCTTCTCCGCAGTGGAAACATTGTGGGCGGCGCTGGTCGGGTGTTACTCGACGCATTTCCTCGGCCGTGTACGACGCTCGTAGGACGGGCGAGTTGGGGCGAGAGGGCGGCGCTCCAGCGCAGCTGGCTCCCGTCGTCGAGGCGCAGGACTGCGCACTGCTGCGGCGTAAGGCATGGCTGGAGGCTCCAGAGGCTGCGTGGTATACTGAAGTCAGGTCCTCCGGTGAATGACTCAGAGGGCTGGCGTCGCGACTTGCTGGGGGTGTCCGGTACATGGAAGGTTACCCAGCACCTCCACCAGATGTCACGTTGTAGTGACGGCCGTCCAGCGGTCAGTAGGACACCAACAAAACTTGGAAACGAAACTCTTTATTTGGGCTGACTTGCGCCCGCAAAAGAACTGAATCACTCGGCGGCGGCGTAAGCAACAAACGTGCTCGTCAGTCGTCGAACTACGAATGTCCGCTGCTCGCGGCATCGCTCAATTTAAAGCCGGCAAGGAAACTTCCAGATAACAGGTCAAGATCATCTACGGTAATCTGGAAAAACCTAGATGCAGCCTTTCATGGCTGCGATCAATCGAGATTAGACTGGTAGCGTCTCGCGTCACGAACAAAAATGATAACAGCCCTTTCCTGCAGCCTTGAGCGTGAACGAACAAACACTACAATGATGCGTGGCATTCCAGCGCAGCTGGCTAAGGGCGATAGGGGCCAGCACCTCCACCAGATGTCACGTTGTAGTGACGGCAGTCCAGCGGTCAGGAAGGCACCAGAAAGACTTGCAAACGAAGCTCTTTATTTGGGCTGCCTTACGCCCGCAAAAGAACTGAATCACTCGGTGGCGGCGTAAGCAACAAGCGTGCTTGTCAATCGTCGAACTACGAATGTCCGCTGCTCGCGGCATCGCTCAATTTAAAGCCGGCAAGGAAACTTCCAGATAACAGGTCAAGATCATCTACGGTAATCTGGAAAAACCTAGATGCAGCCTTTCATGGCTGCGATCAATCGAGATTAGACTGGTAGCGTCTCGCGTCACGAACAAAAATGATAACAGCCCTTTCCTGCAGCCTTGAGCGTGAACGAACAAACACTACAATGATGCGTGGCAATATTTAGCCCTGTTCTCTATTTCAGTCACCGATCTCACAGCATTTGTTCAGCCTATTTCAATTACACATCTGAGATCCTTTCATTTATTTCCTAATTGCTATTATTATCATAATTATTTTATTTTTCCTCACCATTATTTTCTTGTTTAACATTTTGTGCACCTATCAGTTGCCGCCTGTGTCTTGGCCAATCTCCCGCAGTGGGTACGCGCCATTATCTAGAGGACAATAACAACAACAACAACAAACGCCTGCTGTTTGAAAGCCCTGTCTTCCGTGTCCGCTTCCTGCAATCCCAAGCGGAACTACCCCGTAACACCTTGGTGGTGGTTAGGAGTACAAATAACAATTCTGTACAGTTTCCTCCATACCGGAGTTCGACACCATCCTTCGGAGCCGGTACCTACGGGGCTGAACGAGACAGTCAACTCATGGGCCCCTCCATCTCCAACACTGGTGGCAGCTGTGGGATTGAAGCGCAATCTCCAACATCGCACAGCACACGGGCGCCTTTCGCGCTTCGCCTCCATCGAAACGTGGCCGCCGCGTACCAGATCGGGTCCTCCGACAAAGTAGCTCAGCGCTCTAACCACTAGGCCACCGCGGCGTGTATCGAAAAAGTACTGAAAGTCCTCCGAGGATTTGTAGGGTTCAAGCAGTTCAAGCTCTTTGCCGTCGTAGCCACTCAGCTACAATGTGCGCAACAGTGTGCTCGTACGTAATGCTATAGGCTGCGGTTGCTCGTAGACAATACATTCAGCGCCTGGAAGCACGAAACCTCTAAGAAATATGTACCCTAATATATATTATAGAACAATGTAGCAGCCAGACGATAACAGTAACGAGGCGGACTTTGCAGGGAGTGAATAAAGCGTCCTAAACTTCAGCGCGAACAGACGACGCATGCCGAAACATTCGCATTTACAACGCTTTTTCGCCCTAAATTCAGAACAGAACGTCGGGCGTGAAGTGATAATGCACGTAGAGCACGGTGACCTTTTTTGCGGCTTCATTCGCTCGTATTAAGGCGAAAGCCGTTAATGCCTCATACTGTCGTTAGCAGCCGTGTCGGCAGATTTGTCCGCGTTTCGGCGTCACTACTTCAAAAGAAACTGCGTGGACGCTGGGAATCGAACCACGGCCTTTGGCATTTGAAACGGAGACGCTACCACTCCGCCGCGAAGGCTGAAGGTTTGAGCAAGATTAAAGGCGCATCTAGTGAATGCATGGGTTGCATAAACAAAAAAAAAGGAATAAAAAATAAAAGTAAGAAAAGAAAAAATAAATGCAATAAATATAAGAAAAGGAAAAAAGAGAAATAATAAAATAGGAAAATAAAAATAAAAAAATAAAATAAAATAAAAATATACAAAAAACTGCGCCAGGAAAAGCTTTCGCTTTGCAGCACTTTACAGAGTCAAAGTGCGCCCTGCATTTTTTAACACGTTAAGAGGGAATTTAAGCTTGGCAATTCCACATTTCAAGGAAAGCGCCGTACACGCGCATATCTCCAAACGACCAGGAAGTTGGAGTACAGAGCATGCCTTGCGGCTAGTTGAGATTGGCCACCACCTATACGCGTTCAGTTCTCATGAAGTATACAACTTTTGCATGGTCGCACCTTTCTTCATTCTAATTTACATAGACTTTTAAGCAAGGCTGGTCAAAAACTGGAATGAAAAAAATGAACATCGCGTTTATATCGCGATGACGCGTCTTGCGTCTTCTACATCACAGGCGCGTAGTCGGTCTTCCGAAACCGAAACCACAGGACAAAAAAAATTCAGTTCAAGATTGTCCAGCTGCATTACGTGAATTCCATGTTGTGACTGATGCATACCATTGTGCAGCGCGTCACTCCAAATATAAATATATACATATATATGCATCGAACAATTCGGTGTCTCAGCTGCTGGCTTTTCTTGTATAGTAATTTTGCCATACACCAGCCCACCCGTGTTGCCACGTGCATGTGCCTAAGAAGGACGAAGCGATTGTCAGCCATTGAGCCTTTCCTTTCCCAGTTGACTCTGCCTGACGAGTAGCGAGAAACATGCAAGCTCCGATGCTCCTGCTTTCCACCGCCTTATGCCTGTCGTCGCTTTTCGCGCGGAGCGTCCAGGAGTGCAAGGACGTGTACCGGCAGCGGTACCGTGACCACGTCGCTTGCTTGCCGCCGAACCCCAACTGCACCGTGATGAAGAGGGGCGTCAGTGCGGCAGAACGGCGGCTTATACTCGAGAAACACAATGAGATCAGGAGTAAAGTGGCCAGGGGCCTGTACCAGGCCTTTTGGAAAAACCGGGGGTTGTTCTACAGTCCTGCCAGGAACATGCTCCAGCTCTACTGGGACGAAGAGCTGGCCTCCCTGGCTCAGGCGAGGGCCGAGCAGTGCACCGACGGCTTTGGAAGCCTCGACGTCACCGACTACACGAGACGCTTTACGACCAAGTATAATTTCACCGGCCAGAACCAGGCTTTTCGTATGAGCAAAACACGATTGGATCGCACCAACTGGCCCAACATGTTGTTTGACTGGTACAATCAGTCATATAACTACCCAACTGATCATCCAGGTGATTACCTTACTGAATGTCACAGTCCCTCGACACATTGGACACAGATGATATGGGCCGTTACTCAGTACGTCGGCTGCGGCTTCACTAACTACCGCGTCCCAGGCTCCGTCCAGAAGTACAATGAGCTGTACGTGTGCAACTACGCCCCCGGCGGCAACGTCCTGACAAAGCCCGTATACCTCCCAGGGGACAATAACACGATATGCTCCTCTTGTCCAGAGGGAACCACGTGCAACACGACGACCGGGCTGTGCGCCTTGCCTGAAGCCCGCGAGGCGTCTGAAGAACGCGTGCCGGACTCGCTTCACGACGGACCGAAGCCGCCCGGTGAAGGGAGCTCCACGTCATCCCGAACAAGCGGCGGCAGGCCGGCCATTGTTCGGCTGCCTTGCGCCGCAACATGGATCGCCGTTGTTTCTGTGGCGCTCGGAGCGCTGCTGTTTTTAGGTGGCCGGCAACATTAAATTAAATGGAAGGCCCAACATGCTTACTCCAGCTGTTTCTCATTTCCTTCCTGGTGCGACCCCGAGTCCCGGTGCCGGGTGCATGCATCTCAGGGGGTCAGTCTTTAACTTCTGAGTACGAGTGTAAAGTTTTGAACTGTTTAACTGCATGGCTCTACATGAGTAAACCGAAATGCGATACCTGGAAGGACGGCTATGTGCAGTGGCGCGCCACTGCATATTACGCCGCTGAATTCGGTTGGTCGATTGGGTGCTTTAGCATTATTCTCGAACGCCTTTTTAGCGTGAAAGCACTATTGGCCCCCTGACTTGGAAAATGCTGGTGTGTGGTGAAGCCTCTGAAGTCAGGGGCGTAGCCAAGGGGTGACGTCGCGGCCCGCACTTTCCCCGAAATAAGATGCCATCTATTGATGGCGCAGCTGGGGAGGGAGGGGGGGGGGGGGGGTCCTGTAGCTTCAGCCCCACCCATCAAATTTTAGAGATGGAGGGATGGATGGAAGATAGGAGCGTCCCCTTTGAAACAGGGTTTGCCACCATGCTCCGCTTTTTAGAGCGCAGCTCTTTGGCGCCCGTTTCTGCGTTTCACCGCATCACCATCGCCGTTGTCCGTTGTAACCAGCAGTGGACACCTTAGTTGCACTTTAAGCTGCGAAAACAATGGAGCGGGAGCTTTGAAAGCAGAGGGCGAAATGGGTAAATCGGTTTTTTTAGGAAAGGAAATGACGCACTGTCTGTGTCATACATCTCGGTTGACACCTGAACCAGATGGAAGGCGCCTAACGGTCTTGGAACAACGGACACCTCAATCGTGCTTTAACCTACGTGGCGGTACCGACCGATGTGTGCTGCATGCGTTGTTATTGACAACGTTGTGCCAGAAACGCGGCGCTGTAGCCATAGGCCTTCGGCGTTGGTTGTCTTCATTGGCGTTGGCGTCGAGAACGTTTTATACTCCGATGACTTTAAGGAAAGGAAGTGCGCATAACTGGGTCCCTGAGTCAGTGGACGCCTGAATCTCGCTTATAGGTACGTGGGGTGATGAGAGAGAGGTGTGGGCTACCCGTAAGCGTTAGCGCTGACAACGGTGAGCGAATTCGCCGTATAACCATTCACTGCCACCTGCCAGGGTGGCAATGTGGGTGAGGACGTTAATGCAGATATAAAGGCAAACAAACAGCAATTCGTTACCACTCATGTGGGAGAACATCCCGTTCCTATCGCTCGTAACGCCTCCCATGGCTGTGACTACCTCGCGAAATGCTTGCATATACCTCTTTTTATTGTGAAAGCGATACTACGCGAGGTTTTGAGCCGTCAGCGTGGTCACGGCGGTAACCCCGTTTGACCTTTAGACGACCCCCGTAGTGACTTCACACCGAGTGGAGGAAAAACTGGAGACCAGCTCGGCTCGTCGGCGCGGTCCCAGGGTAACCACGGCGCGCCGCGCATCTGCTGCGCGCCGCAGCCGCGAGGAGGCGCTCGCTGTGGTGACGTCATACCAGCTGAGAAAAAAAGAGCCCCCAGCTCGGCTCGTCGGCCTAGGCTTAGACAAACTTTATTATATCAGATAATCAGGACGGCGGCCTCGCCATCCCGTCCTTGTCAGACGGCCGAGATCCCCTGGGACCGGGCGGCTTCGAAGGCATATCTGATGATCTCTTTTTGTTCTTGGAGGTCCTGGCTGCGGAGCAAAACCTCCCATGACTCCTTGCAATTCACTAAAGGTGTGGATTGGGCGCATGCCCACATCATATGGGCTAAGGTGGCTCGTTCTCCACAGGCCCTACATTTCCCGTCATTGAAGCCGGGCATGAACCTACTCAGCGTGGCTGGATTAGGAAAAGTGCCCACCTGCAACTGCCGCCATGCTACTTCCTCCTTCTTGCTCAGCTTCTTGTGCGGTGCGGAGTATTCTCTTCGACTAAGCATGTAGAACTGTGTGATATCGCGGAAAGAGTATAACCGCTCGTTTTTTGAAATGTGTCCATCCTCGGACGGAGTCGGTAAGATCGGCCATGCAGGTCAGTCCTCGGGCGAGCTCGTGGGCTCCCTCATTGCCTTGAAGGGTTTGGTACGCAGGCGTCTAAAGCAAGAGGATTGGACTCTCAATTTTTCCGTTCGACAGTATGCGTGCTGCCGCTGCTGATATCCTGCGTAAATCAAAATTGCGTATCGCTTTCTTAGAGTCGCTGATGACCACCTTTATGTCTTTTTGTGTGAGCGCGAGCGCGACGGCCGCCTCTTCTGCCGTAGTGACCGTAGCTCTTCTGATTGTGCAGCTGCTTACTAACCGGGCGCCTACCTTTGCGACCACCGCAACCTTCGCTGTTCGTCCGTGGTACTCCGCCGCATCAGTATACACGACGTCCTGGCGCCATGTATATTTGCGATGCAACATTTCTACCCTTTCTTTCCTACGTGCCTCATGAAAATCGGGTTGCATATTCCGTGCCATAGGGGGGATTATTATTTTCTGCCTCACTTCAGCAGGAATTCACACCTCAAGTTCTTTTGTCTGCGTGGGAGAATATCACAGCTGCCTTAGGATATACCTACCCGTTTTCGTGGTCGTTAATCGATTAAACTGCGCAGTGAGCGCAGCTTCTATAAGCTCGTCTATGGTATTTGATACTCCTAAGGCCTGCAGTTTTTTTTGTCGGAGCCCGTTGCTGAAGTCCCAGAGCTACCTTGACACTTTTTCTTATGATTAACTCTAAGCCCTTACGGTCGGAGACGGTGAGTTTTAGATACGGCACAGCAAACACAATCCTGCTTATTACAAAGGCTTGTAGAAGCCTAAGCAGATTTGCCTCCTTTACGCCTGCCTGCTTGTTGGCGACTCGTCGAATAAGCCTAATGGTGTGCTGCGCGCTACGTTGGATTCTTTCCAATGCTTGGGAGTTACATCTTGTGGACTGCACGTGTAGCCCCAGTATGCGCATGCAGTCCACCCGTGGGATTGCCTGTCCACCTACCTTAACAGTGATGTTCGGATTTTCCTTCTTTTTCCGGGCTTGTGCCGTCATCACAAGGATTTCTGATTTTTCAGCGGAGCACCGAAGTCCCTTACTTTGCAAGTAGTCTTCTATCGCATGCACCGCCGTCTGCAAAGCTTCCTCTATAAAGCCATCGCTTCCATGGTTCATCCAGAGCGTGATATTGTCCGCATAGATACTATAATGGAGTCCCTCTATCTCTACAAGCTTGCTTGGTAAGCCAATCACAGCTATGTTAAATAAGATGGGTGAGAGCACAGATCCCTGTGGTGTCCCACGGGCTCCAAGTCGAATCCCTTTCCGTCTACAATTGCCAATGCTGTCAGCTGTTCTGTTCGTTAGAAAATCTTTAATATAACTGTAGGTTCGGCTTCCGACCCCTAGCGAAGTGAGGTTGCCTAGGATAGCGTCGTGGCGGACGTTATCAAAGGCCTTCGCCACATCAAGGCCTACCACTATTCTCATATCTTTTGTTTGTGCCTCTATTATCTGATGTTTCAGCTGTAGCATGACATCGGTTACAGAGAGCCCCGCTCGAAATCCTATCATCGTGTCGGGATACAGCTCGTTCTCTTCTAGAAATCTGTTAAGGCGAGTTTGCACCACGTGCTCTATGAGCTTGCCCACGCATGACGTAAGCGAAATGAGCGTTAAATTTTCTAACCCCAATTTCTTCCCGGGTTTGGGTATAAAGACTACATTAGCTAACTTCCATTCATGTGGGATTGTTCCCTTTTCCCAACAGTCCTGCATGTATGCTGCCAGGTTACTTATCGACCTGTCATCTAAATTTCGAAGTATTTTGTTGCTGACCCGATCTGCGCCCGCTGCAGACTTCGTTTTTAACCTATTAATTTCGGCCCTGACTTCAGCTACGGTAATCGGGGCATCTAGTGTCTCATTTACCCGCCCACGGTATTCCGGGAGCTGGGTTGCATGTGTCGAGGCAATATACCTATCCTGAACCTTGTCCAATAGTTGGTCGTCCGTTCCCGAGTAGCTGTGTATCGCTTTGTGAAGCTGTTGTTTTGCCGCCGCTTTGCTATTGTCTGGGTCTATCAAGTGGCGAAACAACTGCCATTTTCGGGCAGTACCCATGTTGCGGTCTAAGTTATCGCACACGCTGTGCCAGTTCTGGCGTGTGAGCGCGAGCGCATATTGTTCGATCTCCATACTGAGTATAGCTATCTGCTTCAGCAGACGGTAATCCCATGTCCTAGTTGCGAGACGGTCCTCCTAGTTTTTCTTTTTGTGCCACATGTTTGCCAGCCGACGGTCTACCGCGCATGTGTTTTGCTCAGCCTCAATCTCATCGGAAGCCGCCTCCACGTCCCGTATTATTTCGCGGCTCCAAGCACTCTTATCCTCTATTCCATCCCCGGGGTCTCAGCATTCCCGGAATCTGTCCCAATTTATGAACTTGACCTTGCTTGTTTTCCATGTGGTTGGTCCTCAATTAACAACAATTTCTATGATGTTGTGATCGCTTCCTAGGTTTTCTTGAGTGTTGCACCACGTAGCATTGGTACCCTCTGTGACCATCGTAAGGTCTGTTGTTGTGTCGTCTGATATACTGTTACCGCGTCTCGTTGAAAGGTATGGGTCTGTAGTAAAGTCTAGGCTGTACTTTTGAATATCCTCCCAAAGCCTATTGCCCTTCGCGTTCGCAGTTTTACACCCCCACACCTGGTGACGCGCATTGAAGTCCCCCAGGATAAGAAGTGGACTGGACTTCGCTTTCCTTTTTGCAAGTCCAAATAGCTCCCCGAACGTGCACCTGGACTGTCTTGGATTGTTATATAGATTGAGTATGAAGACGCCCGTTTCCTGCCGTTTGTCCGGCACAAGCTCGACCAGCACGTGATCTGTGTGTGTGTACCCTGTGTCGTGTTGTACGGCCGTAACATTTCTTCTTATAAAGGTGGTCACCCGCGATTTCTCCCTACCGCTGGTGTATGCCCTATAGCAGGCTAATTTTGAGCCCTCCCCTTTTCTTGTAGGGCGAGTAGCTCCGGCCGATCTCCCGCTGTAAGGAGTAATTCTAATACTGCCCTTTTCCCCGTGTATCCTCTACAGTTCCACTGCCAGATAGTTGCTTTATTTCGTTTTTGAGGAGCCATGGTTTTCTCCAGCAGTCGCATACGTTTTTCTAAGCGTACCTGTACGCCACCCAGTCGTCTCTGATTGCTTGTCAGATGCTCAAATTTTGCATTGATTAGGTCAAACAGTTCTTGTTGCATGCACGCAGTTATGGTCTTACAAATCTTGACCATGATCATACTGCCGGGCTCTGCTTCTTCCTCCGACGTGA